>NW_024070188.1:56233536-56318729 GCF_014754425.2 Oryx dammah
CACTAGCTTTGTTCGTAGTGATGCTTTCTAAGGCCCACTTGACTTCACATTCCAGGATGTCTGGCTCTAGGTGAGTGATCACACCATCGTGATTATCTGGGTCGTGAAGATCTTTTTTGTACAGTTCTTCTGTGTATTCTTGCCACCTCTTCTTAATATCTTCTGCTTCTGTTAGGTCCATACCATTTCTGTCCTTTATCGAGAAGAATGCCAAAACAGAATATATGACCCCTGGAGCCCTAGGATAGAAGTTATAATAGGAGATGAGAGAGAAACCATCCTCCAGGGAACCAGCATCAGATCCTACAAGAACATTGGGGTGCATGTTGATGTACAGAAGAAACCAACAATCTTGTGAAGCAATTATCCTCCAATTAAAAATAAACCAATTTTTTAAAAAAATTCTGAAAAAAAAAATACAAAATTTCCAACCTAAGGAAATAAATAGAGTATTAGGGATTTAACTCAGGAAAGGGTGTTATTTAGAGAACAAGAGGGGTAGAGGGCAAACTTAGTCACTCCCTCTTTCTCTTGAATCAGTCTTTTCACTGGAAAAGAGAACTGTCAATTTTTATTGAAGACATTAAAGCTTACTTTGAGTCTTACACAACTAAATTAGCTGAAGAAGATGAAAAGCTGTTTTACTATATTTAGTTGCTGTTAAGCATTATCTTAGGGCTTCCCTGGTGGCACAGTGGTAAAGAAGTCACTTGACAATCCAGGAGAGGTGCATTCTATCTCTAGGTTGGGAAGATCCTCTGGAGTAGCAAATGGCAACCAACTCCAGTATTCTTGTTTGGGAAATCCCATGCACAGAGGAGCCTGGTGGGCTCCTGTCCGTGGGGTCACCAAGTCAGACACAACTTAGCTACTAAACAACAAACATTATCTTAACTGGCAAGCAAATTTTAAGACTAGAATTCATTTACCCCATAGTTCTATCCTTTTAAGAAAATTTAATTCAATAAAAAATTTAACTTGTTTCAATTTCCATTTCCAGTCTTTTTACCTAGACACACTTATAAGTAATATTGTAATAATAGTTTTATAGCTACAATCTCATAACTTTTAACATTGGGGGTTTTTTGAGGGGAGGAGAAAGTTGGTTCCATTTCTGGTCATCTGAGATGAAATAGACTAGACTGTCTGGGTGGAACACAACTCTGGCTTTTAAATTTTCACAACAGAATGACAACTCTGCCTTCTGTTCACCTTTTCTCTAAGCATGTGGTTCTCACTTTTATCAGCAACATAGACTTCATGCAGAACAAGCGCTTGTCAGAGAAAATGACTGCATCTAAAAGCTTATATCTAATATATCCAACAGGACGGAGTTGAATAGGCAAGTACACCACCTATTTTTTTCCCCAAGCTCTACCTTGGTATTGTTAGATCAATAGAAAATGCAGTCCAGAATCACACTCTCTCAGCTCTTCATTTCACACTATATTCTTTATAAAGAGTTAATATTGGAAGATTTCAAGCAAGAAGTGCCTTTGTCCCTTTTTTGCTGTGAACTAGATTTACCTATGAAAAGAGACTCACACTGTAAATGTGTTGTGAGATTTGGTTCCAGAAAAAAATGGTGCTTCCTGCAGAGCTTTCTCACATGTTTCCTGTTTTGAAAAATTAAGCCATTAAATGAGGATGATATGACCCAATGACTTTGTGATTTGGCTCAGCTGCTTGGAAAGTCAGCCACGTTGTGACCCATTATAGCAAATATTTCACCTCAGATTATCTGTTAACATTTCTTCCTGCTCTTTATAAATAGTTCTAGTTTTCATCATTAATTTTGTACTGCTTACTTTTACAAATCATGTTAAATCCTCTATAATTCTGTTTAATGCCTACCAAGGGAGTGGCACATACTCAAAATCTACTAAAGTAACCCTTATATTCCAGAGAATCAGAATATTTCTCACCAAAGGATCCAAGCCTTCAGCAACTTCATTACAACTTTCTTTTTTTTTAATGTTTTAAAAATTCTTTATTGAATTTGTTACAGTATTACTTCTGTTTTATGTTCTGGTTTTTTGGCCACAAGGCATGTGGGACCTTAACTCCCTGACCAGGGATTCAACATGCACCCTCTGCAATGGAAGGCAAAGTCTTAAGCACTGGACTGCCAGGGAAGCCCCTTCATTGCAACTTTCTAACCAGAGAAAGAAGGACATTCTTGCAGGAATATTACTTAAACAAATATGGTGAAAATATATTCCCTGTAGCAGTGAATGCATGGCTGATCATAGAGAAGGACTGGTGGGAAATAGTGAAGCAGGAAGCTAGACGTCCGGGTCAATCTGTAGAACACTTTGAACATCAAGTTTATGAGCTTAATTTCCTGTAATTTTTGAACAGGAAAGAAACTGATGAAATTATCTGGATGGTTTTGACCAAGGTAGCACCATTAATATATCTAGATCTTTCTGGAGGAGAGATCGTTTGTTGTATGGGACGTTGAGAGCTCATTTTTAGACATTAAATTTTAAGTCCTGTTAGACTATCTTGGTGGAAATGCCCAACCAGTGCTGAGATAGGCATCTGGAACTTGCTATTGATATTAGAGAGACAGATTTGGGAATTATCTGCATAGAGGAGCATTAGAGAAGCAACGAGGAGAGATGAATGCTCTGGGCTCATTCTCCTTCAGTGAACATTTAAAATAACCCCAAAGAGCTGTGAAATCCACAAAGAAGATCAGGCTCTGCTAAATTAGAGGGCATGGGGAGACAATAGGGCACTTGAATGCCCTCAAAACGACACCTTCCTCTCAGCCCAACAAATAGGCTAATTTTAGAACAGTCGTCCGTCGCTTCGTTACTAGGACTAAAGAGGTCATGAACAGTTTTTTTTTTACAAAAGGGTAATAAATAATGAAGCTGAGATGCTGAACCAGGAAGAAAATGTGCGTTATCTATAAACTGAGAAAACAAATTCTTTAGAGAAGAATAAAAAAGTAATACTGCCAACTCAGCTGGGAGAAAATGAATAGGAGGCAATGCCTCAAGGTTGTTCAGTGACACACTTAAATTGCAAGTATTACCCAATGTCAAGAGAAATAAGTTCATGCTGTTAAAATTGGCCCTCTGTTAAAATCACCCGAGAGAATAGGAGGAAAGAGAAAAATAAAGATAACACTGGCACCTTCATAGCAAAGATAAGACCTTTGCGAAGTGGGACCCAGGCATCATAAATGAGCAATGTACATTAAATTCAAAAATAGCCTGTTTCTAATGGTATGTTGGCAGAACTGGTTAGTCTGAAGTGGGCTAGGTATAAAAGAGAATGTTGCAGACCGGTAAGCTCAGTGTGACCTATGGAAAGATGAGCATTCCCATGAAGGGATGAAGCTATAGGGGATAAACTGAAGTTAAGGGACACAATGATCGGTCAAAGAGTTTGGGCTCCACCCTGAAGGTAATGGGATTCACTGGAAACTTATAAGGAAGGGGAATAACAGATTCCTGTTTGTGTTGGAAAAGGGGACTCAGGGCAGGTACATACAGCCACTGTGAGTGAGCCAGAGACCAGCAGAGGGAGACCAGCTAGAGGTCTTGCAATAAGGTGGACAAGCACCGCTGAGGATTTGCCCTAGGAAACCACTGGGGAACGAGAGTGGTGTAGGAAGAAGGGTTGTTCTTACTGTTGTTTAGTCGTTAAGTCATATCCCACTCTTCTGCCACGAACTGTAGCCACCAGGCTCCTCTGTCCATGGAATTTTCCAGGCAAGAATACTGGAGTGGGTTGCCATTTCCTCCTCCAGGGGATCTTCCCAACCCAAGGACTGAATCCACTTCTCCTGCATTGGCAGGAGGATTCTTTCTCACCGAGCCTCCAGTGGAAGCCTGGGAAGAAGGGTTACTGGTCGTTATTCTTTAGTAGAGTCATAGACATTAGGAGAAAGGGTGTATACAACCAACCCCACTTAGCTAAGTAACTCTAAATAAACTCCAGGATTATTGTGGAGCTCAAGAAAGGATGCTGATGCATGAACTGTTGACCTCAATTTCATCTTCCTTTGGGGAGTTTTTCTTTTGATTCTAATGTTCCCAATATACAGGTCCAAAGGATATGGAGTCTTTTATACTGGACAAAGCTCTTCCCATCCTTCCTCTTAGCACTGCTAGGAAATGCTACGATAATGGAAATTCAAAACTGAAATCTTGGACTTCTCTGGTGGCACAGTAGTTAAGAATCCACCTGCATTTGCAGGAAACATGGGTTCAATCCACGATCTAGGAAGATCCCATATGTTGTGGGGACAACAAATCCTGTGTGCAACTGGGCCCACACGCCCTAAAGCCCATACTCCTCGACAAGAGAAACCACCACAATAAGAAGCCCACACACCCCAACCAAAGAAAGCCCACACATAGCAATGAAAACCAAGTACAGCCGAAAATAAAGAAAATTTAAAAAAATTTTAAAAGCTTCAACATGGAAATCTTAAGAAAGATACCAGTTCTAAGCTCAGTCCCTGAAATAAGCCTTCGAGTGAGATCACAACTGTGTAGGAAACTTTAGCACTTGGATGCATATGATCTGAGTTAAATTCAAATCCTGACTCACCTAAATATTTTTATGACCTTAGTCATGTCCTCAGATGCTTTAAGTCAGTAATATGTGAAGCAAAGTGAGGCTGAGACAACTTAGACATAGTATTTGAGAAGCAACTGACGCCACATGAGCATGTGTATAAGTTAGTAGTTTAAGTTGGCTGCTGGCAAGAGAGATCCAATTCCAGCAGATGAAACACACAAAGATTTATTCTACAGAAAAGATCCCAGGGGTAGGCAGGATAACGCTGGTGTGGCAACTCCAGAAGTCTTTAGGGGCCCAGATACCTCCTATTTTCAATCCTTGAAGTCACTGCATAGTCAAGGTGGCTGCTGGGTACAATGGAGGAAGAATTCAACTCTCTCTTTTGGAAGCCTGTTCAGGGGTGACTTTCATTTACCCTTCTTTGACCAGAAATTAGTCACAGACCACCCCCCACCCCCACCTAACTGCAAAGTAAGCTGGAAAATCTATTTTTTCAGCTGGGCACATTGCCCTGAGTTCTTTTACAAAAAAGGAAGAATTGACATTTGATAAGTACTGTCTGTAACAACTTTTATTAATTATAAGTCCCCTTCTCTTCCAAAAGAAAAACATTCAACATGGAATTTAATATCATATACTTAATTTTTATTGATCACTGGCATACTAAATGGGCAAACAAAGCATAGTTCTACATCTTTTAAGAAATTATTAATACATCATTCAAAGTGTTCACTATTCCTTGACTTAGGCAATAAATTAGTGCCAGACCCCCCCCACCAAAAAAAATCCGTCTCTTTTGATTAAAGAGAGATTCTCATTTGTTTTCCGTTTTATCATATAAGAGCTATACCTTTTTATTTTTTTGTATTTGGCTTACCATTTTGCACTTCATTTCAAAACAAATCTTAGTCTAAATTTCCAGTACAATCATCACCAATTATTTTCTTAATTGGTTCTTGTACTTTTGCTCATTTAAAATTCTTAGAGAATTTGCTTTTCAGATTCTTTTGAATGTTTAAAAAGGTTGAGGTAACAAACCCAAAGATTAGCAATAGTTCAGAGTTCCTTTGAATTGTTCTTCAGCTCCAGTGCTTAAATAATTAATAGACAGTTGAAAAACGTCGTTTCCCAAGCACTTGATGAAAAGAATTACCGTTAAGCTAATGCCAATGCTCTCTCAAGATCTAAGAATAAAATAGCTTTCATTCATTTCAAATATAATGCTACTGAGTAGGGAAAACAAACCAGAGTGAAAATCCATTACAATTTTCCAGAACTGGAATTCTGGTTGCAGTCAAATACTTATAAGGAACTAAATCTGATGTAACAAGAAACAAGAATTGCTATGTGACAACATTTAGAAAAAGATGGAGATTTGAGAGAGGAAGAAAAATCACAAGAGGACTGGAAAAAATTGTAAAATAAAAAGCAGAATGTGACCTATGATGCTATTTAGAAGGCAAAATGCTGAAAAGCTAATAGACGAAGCTTACTTAGTGGCCATGGCTTTAAGATAACAAAGAGCAAAATAGTAGGATTCATCTGGTTAGGGCAAGTGAAGACATTTCTTTTTAACACAGCTGCCCACTGTCAGAGAGAATATATTAAGAGATGAAGAGATAAGATGAGACAAAAAAGTGAGTTCTGATCATTTTCAACTAGAAAGAAAGCCAATTTTGAAAAATGAATTCACTACCCTTTCTCTTCAACTCACATCTAATCTGATTTCCCCTGATGCACTTGAACTCCCTGTCTTCTCCAAATTAACCTGTCTCCTCTCAGACCCATGCTGTGAAAATCTTCACTGTGCCGTGTACATCCCTGCCTTTGTGTCTTTCCTCAACATCTTCTTCCTTGGGAAAGTCTCATGTAGCTGTATCTTAACCACCCTCTCAGGACCCACTAAAAAACTGTATTTTCAACAGCTTCTGCCCTCATTATAATCTTGTCTTTAAATTCTCCTGCAATTGGATCTGCCACACAATAAAGCCTATGCACAGATTAATAGCTTTTGAAGTTCTTTTACATATGTTTGTCTTTTACTAAAAGAGAGGTCACCTGGGATGGAAACCACATCCAATGTTCTGATGCTATAACTGTGCCTGAGGCAACACTGAGCATAGGCGGTGGCAACTGTAGAGAGAACCCAGGGCTTTCTGCATGCAGCTGTTTCTTCCTCTCTCTTTGCGTACAATTATTAACTCTCCTAGTAACATTCTATAACTGGTACTTGATTTTCTTGGTGGCTCTCCTCCTTGAGAACCAGAACATAAAGGAAAGAGAGAGATGAGTTTAGAGGCTTAAATCTCAAAGACTGATTTGGCTTGGCTCTAAAGTACTTTGCCCTTTGACAACCTCTGAAGTATATTCTGGAGAAATAATTCCAGAAAGAATGAAGGGATGGAACCAAAGCAAAAACAATACCCAGTTGTGGATGTGACTGGTGATAGAAGCAAGGTCCTGTGCTGATAAGAGCAATATTGCATAGGAACCTGGAGTGTTAAGTCCATGAATCAAGACAAATTGGAAGTGGTCAAACAGGAGATGGCAAGAGTGAACGTTGACATTCTAGGAATCAGCGAACTAAAATGGACTGGAATGGGTGAATTTAACTCAGATGATCATTATATCTACTACTGTGGGCAGGAATCCCTCAGAAGAAATGGAGTAGCCATCATGGTCAACAAAAGAGTCCGAAATGCTCTACTTGGATGCAATCTCAAAAACGACAGAATGATCTCTGTTCTTTTTCAAGGCAAACCATTCAGTATCACAGTGATACAAGCCTATGCCCCAACCGGTAACACTGAAGAAACTGAAGTTGAACGGTTCTATGAAGACCTACAAGACCTTTTAGAACTAACACCCAAAAAAGACGTCCTTTTCATTACAGGGACTGGAAAGCAAAAGCAGGAAGTCAAGAAACACCTGGAGTAACAGGCAAATTTGGCCTTGGAGTACAGAATGAAGCAGGGCAAAGGCTAATAGAGTTTTGCCAAGAGAATGCACTTGTCATAGCAAACACCCTCTTCCAATAACACAAGAGAAGACTACACATGGACATCACCAGATGGTCAACACTGAAATAAGATTGATTATATTTTTGCAGCCAAAGATGGAAAAGCTCTATACAGTCAACAAAAACAGGAGCAGTAGCTGACTGTGGCTCAGATAACGAACTCCTTATTGCCAAATTCAGACTTAAATTGAAGAAAGTAGGGAAACCACTAGACTATTCAGGTATGACCTAAATAAAATTCCTTATGATTATACAGTGGAAGTGAGAAATAGATTTAAGGGGCTAGATCTGATAGATAGAGTGCCTGATGAACTATGGATGGAGGTTCGTGACATTGTACAGGAGACAGGGATCAAGACCATCCCCATGGAAAAGAAATGCAAAAAAGCAAAATGGCTGTCTGAGGAGGCCTTACAAATAGCTGTGAAAAGAAGAGAAGTGAAAAGCAAAGGAGCAAAGGAAAGATATACCCATTTGAATGCAGAGTTTCAAAGAATAGCAAGGGGAGATAAGAAAGCCTTCCTCAGCAATCAATGCAACGATGTAGAGGAAAATAACAGAATGGGAAAGATCAGAGATCTCCTCAAGACAATTAGAGATACCAAGGGAACACTTCATGCAAAGATGGGCTCAATAAAGGACAGAAATGGTGTGGACCTAACAGAAGCAGAAGATATTAAGAAGAGGTGGCAAGAATACACAGAAGAACTGTACATAAAAGATCTTCACAACCCAGATAATCACGATGGTGTGATCACTCACCTAGAGCCAGACATCCTGGAATGTGAAGTCAAGTGGGCCTTAAAGAGCATCACTATGAACAAAGCTAGTGGAGGTGATGGAATTCCAGTTGAGCTGTTTCAAATCCTGAAAGATGATGCTGTGAAAGTGCTGCACACAATATGCCAGCAAATTTGGAAAACTCAGCAGTGGCCACAGGACTGGAAAAGGTCAGTTTTCATTCCAGTCTCAAAGAAAGGCAATGCCAAAGAATGCTCAAATTACCGCACAATTGCACTCATCTCACACTCTAGTAAAGTAATGCTCAAAATTCTCCAAGCCAGGCTTCAGCAATACATGAACCATGAACTTCCAGATGTTCAAGCTGGTTTTAGAAAAGGCAGAGGAACCAGAGATCAAATTGCCAACATCCGCTGGATCATGGAAAAAGCAAGAGAGTTCCAGAAAAACATCTATTTCTGCTTTATTAACTGTGCCAAAGCCTTTGACTGTGTGGTTCACAATCAACTGTGGAAATTTCTTCAAGAGATGGGAATACCAGACCACCTGACCTGCCTCTTGAGAAACCTATATGCAGGTCAGGAAGCAACAGTTAGAACTGGACCTGGAACAACAGACTGGTTCCAAATAGGAAAAGGAGTACGTCAAGGCTGTATATTGTCACCCTGCTTATTTAACTTATATGCAGAGTACATCATGAGAAATGCTGGGCTGGAAGAAGCACAAGCTGGAATCAAGATTGCCGGGAGAAATATCAATAACCTCAGATATGCAGATGACACCACCCTTATGGCAGAAAGTGAAGAGGAACTAAAAAGCCTCTTGATGAAAGTGAAAGAAGAGAGTGAAAAAGCTGGCTTAATGCTCAACATTCAGAAAACGAAGATCATGGCATCTGGTCCCATCACTTCATGGGAAATAGATGGAGAAACAGTGGAAACAGTGGCAGACTTTGTGTTTTGGGGGCTCCAAAATCACTGCAGATGGTGACTGCAGCCATGAAATTAAAAGACTCTTACTCCTTGGAAGAAAAGTTATGACCAACCTAGATAGTATATTCAAAAGCAGAGACATTACTTTGCCAACAAAGGTCCATCTAGTCAAGGCTATGGTTTTTCCTGTGGTCATGTATGGATGTGAGAGTTGGACTGTGAAGAAGGCTGAGTGCCGAAGAATTGATGCTTTTGCACTGTGGTGTTGGAGAAGACTCTTGAGAGTCCCTTGGACTACAAGGAGATCCAACCAGTCCATTCTGAAGGAGACCAGCCCTGGGATTTCTTTGGAGGGAATGATGCTAAAGCTGAAACTCCAGTACTTTGGCCACCTCATGCGAAGAGTTGACTCATTGGAAAAGACTCTGATGCTGGGAGGGATTGGGGGCAGGAGGAGAAGGGGACGACAGAGGATGAGATGGCTGGATGGCATCACTGACTCGATGGACATGAGTCGGGTGAACTCTGGGAGTTGGTGATGGACAGGGAGGCCTGGCTTGCTGCGATTCATGGGGTCGCAAAGAGTCGGACACGACTGAGCGACTGAACTGAACTGAACTGAAGATGTTAGCTTTCCCAGGCATCTGGCCTAGGGCATCACTAACACATATCTAGTGACCTGGAGTGGACAGTACAGGTTACTCTGAGTGGTGGCTATAGCATCTAGCTTAAGACTAAAATAAAACTGTAAAATAAAACAGTTATTCAGGAAATAGAGAACAAATGTCATCACAATTAAACATCATCCACATTATATTTCTTCGTATAATAAGCAATTGAGTACCAATTGTTTTCACTGTATTATGCAAATGTTGCAGGTACAAAAAATATGATAGACACGACCTTGCATTAATAGAGTCTGAAGTCTATGGGGAAATACTGATATTAAATAAGCAATTTCAAGTAAAAAGTCTTAGTCGCTTAGTTGTGTCCAGCTCTTTGTGACCACGTGGACTGTGACCAGAGGACCACAGGCTCTTCTGTCCATAGAATTTTCCAGGCAAGAATGTTGGGGAGTGTAGCCATTCCCTTCTCCAAGGGATCTTCCTGACCCAGGGATCAAACCCAAGTCTCCTACATCGCAGGCAGATTCTTTGGTGGCTCAGATGGTAAAGAATCTGAGGTGGGGCTCATATGGAGATGCAGACAGTAAAGTTCTCCCCGGCTCATATATTTCCTTTATTTATCAGATATTTTCTAAGGGCCCACTACATACCAGACACTGTTTTAGTCACTTGGGGAAAAAAAAATCAATGAATAAAGCAGACCAAGATCCCTATTCTCATATGGATACACCTACCAGGGGAGACAGGCCATAACAGACCCAAGCAAATGAATGTTAGTATTTTATGAAAGTAAGTGCCATGGGAAAAGAAAGATGTTGAGAAGGGTAAGTAATATTTGGCGGTGAGAGGTAGGAGACAAGCTTCCCATTTATATAGGAAGGTCAGGGAGAGTATTGGTGAGAAGGTGACATTTGAGCAAACATTTGAAGGAAATGATGAAATTAGCCCAGCATACATGTGAGCAAAGAGAATTCCAGCCAATACAAAGGCCCAACAGCAGAGTGTTCCAGGCTTGTCCAAGAGACACCAAGGAGACCAGTGTGGTTGAAATGGAGGGAATGAGGTAAGAGGAGTAGGAGGTAAGATCAAAGATGTAACATGGGACCAGACCCTAAAAAGGACCTTGCAAGCTATCGCAACACTTACCTCTCTCATAATGGACGGAGTGCCACCATAAGAAGTGCTATTTCTTTATCTTCATATGATCTCAGTGACTTCACACTTCAACCTGAATGTGACTCCTAACTTGATTATCAGAGATATTGCTGTTACCTACAGAAAGTTTATAATTATTTCCGCCTAACAACTACACAGATTCTTCTCCTTTCCCCTGGTGCTACCCACATACAATCGAGGAAAATTGAATCCCAACGAATAGAAGGGCTTGCCAGAACTCTGACAGGAAAATGGCATTAATGCATTTATTCCAGGTGAAAGAATAAAGCCCATTCATAAGTCAAAGGGAGCTAATTTGAAAATGTCACCTAGCCCACCGTCATTCTGGGAAGGAGTGGGAGTGAAGATGAACGGCCTTCCAACTGACAAGCAGGTGGGGGGACCTCTGAGCACCAAGCCACATAGCCCAGTGCTTTTCATCCTGTCACGCGTACAAGGTAAAACTGGGCAAACGGAACATTTTCCACTTTGAACAGGACTATGAGGAAAATGTAAACTTAAATAGGAAGAAAATAGAATTTTTCCTTGTTTGGAAAGCCATTCAATAGCATGTTGTTTAGTTGCTAAGTCATGTCTGACTCCTTTGTGACCCCATGGACAGTAGCCCATCAGGCTCCCCTGTCCATGAGATTTCCCAGGAACAATCCTGGAGTGCGTTGCCATTTCCTTCTCCAGGGAATCTTCCTGACCTAGGGATCAAACCTGTGTCTAATGCATTGCAGGGGGCTTCTTTATCACTCTGAGCCACCAGTCAAAAGAATGGCACAACAAGAAAACAAAGGGACCCACAAGACAATCAGCCTCTGATGCTGTTCTTCAGATGAAAGTTCTGAGAGAGACGAGACTGCCGTACTTGCCCAGAGGAGAGCCATTAGATAAGCAAGGAGATGCAACCAGTCAATCCTAAAGGAAATCAGTCCTGAATATTCACTGGAAGGACCGATGCTGAAGCTGAAACTCCAATACTTTGGCCACCTGATGTGAAGAACTGACTCATTGGAAAAGACCCTGATGATGGGAAAGATTGAAGGCAGGAGGAGAAGGGGATGACAGAGGATGAGATGGTTGGATGGCATCACCAACTCAATGGACATGAGTTTGCGTAAGCTCCAGGAGTTGGTGATGGACAGGGAGGCCTGGTATGCTGCAGTCCATGGGGTCACAAAGAGTTGGACACGACAGAGCAACTCAACTGAACTGACTGAAGGAAAAGAATTGTACACAAGTTCTAGTCTCCATTCAAAGTACACACCTTGAACCAGAAACTCATGATGCAATTTTCTTCTTCAAATAAAATTATGATCGATACTCTCCACAATGACATAACTGAAAACCAGAACACCTGATAGGAACCGGAAATACAGAAGTAGACCTCAGGTGAGTAGCTTCTTACTCCCAGATATCATGACTCAGTACCACCTGCCTAGCCTACACTACATTCTCAAAGCAGTCTTAACTATCTTAAGACACTCTTTTGCTTCCAGTTAGAAATAAATAAGTCCTGGGGATATAATGTACAGCATGATGACTTTAGTTACTAACACTGTATTGTATGTCTGAAAGTTGCTAAGATGGTAAATCTTCAATGTTCTGATCATGCAAAAAAATGTGTGCCTATGTGTGGTCATAGATGTTAGCCAGATTTATTGTGGTGATTATTTCACAACACATACAAATATTAAATTATTATTAAATTATTATACACCTCAAACCAACATAATGTTATATATTAGTTATATCTAAATTTTTAAAAAAGATATTTGTATTTTTAGCAAAACTCCCTATAAATTCTTAACCTTATGGGGGGTAGGGCAGTGGAGAGAGGTATTGTGTTTTGCTTTTATCTAAACTATAACTCCTATAACTGTGAACAATAATTTAAAAAAATCCCCCCAAATACAGATTTTTCTAAACAAAAGTCCTGGAGATTATCTTAGACATACTATCATTTCATTGAGGAAACCAAGCTCACTAGACAGAGTATATGAAAGAGTTCCATGTCTCTGTCAGCTGGCTGGTGTTTTTAAGGGGTGAATTTTGAAGAAGTCAAAGGGCTAGAAACTCTGCTTAATTTGCTTCTCCTTGAAGTGAATTCAGTCCCAAACAGGTAATTGCACTCCAGAACTCCAGGAGGTATCATTCATCCTGTAGCCAACAGCATAGCTCCTCCTGGAATTCTGCAGTGCAGAGTCTCAGCAGAGCTACTCAGTGGTCCTTCCTAGAAATTTCCTTAGGTATAGTCTTAGGTTAGGTAAAAAGATGCATTGAAGTTCAGTATAGACTTTAAAATGAACTGCTTTTATTTCAAACTCTTTCAGAAGCTGGTTAAGTGCAAAGTTTGACTAAAGCAAAATAAGAGTTATTCAGAAGACATTATCTCTGCAGGGGAGGAAAAAAACCCTTCCTCTACTTTACTAGGTTCTCTGGCTGGGGCCCTGCTGGAAATTAAATTGATAAAAGACAGATTAATAAGAGAAAGATAGTTTATTAATACGTGCAGCACACATACACTCAGGAAAAACTGACAAGTAACTCAAAGGGGTGTTTAGAATTTGGGGCTTATATAACATCTTAACAAAGAAAAATGCATTTGTAGAGAAATGACACGATAGAGAAAAGGGGTTTAGCTTTGAGGGGCAGAAACTATGGGAAGGTAAGAATACGGGAGAAACTGATGGAAGATGAGGATTGTTTTACTAAGGTTCATTATGAAGTTTCCTCTGGCTTCTTCTCTCGCCTGAAAGGAGTCTAGAGGTGCCTTCCATGACTAAGGACCTAAGGGTGGTCCTCCTCTTCCTGGTATGAGAGAGTGAGACACCTCTACAAGTGGCATTTTATGTCCTGCCTGCAGGTAAACGAGAGGAGAGTTTTTGGAAATCTGCTGTTTCTCAGCTGTCTTCAGCTCAAAATAACCTTTATATCAATGTGACATGTTTGAGGGCGACACATTCTGATTCCCCTCTTTTTCTAGCTGAATAGTTGACAACCATGGTGAATAGGAGATCATGGTCTCCACGGGCAGAAATTATCTCTTCTTCTTTTCCTACTTCCAACATCCCTATTCAGGCTGCCCTTAGCCAGGTCTATTATTATAGGTTCTTCAACATGATCCATAGTTGCCTCCCTGGCCTCATCTCCAAGCATTTCTTGCTTTGCTTTTCCTATTTTATTAACAGCAAACTGTAGTTCCCTATAACTACCTTTCTGTTTTCTGCTTCTAAACTTTGCTCATATTGTTTCCTTAGCTTAGAACACCCTCCCCCTCATTCATCACTTGGCCCACTCTCATGCATCTTTCAGGACTAAGATCAGATCTCACCCATCAGAAGTCTTCTCAGGCATCTTCTCCTCAATCCCCTGGCTATGGGAATTGACCCTCCTTTAAGCAAGGAAGTACGCCATGCACTAAAATTTCTTCTTTCCTCCCACTAAATTACATGCTCCTTCAAATCATAGTTACCGAAGTTACATTGATTAGCCATTACATTGTGTCTTTATAGTCTGCTCCTGGTCAAGCTTCTGTACCCAAGAAATAGAGGAGTTAGTCCTTAGCACTCACCATTGGCTGCAGTCACTACCACGGAACATCACCAAGTAGGTTATAATTACATCATCTGATCATTTCCTGTGGGCAATGAGTTGCATATTCTGACTCATTCCTTGATCCCCTAAAATCTTTAACCTTAAAATTCCATGGCCAGTCCAAGAATCCATTTTGGGCAGCCAATTATTTAAAGTACCCAAGGGGTAAATTTGGCCTTGCTTATAGGTGTGGTCAGCCATTTCTCACCTGTCTGGGTGATTTTCAGTATGATAACTGCCTTGGAGACCGAAAGACCATTGTTACAGATAAATCCCTGACAGTTATAGTATTTTGATCATCAATGGTCAACTGATTCAGTGAGCATCAGTTCATGATGCCCTAATTTCTACAAGTCTGGTTGTTACCAGGAAAGGAGCATGTATTAAATTCCACTGGTTTTGCATGGTTTCAAATGCTGCTTGGAGAGCCAGATCGACAATAGTTCTTGAATCATTCTCACATAGCAAGATGTGTGCTGAACAGGAAAGAAGGCTCTCTGAGTCGAGTCTGAAGAAATACTGAAAGTTTTGTGTCTATAACTGAAACTTGCTTGTCATGGTTAACTAGAATAAGCTATCCAATATTACTTGGAACACTTTAAAATCATATATAAATATAATAATTAAATTTTTTCTCTCCAGTTCCCTTTTCTGGATGCTTGGTATGATAGAAAAATATCTATCTTCTTTATTTCTTTAATATATTAGACAATGATTGGCATAGAGAAGGCATTCAAAATACATTTGTGGAATAAATGAAGTGATGAAAGAGTAAAAAAGATAATTAAAAACAATTGAATTACCTTCCCAAGTAACACCAACAAAGCGATGATCAAAATGTTTCTCAGTATACTTATCTTTATCATGAAGGGTTGAACTAACGTAACTAACAGTGAGGTTAGGCTGCTCACCACTCAAAAGCCAATAAAGAGGTAAGTTTCGTGGAAAGAAAAGATTGCTTTCTGTTGGATCCTGGCAACCGGGGTAGGAAGATGAAATCCTGTCTGAAGCCTGACTCCCCCCACCCAACACAATCAGGGGACAAGAATTTATATAGGCAGAGGGAGGGAGAGATGTGTAGAAATGACACAATCTACTCTGTTCAGTTCAGTCAGTCATGTATGACATTTTGCTGCCCCATGGACTGCAGCATGTCAGACTTCCTTGTCAATCACCAACTCCCGGAGCCTACTCAAATTCATGTCCATCGAGTCAGTGATGCCATCCAACCATCTCATCCTCTGTCATCCCCTTCCCCTCCTGCATTCAATCTTTCCCAGCACCAGGGTCTTTTCCAATGAGTCAGTTCTTTGCATCAGGTGGCCAAAGTATTGGAGTTTCAGCTTCAGCATCAGTCCTTCCAATGACTATTCAGTTCTGATTTCCTTTAGGATGGACTGGTTGGATCTCCTTGCAGTCCAAGGGACTCTCAAGAGTCTTCTCCAACACCACAGTTCAAAAGCATCAATTCTTCAGCACTCAGCTTTCTCTATAGTCCAACTCTCACATCCGTACATGACTACTGGTTAAACCATAGCTTTGACTAGACAGACCTTTGTCAGCAAAGGAATGTCTCTGCTTTTTAATATGCTGTCTAGGTTGGTCATAGTTTTCTTCCAAGGAGCAAGCATCTTTTAATTCCATGGCTGCACTCACCATCTGCAGTGATTTTGAAGACCAAGAAAATAAAGCCTCTCATTGTTTCTACTGTTCTCCATCTACTTGCCATGAAGTGATGGGACTGGATGCCATGATCTTCGTTTTCTGAATACTGAATTTTAAGCCAACTTTTTCACTCTCTTCTTTCACTTTCATCAAGAGGCTCTTTAGTTTTTCTTCACTTTCTGCCATAAGGGTGGTATCATCTGCATATCTGAGGTTATTGATATTTCTCCTGGCAATATTGATTCCAGCTTGTGCTTCTTCCAGCCCAACATTTCTCATGATGTACTCTGCATAGAAGTTAAATTAGCAGGGTGACAATATACAGCCTTGATGTACTCCTTTCCCAATTTGGAACCAGTCTGTTGTTCCATGTCCAGTTCTAACTGTTGCTTCTTGACTTGATACAGACTTCTGAAGAGGCAGGTCAAGTGGTCTGGTATTCCCATCTCTTGAAGAATTTCCATAGTTTGTTGTGATCCACCCAGTCAAAGGCTGTGGTATAGTCAAGAAAGCAGTGTGTTATGTGTTAGTCGCTCAGTCATGCCCGATTCTTTGCAACCCCATGGACTACAATCCACCAGGTTCCTCTGTCCATGAGATTTTCCAGGCAAGGATACTGGAGTGGGTTGCCATTTCCTTCTCCAGGGGATCTTCCCAACCCAGGGATCAAACCGGGGTCTCCTGCACTGCAGGCAAATTCTTTACCAACTGAGCTACAAGGGAAGCCCCAAGAAAGCAGGAGTAGATATTTGCTACTACTACACTCAATATTCCAGCAAATTTGGAAAACTCAGCAGTGGCCACAGGACTGGAAAAGGTCAGTTTTCATTCCAATCCCAAAGAAAGGCAATACCAAAGAATGCTCAAGGTGAAAGGTGAAGTCGCTCAGCTGTGTCCGACTCTTTGCAACCCCGTGGACTGTAACCTACTAGGCTTCTCCATCCATGGAATTCTCCATGCAAGAATACTGGAGTGGATTGCCATTTCCAAAGAATGCTCAAACTACCACACAATTGCACTCATCTCACACACTAGCAAAGTAATGCTCAAAATTCTCCAAGCCAGGATTCAACAGTATATGAACACTGAACTTCCAGATGTTCTAGCTGGATTTAGAAAAGACAGAGGAGCCAGAGATCAAATTGCCAGCATCCACTGGATCAAGATGTTCATCATTGATCACTGAGGAAGGCTTTCTTATCTCTCCTTGCTATTCTTTGGAACTCCATGTTCAAATGGGTATATCTTTCCTTTTCTCTTTTGCCTTTCGCTTCTCTTTTCTCAGGTATTTGTAAGCCCTCCTCAGACAACCATTTTGCCTTTTTGCATTTCTTTTTCTTGGGTATGGTCTTGATCACTGCCTCCTGTACAATGTCACAAACCTCCGTCCATAGTTCTTCAGGCACTCTGTCTATCAGATCTAATCCCTTGAGTCTATTTGTCACTTCCACTGTATAATCATAAGGGATTTGATTTAGGTCATACCTGAATGGTCTAGTGGTTTTCCCTACTTTCTTTAAGTCTGAATTTGGCAATAAGGAGTTCATGATCTGAGCCACAGTCAGCTCCCACTCTTGTTTTTGCTGACTGTGTAGAGCTTCTCCATCTTTGGATGCAAAAAATATAATCAATCTGATTTTGGCGTTGATCATCTGGTGATGTCCATGTGTAGAGTCTTCTCTTGTGTTTTTGGAAAATAGTATTTGCTAAGGCCAGTGCATTCTCTTGACTTAAAGCTCTGGTGGGCTTTGTCCTGCTTCGTTTTGTACTTCATGGCCAAATTTGCCTGTTACTCCAGGTATCTCTTGACTTCCTACTTTTCCATTCCAGTCCCCTATGATGAAAAGGACATTTTTGGGGGGTGTCATCGAAGTCATTCAATGGTTAGACCAGTGTCATCTTGTTTCAGGCACAGTTATCTTCAGTTCCAGGGTGTTTGTTCCCATTTCTTTGAGGTCAGTTCTCAGAACTGTGGCAGCTTATGTCTTGGCTAGTCTGGTTATGATGTAGTTAATTTCTTCCATTTGGTGGGGGTGTCAGTCTCTGCAAGACAGCTCAAAGGATATGGCTCAGAATATTATGTATAACCCTTGAAGAGGAACTAAAGATCTTTGACTATGCTTAATGACTAAACTATTATTAGTCTTGTTGGACTGTTTTCCTTTGCTTCTGCATTTCCTCACTTGTCTAATTAAACTTATTCTTTGGTTAAAGTTTTTCCACAGACATAAAACAGACAGAGGAAGTGGGGGATGGCGGGGAGGGTATTAGGATCCTGCTCCATTTCAGTAGATTATCTTGAAAGCTCTCTTCAGTTTTGTGACCCTGGACTCAGTTTCTATGTTAACCATCTACCTTTTATTTATATTTGTAATTTTGATGTCCCTTTCTTTTTGCAACTTGTTTTCAGAAAATGCTAACCTATATTTACCTATATTTATTACCTATATTTTCTTCCTAATAGCATCTAGACAATTACAGCTCTTTCATCAGTAAATTGAATTTCTACCATACTATAAGTGAGTTTCTTCCAAAGAGCTAATCTTGTTCAACAGATACCGATTCATGGCAACTTCAACCAGTAGAGATGGCACTATCTGACTCAAAAGACAGATCCTATCCCATTCTCATATATACTCTGCTTTAAGTCTACTTCCATTCAACAAATTTTTCTTTAGGACTGATTTTGTGTCAGGCATTGCACAAAGTACTGTCACCTTAGTCAACAGCCTGTATTTGGTTTGTATTATATACACAATTATAAAAACTAATTTCCTGGATGTAAATGAATATCTGGATAGCCTGAGAGACTAAGCTTTAAAGTTCTTTTTGTCAAATATATAATTACCTTGAAGCAGCCTCAGAAGACTTAATAGGCTAACAGCCCAAGTCACAGGGGAACATGGGCTTCCTGCAGTGTCCCCTAATCTAACCAGATTACCAACAGCAATGCCTGTCTTCCCTATACATTATGTGGACTGTGTCCCAGACAGGGTAAGTATGCCCAAAAGAATATCAAAACACAGCCTGGCCTTTAAGGATTCTATGACACTGTAAAGAATTCTTCGTTTAGTCAAAACTAAGATCTGTTGAAAGCAAACCACACAACATGACAAAAGTAAAGTATTATTTCACATAGCTTTGCTCTGCAAAGAGAAGACATGCAATGGCTATCAAGATCAAGCTGGGGGACATCCCTTCCAGAGTGATTAAGACTCTGAGCTCCCAATGCAGGGGGCATAGATAATACCTGGTGGGGGAACTAAGATCTTGTATACCACATGGTATAGCCAAAAATACAAAAAAAAAAAAAAAAAAAAGAAGAAGAACAAGTTGGAACAAGACAGAAGAGAAATTGGCAAATGAGCTAGAGAGTTGATTCTGCAATTAACAAAAGATCAACCTGCCTCAAGGAAATTCTTGCTTAGTTCAGTTCAGTTCAGTTCAGTCAGTCAGTCACGTCCAACTCTTTGCAACCCCATGGACTGCAGCATGCCAGGCCTCCCTGTCCCTCACCAACTCCCGGAGTTTATTCAAACTCATAGACAGTGATGCCATCCAACCATCTCATCCTCTGTCATCCCCTTCTCCTCCCGCCTTCAATCTTTCCCAGCATCAGGGTCTTTTCCAATGTGTCAGTTCTTCACATCAGGTGGCCAAAGTATTGGAGTTTCAGTTTCAACATCAGTCCTTCCAATGAATATTCAGGACTGATTTCCTTTAGGATGGACTGGTTGGACCTCCTTGCAGTCCAAGGGACTCTCAAGAGTCTTCTCCAACACCAATTCTTGCTTCAGTTCAGTTCAGTTCCGTCGCTCAGTTGTGTCCGACTCTTTGCGACCCGATGAATCACAGCATGTCAGGCCTCCCTGTCCATCACCAACTCCAGGAGTTCACCCAAACTCATGTGCATCGAGTCGGTGATGCCATCCAGCCATCTCATCCTCGGTCGTCCCCTTCTTCTCCTGCCCCCAATCCCTCCCAGCATCAGGATCTTTTTCAATGAGTCAACTCTTCACATGAGGTGGCCAAAGTATTGGAGTTTCAGCCTCAGCATCAGTCCTTCCAATGAACACCCAGGACTGATCTCCTTTAGGATGGACTGGTTGGATCTCCTTGCAGTCCAAGGCACTCTCAAGAGTCTTCTCCAACACCACAGTTCAAAAGCATCAATTCTTCAGTCCAACTCTCACATCCAACATGACCACTGGAAAAACCATAGCCTTGACTAGACAGGCCTTTGTTGGCAAAGTAATATCTCTGCTTTTTTATATGCTATTTGGGTTGGTCATCCCAAATGTCCACACACTGTTGGTCACTATTCCATGAGTTATGAATTTTTACACTTACATGAGACATTCAGAGACACCATAAAATGGCATAAGGAGCTTGTGATAAATTCCCTTAATTGAATCTGAAACAGAAACTGACTAATCCTTATGACTCTTTCAGAAGAAAATATTTGTGCTGTCACATTTTTAATGTCAATATTTAATGCCTTCCTTTAAAAAATTTTTTCTTATAGGGAAAATTCTTGCTACTTATTTGGTATACCATAAAGAAAGAGAATGTAATTGGGGGAAGCTTAGAGAAGAGTGATCAGAGAAAGAAAAAGTGCCAAATATTGATATTAAAGAATAGTCTACCATCTGGTTTTTCATAAAAGAGTCTGGTTCTGGTAATTGTAAAGCTACATGACAACAGTTACAGTTGTATAACAGTCAAGTCTCATTAGTTTGGAATTCAGCAAGCTGGAGAAATAAAATCAATTTTCAGCACTGGTGTGAATAATCCAGGATGTCATTTTATCTGCACTGTAACAGAGAACCCAATAAGCCCTTCTTCAGCCGAGAAACCTTTGAATAAGACAAGTTCATAGTGAGAAGAATTAAATTATTTTGTTGTTTACGCTCCCCTGTTCTTGGCAAACCATGATCATTATTCATTAAACTTTCTTTTTCTTGTCATGGCATTGACGCTACACTTATAAAAGTACAGAGTTCTAAATATCTCTCATGCAAACACTCAGAGCTGTTTCCTGTTGGCTATTAAATGCTTTTGGCTTTCGAGAAGGCATTATTGAACACATCAAAAATATGCAACTAAGGTATTAAAGGAATGTAATAATACTTTCAGGGGGAGGAGGGAGGAGAAAAAAAAATGAGAATGAGAAATAGAAGGGAAAAAGGAAGAATATAGTGTTTTACATAAGCATTAAAATAATCTGGATGTAAAACACTTCTTTCTCCTGGATTTTAACATATCAACCTTTCTAATTCACTTTAAATTTCCAAATTCAACTGGAAACAAAAACTAGAAGGCACTCAAGTAATGTGTAGTCACCTTAGAAGTACTTTTACTCACCCACTTTTTTGGGGGAAGGCTTTTTTGAAACCAGAAAGTTTACTGTAGCAACAGGTAATCAAAGAGAGAGATTTAAA
The DNA here is from genome assembly GCF_014754425.2 of Oryx dammah. Taxonomy (NCBI): domain Eukaryota; kingdom Metazoa; phylum Chordata; class Mammalia; order Artiodactyla; family Bovidae; genus Oryx; species Oryx dammah. Next base: position 56,255,264 of record NW_024070188.1, read on the forward strand.
TGCTATTCCTGATTCTCTTGGGCTTCCCAAGTGGCTCAGTGGTAAAGAATTCACCTATCAATGTAGGAGATTTGGGTTCAGTCCCTGGGTCGGGAAGATCCCCTAGAGAAGGAAATGGCAACCCACTCTAATACTCTTGCCTGGGAAATTCCAAGGACAGAGGAGCCTGGTGGGCTACAGTCCAAGGGGTTGCAAAGAGTTGGACATGACTGAGTGACTGAACATGCACCCTCCCCTGATTCTCTTCCCAGGGGCCTGATCTTCACCTTTTGTTGATCCCAGTTTTCACATTTATCATTAAACTTCTGAGACAGCCTTGAACTAGCCTCCCCTGCTCCAATCTGTTCTCTGCTTACAATCACCCTTCATGCAGCTGCCAGAGTCATCTTTCTGTCACATATACGTATTCATGCTGCTACCATGATTAAAACATCTGCTACCATCTCAAACAGATAGGATAAAATCCAGCCTCTTAGCAGGGGTAACAAGGCCCTCAGCAATCTAATGCTACCAATCTTTCCGTCTTCTTTGCCACCTCTCCCCTTGTCCCACCCTTTCGCTACCCTGTGTATTCATCGTTCCCTGAACCCACACCTTTTCTTTCCTGTGGGCAGTTTCTACTTTCTGGATTCCCTCTTTCCCTGACTCCTACATCTCCATGGTACTATCAGAGTCACCTGACAATCAGGGTCCTTTCAAACCCTAGAGATCTTTGGGGTCACTGTTTCCAAGGTTCTAGGACAGAGCAGCCCCTTGTTTTAAAATGCAGGTTTTAGTATTATTCAAGTAAGGCCAAGCAAATCAGGAGAAGATTGCTATTGAAAAGATGGCTTGTTATTCAACAGTTCCCAAGAGGAGGAGGCAGACCATGTCAGAGAGGGCCACCTAGGGAAGCACCAGGGTCAGTGAAATGAGGGGAAAATGTTGGCAAGAGCCTTTATGGTGGTTTCTGCCAGAAAGGCAAGACAAGGCAAGGTAAGCAGGCTTATGTTTGGTTAGTTTGAGCAATTTCAGCAGGCTATGCGATACAGGGGCTGTCTCTAGTTGTCTAGTACCTGGCCCTGGAGTGATCAGGGCAGAGGAATATTGGCCGTTAGTATGAACACCCAATAGCAGAGGTGGAGGGTTGTGTGGTCTCTGGATTGGTGAGTTTGCATACAAAAGGCATGTTCTCTGGTAGTGAGGCTGTATCCTATCTCCAGGAAGTGGCCACTCGGGGAAGAGCAGCCTTTTCAGCATCAGCAGCCTCCAAGAGGTCAAAGCATTAAAATTACAGAAAATAAAAAAGCATGATTAATACCCCCTCCCCTACTTTAGTTTGTGTAGTACCTTTATAACATTTTATATTTAAATTGCTTGCTCTTCAAGAACAGAGGTCTTGCTTTCGGAGTTTGAATGCACAAAGATCTAAATGTAAACCAGCAAAAAAGTGAAGGCAGATTGTTCTTGACAAAAAAAAAAAAAAGAGAGAGATGAATATTTTAAATATCTCCTCATGCTGAATTGGCCAGAGTTTTCAAATCACAACCTTTAAGGTGATGATTTTGCACTGGGAATATTTGTATATGAGGTCTATGCAGTCAGCCATTGGCAGGCAGCACCTGCAGAGTCCCAAGACCCATAAGCCCTCCTTGAGATATGACTTCTATAGGCCTATGGACCAAGCCCTCCATCACCTGTATGAGCTGAGTGGTACATTATATTTATTCTATTTTTTTAATACAAATGAAAGCAATTACAATAGCCAACACAAAATGCTTCCCTTAAATTGTTTACTTAAACCCCAGATGAATATCCATTAGCCCAGACTCAGTTTTAATAAGAATATTGTGATAAAACAGGAGAGAGGATGAGACAGAGATTCCTCTTTTGCTGTGATGATATTTCTACTTTGAGAACTAAAAGGAAAAATAGGCCAAAAAAAAAATTGCAGAATAAGTCTCTTAATTGAAGCCTATTTAATAAAAATCCAAGAAAGCCCCACATGAGGCCCTGATTGGAAGAGAGCACTTAACAACAAATGAGGTCTGTGGGCTTGAGGACACAAGCGGGCTACCAGTACATGATGTTAACCATAGATAAAGAAAGGGGAAAAGAGATATCAGCAGGGGGAAAGAAGATAGAATCAGGACCGGTAGGTGGGAAAAGAAAGGAACCTATGCATTGAGGAATGAGGTCATTTGTTTAAGAGCAATATTCACTGTGATTTGCAACTAGAAAAATATAGTCAAGCCTAAGTAAAATTCATTACTTCCATCAAGTAAAACCTGTAACAGAAATATTCAACTAGTCCTTCCTGCCAATGAAAACATCTTGTTAGGTATAGTGGAACAATTTAACATTTGTTTTAAGTGAGACAATGTATGTAAAGGCATCTGATGCTCTGGAGATAAAATGGGGCTATTCAATAAGTGTCCCTGTTCCATTCCCTTCCCTGCGAGCAATCTGAGAAGCAGCTCCAAGGCAAGGCATCACGTCCATGGTTGGTGGTAAGTGTATCACTCATCCCTTCAAAATTAAATTTCATGGTTGGTGAGAAGTTCAAGACTTCAGAGTCATTAGGTCACAAAGGGACTCTATGTGTGGTCCTTTCCTACTGTTACTCTGGCACTTTCTGGCATTGTCCTTGGCTCCTCCTCCCTGACAGCTGACACCTCTACATTTCTCTTCGTGGCCAGAAGCTAAGCGAGTGCATATTCATCCACTTGGCAAATGTACAGTTTCCTTTGTGTCTTAGCCAACCAAAACACGCCGTTAATGGAAGACGTCGCCGGAGTGTCCTGGCTCCCACAGGTCCCCTCACCCCTGCCTTAAGATATGGTAAATATTTATCTCATTTCCTATCTTTGATCTCGTTTGGGCCTTTTCCCACAGGAACAACCATGCAACTGAGATTTCTAGTGAAGATGTCCTAAATTTCCCCCTTCAATGTAATTTCACAATTAGTATTCGTGTGTCTTATACTCAGTGGAGGATATTAAGTTTATCTCCTGGAACCTTGCCAAATTATACAGAAATAAACTGTCCTAAATGTAAAGAGGTCATCAAAGAGTCACCACGTCAAGTTGTACAAATTTTGCCCTATACAAGGATTTCTGACCCAGGTGACTGGGTTACAATCTAGCCTTTGCTCTGTTTGCCAAGCAGTGCCCAGAGGGGGAGATTTCCCCTAATTTATGAATAGATACCCTAGTGAACAGAGTGATCCTGGACATGTCAATATTAATGTAAAAAAAGAGAATTGAGTAAACATATGAAGTTGGGTGTTATGTAGCCAATAATAGATTATTCCAATAATAATATCAATAGATTATTCCAATAATAATATCAATGAATGTCCCCATTTTCTTGCAAATTATCCCTATGGAAATTCATTTTCCATCCAACTTGTTTGTGTATTAATTTGAAAAAAAAACCACATCTAATAAAAAATTTCTGGACTTAAAACACTGAAATGTATAAAGAGCAAAATTCATCAAAATCTGTTTTACTTTCTGAAGTATGATGCTTAAAGATAAAAGGCACTACCAAATTCTCCTCCTTAAGGACAAAATTAATCATGAAAAAAGATTAGAGACCTGAACCCAGTGCAAATGCCAGTAAAAACAATATGTAATACAAGGTGTTCATTCTTCTCTCACCCAGCTGACTTACGGAGAATCTGAAAAACATATTTTGACAGAATATAATTTTAATGAGACAGGAAATATTTTTGCCCATAAAACATTTTCAAACATTAAACTCCAAAATGGCCTACCCAAATATAATAAATATTAAATGCAAAACACTCTACTTGGTAATAGGAAGGTCAAAAAGATATTAAAGGATCCCCTACCCTCCAAGGACTAAAATCTTCAGTAAGATCTTAAAACCCTAATATTGCTGTCATAGAGGCATATGTGTGTCATGAAGGGAATGGGTGGGAAGGAGAAAGGATGGTCCCTGAGGGGTCAAAGAAAGGTTCTGTGACATTTGAGCTGGGACCTAAAGATGAGAGACTGAAGGAGGATTGACTTCTAAAGCACCAATGTTCTGCATTCACAAACACAGGGGGATGATGGCATTTGTGTGGCATGCCAGGGTAAACTGAGGATGCAGATTCCTGCTGGGCAAGGGCTCTGTCCCCAGGGATGAAGAGATCTGTGACCCGGTATACCTGTAAGCCATTTTGGTCACACCAGGATACTGAGGAACGAGTCGTTGGCAAGTTCTGTCAAGTTTCAAAAGTAAATTGGTAGTTCTCAACTTTCTATGACACATTATAATCACTTGAAAGTTCTAAAGAAAATGATGCCATTTAAGTCAGAACCTCTTAAGGAACAGCCTGAACACTGGAATGTTTAAGGAACTGTCAAATAAAGCTAATGGGAGACAGGTTGAAAACCACTGGTCAAAACTCCCCTCTCTTAACAGAACAAAACTAGCAAAGTTTAAGTAAATTAATAGTAATAATTTAAAACTGGTAGATAGTTAGAATTAAATAGTATCTACTTCTATTTCTGGCCGCAAAGGAGTGACAGGGTCCAATATTACCCTCCTGTTGTAAACAACTAGAAAAATTGATAAAACACACACAAAAAAAATTTTCAAACATTGGACAGTGGATGACTGTAATCTTTAGGAGTAGGGTAAAAAATAAGGTGACTCCTACCATTATCCAAGTTTTCTGCTGAAAGACAACCTCTAGACTACAGGATGGGAAGGGTGAACACTACCTCAGACAATGTGAAAATTTAAGTCAAAATGGATCACAGACTTAAATTCAGTGGTTAGAACAACTAAACTAGAAAAAACATAAGAGAAAATCATTATTTATCTCAGGGTAGGCAAAGATTTCATCTTTAAAACACAAAAAGCAAGAAAGAACAAATTGATAAGTGGGACTTCATCAAAATTTCAAACTTAAGTCCCTTGAAAGACATTATTAAATTAAAAGATACATCCCATATAGGGAGAAAATACTTACAATACAAATGTCTGGCAAAGGACTTGTGTGTAGAATTTATAAAGAATTTAGTTAGAACTCATTAAGAGGGCAACACAATAAAACCATATAGGCAAAAAATTTGAACAGTTTACAAAAGCAGCTGTATGAGTGGTTAATACACATGTAAAAAATTGCTCAACATCATTAGTCTGCAGATGTATTAATCATGCCATTTATTCAATATTTTTTGTTTTAATATTTTAGGTCCTTGCTGACCCTAATGGCAATCATTTCCTGATCTGTTGACCTTACTATACTGACAAATAATAAAATCTGTATTTTAAAATACAGAGAAGTACAAATTAAATGCATAATGAAATGCCATTCTATATTCACTAGCACAGATAAAAATGCTTTAAGATGACAACCTACCTAGAGTTGAGGAAAATGTGGAAAAATTAGAATCCTCCTCACTCATTGCTAGTGAGATTGTGAAATAGCATAATCATTTCAGGAAGCTGTTTGATAGTACCTTATAAAGTTAAAGTTACATTTACCATTAGACCTGGAAATTCTGTTCTTAATTCTGAACTTACTCAAAAGAAATGAAAAGATATATCTATACAAAGACATGTACATAAATTTATTCATAATAATAAAACTTAGAAATCAAATATCCATCAACAGGTGACTATATAAAATTATGGCAAATCCACAGTGATAAGGAATGGATATGGAGTGAACTACTAATTAGCAATAAGGAAGAATCAGTTACTAAAAAGTGAAATACTATGGGTGAATTATGCTAAGCAAAAGCATACATACTATTCCATTTCTAGGAAACTCTAGAAGAGGTCAATTTAATCTACACTGACAGATGATCACAGGTTATTAGGTGTTGGGGTAGGTTGACAGGAAGGACCACAGGGCAATTTGGAAGGCTGACAGAAATATTCTGTATCTTGATGGTGGTGATGATCATATGAATATGTGAATGTGTCAAAATACATTGAAATATAGACAACTTCTTATATTCTTTCTTTAAAAAGATTTTTATGTGGATCATGTTTAGTCTTTATTGAATTTGTTATAATACTACTTCTGTTTTATATTTTCAATATTTTTGGCCTTGCATGTGGGGTCTAAGCTCCCTGAACAGGGACTGAACCCATATTCCCTGCACTGGAAAGAGAAGTCTTAAGCACTAGACCACCAGGGAAGTCCCTTAAATTCTTATATTCTTAATATAGACTTTATTGTATGTGAACTATACCTCAATAAACTGGATTTTTAAAAACAGTGTCCTTGAAATAGAATCAAATTTATGTCAGTCTTACTTATTATTTTACCCATAATGAGGTAATTGGTCTGATTTTTCTGAAGACATCATGAAAAGAAAAAAAAGTTATATTTGGAAGCAATTACTGAGACCAGATGGCTTCCTGTTCTTTCAGGAGTTAGACATTATTAACAGTATTGCTTTATATGTCTGTAAAGAGCCTTATCTCTGTGTACATTGTATTAGTATGCATCTATAAAATACCACTTTATAGCAGTAGCTGTACTTTACAAATCTCTTTTTACATGACTTAATGCTAACTCTGACATATAGGCTTTCTTACACATCTCTCCCAATTCTGAAATTAGGAGGCTTTGGATCACCAGCTCCATAGCATGCCAGTTCAGGAATCCACTGTCTGGATGGCAATCTGCCCTGCATTCCCCAAGAGGAGGGCTGGGAACTCTGAGCAGCTGGATGGATGCCCATGAAAGATTGTCCCCATCTCTGCTTTTTTTTAGGGGCAGTGGGCAACATAAAATAGGCCTGCCAGATGGCTACAACTCACTACTGCCTGGCAGCAGGCTGGGGGAAATGAGAGTAAATTAATCAGCATTCAGGAGGAATGAATGGCAAAGGGGCGATGTGTATTAATGCTATTTTAACGCAAGTCAAATTAAACCTGTAGAAATGACAACATGCATTAATCTCCCTATTGCCTCCAGTAGCTGTGCAAATGAGTTCCTAGTTTCTTTATACAAACAGCTGTTATTTTCCTGTACCACCTTGGCCCAGAATTCTACTAATGACCTGATAGGTTAGCCTTAGTGATTAATACAGACTTGTGCATTGTAACGACTCAGCTGCTAAGGAAAGAGCTTCACCTATGTTGTAACAGTGAATCTCTACACTGCAGCTCTCCAACAGAAAGCAGGGCTCGTGCAAAATGATAGATTAGTCAGTCAACTGCAAACTCCTAGACTTTAATGAACACTGGATTTACTGCTTGTATATTGCTGAAGTCACAAGGAATTTTCTTCTAAAGGGAATCAGAAATAAATTTAAAAAAAAAAAGAAAATTTAGATTTATATATTAAAAGTTAGCTATAAAATCTGTGGAATGGCATTATGTTGGATTATCTTCTCTGGAATGTTTCTTTAAGTATAATACTATATTGCAGGAAAAGGATGACTCAAGTTAAAACAAATACATAAGATTGATTGACGATATCTGGATTAAACTTCATTCTTGCTTAGGTAAAGCTCATCTCTGACATAGTCTGCAGCATCACTTTCACCACCTCCCTCTAACTTATGAGGCCCAAATAGCCAGAGAGACCAAGGAGAAGGGGTCAGTATCCTAAAAAGATGGCAAGAAGCATAAACTAGAGAATTTAGAGCAAGGTCCTTCAGTACTTGTCTCAAGCTTTATTCTTTAGGAACATTTCTCTTCTTACCAGCAGCAGACCCAGATAATGCAGGCCTATAGCACATATGTTTTGAAAGTCCCCAGGGAAAAGAATACAAAATTGCAAAAACAAAATACTGGATGAAAGCGAATATTTACATAGACTGGGAAATGAAATAAATTACAGATTTTAAAAAGCTAACAAACTTTGTTTAATATATATATATATATATATATATATATATATATATATATACACACATATTCTGAAGCTTCTGTCAATCCTTCATTTTTTTTTTTTTAAATTTTGGCCTTCACTAGGAAGCTTCCTTTTCATCATATTTGAATTTTGGTATAATCCATCATTTTGAAACACACAAAAATAATCTGAAAATAAGGCTTTCCATGAGGAATTAAACGTGCTTTTAAATTGCCATTATATTGTGCTATATAGTCATATAATCAAATTTCCTTATATTACATACTTTGAACTTTCATGAATATATATTTTTGTTATTGGAACACGGGTTTCCTTAGATCCCAATTCAGGGGACTCTTTTGACCCAAACTGCCACATTTTGTCAAGATAAGATCTATCGTACACCCTAAAATGTAACCCAATGCTTTGGGATCTTTAAAATGTACAATATCACACAAATCTGCACTTACTGTTTGTAGTACTACTGCAAACACAGGAGCTCTGGCAAATTCTACTCTGCTTAATTAATACCAAAATGTAGCTGAATACATTGCAGGAGAAAACTTTCATTTTGACAGAGCAGGAGTGAAATTCAATCTTGCACTTATAATTCTACATGCATGAGGTTTGGAAGAATTTTCCACAACAGAATCTGGCTCCTAACATTTCAAATCTGATTGCTCTCCCACTTCCCACACACTGATGAAACTGAATGCATAAGACACGTTTAAATTGTGACATGACCTTTTGCCCCTGAAAATTTGGGTCACAAGGTGAATTACAGTACAGGCAGTGGTATGAGTATCCCTGAAAGTCATTGCTGCCCTAAGACAACTAGCTACCACTTAACTATATACAGAAATGGCTGCAAAACACACAAATATTCCCCTAAATCAAAATTAAATGTCCCTATGTGAAGAGTTGACTCATTGGAAGAGACTTTGATGCTGGGAGGGATTGGGGGCAGGAGGAGAAGGGGACGACAAAGGATGAGATGGCTGGATGGCATCACTGACTCGATGGACGTGAGTCTGGGTGAACTCCGGGAGTTGGTGATGGACAGGGAGGCCTGGCGTGCTGCGATTCATGGGGTCACAAAGAGTCAGACATGACTGAGCGACTGAACTGAACTGAACTCATCTTTTGGAGAAGGCAACGGCAACCCACTCCAGTACTCTTGCCTGGAAAATCCCATGGACAGAGGAGCCTGGTAGGCCACAGTCCATGGGGTCGCAAAGAGTTGGACATGACTGAGCGACTTCACTTTCACTTTTCACTTTCATGCATTGGAGAAGGAAATGGCAACCCACTCCTGTGTTCTTGCCTGGAGAATCCCAGGGACAGGGGAGCCTGGTTGGCTGTCATCTGTGGGGTCGCACAGAGTTGGACACGACTGAAGTGACTTAGCAGCAGCAGCAGCAGCAACTCATCTTTTCCCTAGATCTGCCACCAAAATTTCCATGACTGCTCTGACACTCCCTGACACAGAGTTTGACAGACAGGAATTTGAAGTGGAAAGATATAAATTACAGTTAATATATCTTTCTTTTGCAAACTTGACAAAACATGCGACCACATGTATATATTTTCAGTGTCCCTCCCTGGGTCTTGGAAGGATCCATGAAAATAAGGGTGCTGAAATGTAAACTTTACTAGCTCTCAAATTAGCATAAATCACTCTCTATTCTTATCACTTATTTTATAATTGTGTTGATTGACCAAAGCATAATGGATGAAGGGAAAGAAAAGCTGCATTGAACAAGAACTTCCATCTCTTGTGCCCCAAATTTATTCAAGCAACAAGTAATTTGGGGTGTCAAAGTACCCTCTTCTCCCTGGAGACCCTGAGGTGCAAACATTCACTCTTAAACGATTCCCAGAGAGCCACCCACTCCTGTCATAGCCTGTTAGTGACCAGAAACATCAAATTGTTGTCACCATCCCAGATATGATGGGATTATAGGTAATCTGTTTCAAGTGGGTCTGTTCCAAGAACCATTTTCCTCTGAACAAAATAACCTTGAAAAAAGTTCATGAATGAGACAAGAACATTTCCTTATCAACAAAATAACTGTAAAGTGGGGTGGGCTGGGCTGATACTTGGAGAATTTAATGAATAAGAGATTGTTGATGCTTCTTGAGCTGCTGGGCTCAATCTGTACAATTTTTTTTTTTTGTATAATTACAAAAACAAACGCAAAAAAAAAAAAAAAACATACTTTTTCAGAATAATTTGATTGCTATCTGTTGTTCTGTACCTAAGAATACCAATCCTATGTGATGATACTTGGGCTTTCCCAGTGGCTCAGCAGTAAAGAATCTGCCTGCAATGCAGGAAATGCAAGAGACACTGGTTCAATCCCTGGGTTGGAAAGGGTTCCCTGGAGGATGCCATGACATCCCACTCCAGTATCTTGCCTGGAGAATCTCGTGGACAGAGGAGCCTGGCAGGCTACAGTCCATAGGGTCACAAAGAGTTGGACACTACTGAAGCAACTTAGAACACATGCACAAATGATACTTAGGGGAAGGTTTTATGTTCAGAGCATCTGGAAAAATCTCCTTACCTGGTGGCCAATACCCAGAAGCATGTTCTGCAAGCCATAATCTCCTGAGATTCTTCTGGCAAAAAACCCTCAATGGTCCAGTAAGTCTGAAAAGACTCATACTGAATCCCTCTTGAAGATTCACAATGCACTCTATTGAATTAAAGTCTCTAAGAAACCTTGCAATAATCTACTTACCCCAGTATTCTCTACATTTATCATTTCCAAGCAATGTCTAATAAAATGTGGTAGAATGAGAGTTTCACAGACCATCCTGTGGGCACATTTTCTTGAGCTACCATCAGTGTTGTCCCATTTCCAGATCAGAGTTTCTCAAAAGTGTGGTGGTGGTGGTGTAGTCGCTGAGTCATGTCAGACTCTTGCAACCCCATGGACTGTAGCCTGCCAGGTTCCTCTGTCCATGGGATTTTTCAGGCAAGAATACTGGAGTGGATTGCCATTTCCTTCTCCAGGGGATCTCCCCAACCCAGGAATTAAACCCAGGTCTCCTGCATTGCAGGTAGATTCTTTACTGACTGAGCTATGAGGGAAGCCCTAAAAGTGTATCCTCTACAAATTTCCCCCTTTCTCAGTGTGACCCAGCCACAATTGGTCTACTTCTGCACTTCCTTTCAAGCTGAAAACAGTCCTAACTCAGGGATTTTGTACTCGATGTTCCCTCCGCCTAGAACTCCACGTATGCACATGGGCTCCATCTTTCATTTCATTCAAGCCTCTGCTCAAAAGCCTGCATTTCAGAGAGATCTTTTATAATGGACTGAATTGAGTACCCCACCTAAATTCATATGTTGAAGCCATAGCCCCCAGTGAGTTTATTTGAAGATAGGGTCTTTCAGGGAGGTAACTAAGGTTAAATGAGCTTGTAAGGGTGAGACCCTAATCCAATCCTTATAAGGAGAGGAAGAAACACATAGGTTGCCTGAGATCGGAGAAGAGGCCATGTGAGGATACAGCAAGAAGTCAGCCAGCCATCTACAAGCCAATGAGAGAGATCTCAAGAGAAACCAGCTCTGCTGGCACCTCGGTTTTGGATGTCCGGTCTTCAGAACTGAAAAGATTAATTTCTGTTGTTTAAGCCACGCGGTCTGCAGGATTTTGTTACAGTAGCTCTAGAAGGCTAATACTCCTTCCCTGACCACCACCTAAAAGTAAAATTTCCAGTTATTCTCTTTTCTCCTTGTCCTGCCTTCTCTCTCTCTCTCTTTTTTTTTTTTCCTGCAGAGTGCTTATCATGACTTGACACTAAATCTCTAGGAGGTTGAGAGGCAGTAGAGTATAGTGGATAAATGTTTGGGGTCTGCGTTCAAATTTCAACCCTACCACTTCATAGCAGTGTGATCATTGATGAGTTATGAAAGTTTCATGAGCTGTACAGAATTGATACTTGCTTCAAAGGCATTGTTATAAGACTATAATGAGACAGAACATGGAAGGGAATTCCCTGGTGGTCCTAATGGACTCTAGGCTTCCACTGCAGGGGGCCTGGGTTCAATCCCTCGTCTGGAAACTAAGATCCCACAAGCCATGCAGTGCAGCCAAGAAAAAAAAAAAAAGACAAAATAAAAGTAAAAAAAAAAAGAGATAGAACATGGAACTACTATTCTCTGGAACGATTCACACGTTTAATAACTGTTACCTACTATTGCTTATGGTCTGTCTACCCCACTGGAATGTATAAGGACAGGGAGTTTTTCTTACCCATGGTTATATTCATAGTGCCTCCAAGGCACATGTTAAGCCCTCAATAAATATTAGTTACATGAAATATAAATAAATGAAGTCCTATGGACCTTGTCTCAAAGTTCACAAAGAATTCAAATTCTTTATTGTCACTTCCACATCTATCTTTTTTGCTGAATGAACACCTACTACCACCACATGATTTCAGAGTCCTTATTTTGTGTTGACTGTTGTACTGGTGCCAAATGACACTAGTTTAATTGACATGCACTAATGAGCCAAGTTCAGAAAAGCAGTTAACAAGGGGCAGAGGCTATAGGCTTTCCAACCCCAAAGACTCACACCGAAGTAGTCATGACTACATTTACAGTGAGCGATGCTTCATCAGCAAAACATCACCCATATAATCAAATCAGAGCACTTCATTTAAAGTGTGTCCATTTCATTTGTATTTAATTTTTTTGGTATTGGTTTTGCTGCTCTATGTAATTTGATTCTCCAGATATCAGCAATGGCACTTTGGCCTCTTCCATTGATGAACTTCAGAACCTTCACTGCCCTGTGGCATGTCGCTGAAATGAGTCATCCTTTATCACTTATTCAGATGAATGCAGAATTCAAGTCAGAGGCCTGGTGGGTTTGGTATCACCTTCAATAGGCCACAACTATCTAAAAAAGGCTTTGTCCATCTGTCACTAAGGACATAATAGGATGTAAAAGTCATCCTCTAGAAATTTTATATCAACATCTGCAATCACTTGTGCCTTAAATTGTCATGGAAATCAACAATGGGGTCATTTACTACTAAGGAAATAACAGGAGAATTTAACCCCTAAAGTAACATGTCCCTCTATTTTCACAGAAATACATCTTCCAATGACATTAATGATTATTCCCACCACATGTTGAAAAGAATTTTCAATTCTTTTGAATTGAAATGTAGGTAAAGAATTTGTTCTCATTATGGTAGCAAATTGCACACTCTATTGAACCCCACTCCAGATTCTGGTCAATCAAATAGGCTGATTACCAGTGTTTCAATCTCCATCCTTCTATCTGCTAGACCTACTTAGCATAACACAAACAACCAGAGTGAATTTGGAAAACAGCCTTTATTGAAAAAAGTTCTTAAGCTCTAAAGGATGTTTAACAAATCCTAATATCTAATCTTCTAAAAGTTCCCAGTGACGTGTTATTTTTCATAGATGAAGAAAACTTTTAATACCAGCCACAACCAGGAATCAAAATTTTAAAAGCAATGTCCTTTATAATAAAATATGAAATATTCAGGGATAGGTCTGACAGAAGTCTATTTACTGTTTACTGCTTAGGAAGCCAGCTAAGCAGCCCAGAGACCCTCCCCATTCTACTGTTTTATAGATTAGGGTGACAACTTCACAGCTGTGACAAGGACTCTGCATAGCCACGTGAAACCCTTGATGAGATAATTCCGGAGGCAGTGATAACAGCATATCCTTGGTAGAGTCTGCCAGCCACTCACTAAGGCAGGCCCCAAGTGGCCATGGGGAAGGTTAGAACATGAAAAATCCCCCCCCCCAAAATTTCCACATTCTCTAGGAGACTTTTCATTATAGAAGTGACTTTTCTCCATTGTATATTCTTGCCTCCTTTGTCAAAGATAAGGTGTCCATAGGTGTGTGGATTTATGTCTGGGCTTTCTATTTTGTTCCATTGATCTGTATTTCTGTCTTTGTGCCAGTACCATACTGTCTTGATGACTGTGGCTTTGTAGTAGAGCCTGAAGTCAGGCAGGTTGATTTCTCCAGTTCCATTCTTCTTTCTCAAGATTGCTTTGGCTATTCGAGGTTTTTTGTATTTCCATACAAACTGTGAAATTATTTGTTCTAGCCTTGTGAAAAATACCGTTGGTAGCTTGATAGGGATTGCATTGAATCTATAGATTACTTTGGGTAGTATACTCATTTTCACTATATTGATTCATCTGATCCATGAACATGGTATATTTCTCCATCTATTAGTGTCCTCTTTGCTTTCTTTCACCAGTGTTTTATAGTTTTCTATATGTAGGTCTTTTGTTTCTTTAAGTAGATATATTCCTAAGTATTTTATTCTATTCATTGCAGTGGTGAATGGAATTGTTTCCTTAATTTCTCTTTCTATTTTCTCATTATTAGTGTATAGGAATGCAAGGGATTTCTGTGTATTGATTTTATATCCTGCAACTTTACTATATTCATTGATTAGCTCTAGTAATTTTCTGGTGGAGTCTTTAGGGTTTTCTATGTAGAGAATCATGTCATCTGCAAACAGTGAGAGTTTTACTTCTTCTTTTCCAATTTGGATTTGTTTTATTTCTTTTTCTGCTCTGATTGCTGTGGCCAAAACTTCCAAAACTATAATGAGGTGGATGAAACTGGAGCCTATTATAAGGAGTGAAGTAAGCCAGAAAGAAAAACACCAATACAGTATACTAACACATATATATGGAATTTAGAAAGATGGTAACAATAACCCTGTATGTGAGACAGCAAAAGAGACACAGATGTATAGAACAGTCTTTTGGACTCTGTGGGAGAGGGTGAGGGCAGGGTGATATGGGAGAATGGCATTGAAACATGTATAATATCATATATGAAATGAATCACCAGTCCAGGTTCGATGCAGGATACAGGATGCTTGGGGCTGGTGCTTTGGGATGACCCAGAGGGATAGTATGGGGAGGGAGGTGGGAGGAGGCTTCAGGATGGGGAACACATGTATACCCGTGGCAGATTCATGTTGATGTATGGCAAAACCAATACAATATTGTAAAGTAATTAGCCTCCAATTAAAAAAATTAAATTTATTTTAAAAAGAAGTGACTTTTTAGTTGCTTTTAGTTTAGTAAATCAGTATCTTCATTTTTTTTTTTTTTTTTCACTAAAGCTTAAGTGAATGGCGACTCAACTCAGTTTATGAGCCAATGTCAACACAGTCTCCTACCCTTGCCCTTTTAGTCTTTTCTGAGAAACTTGGTAGTTACCACATAAGCCACATCACTGTCATTCAGGGGGCACCTTCTACTGCCAATGGAGCACCACAGGAATGTTCGAGCAGAAGACTGGAGGGTGCCAGCTGCTAAAGCAGCAAGCACAAACTGATGCAGCAAGGGGAGAAGGCCAGGGACTGGGTGACCACCCATTCCATCATCGTGTCTTGCAGCCATTCTCTCTTTCCGTGTCCATCTCCATTCTCAGAAGGCAGCTACCATGATTTTTTCTTATACATCCAGCATCTAGTCAAAAGGTTGGGTTATAGAAGAATTAAGTATTTGTCAAATAACTGAATAAACCAGTGTACTGCTTGGAAAAGCATTCAGAGCAGGACATACTAGGAAGAGTTTTTACAAATGGAAAGAACTCTGTATGAAGGAAATTTCAGGTTTTCTAGACCCAGGTACATTAACATGGTGATTTTTTTCTCTGAAATTTAGAAAATGTAGGAAAAGTTCTTTTCTACATCTGGGAATATATTGGTAGTGTAAGGAAATGGCAACCCACTCCAGTATTTTTGCCTGGAGAATTCCATGGACAGAAGAACCTGGCAGGCTACAGTGTAGGGGGTTGCAAAGAGTTGGACATGACTGAACAAACTAACACATACACATACACACCTATATATAACAAACAGGTTTGCTTGAAGTCAGGTACTTTTCAAATAAAATAAACTGAATACAAAGAAATTTAGGGCTCCTAGTGTCATTCCCAACCTCACCAAATAAACAGTCATCTCTGGAATTGCCTGGGAGAATCAACTCTCAATTCCACTATACTTTGTAACTGAGTTACAGAGTAACCTGCCAGCAATCCTCTCAGAATTCATGGGGCTGTTTAAATAGAGCAAAGTCCACAAAAAGTTCCACTGAGATATGCTGAGCAAAGGCCAGAACCCCAGAAGAAAACAAGTGTAGCCTCTAAGAGAAGCTGACCTCACCCAGAGTGCAAACCCCACTGGCCCGGGGTAGGGGATCTGTGAGACTGGCAATGAGCCCTGTGCTGTCAGAGCTCCTGAGAGAGCTTCCAGGCTGGTTCCTGTTCTCTGGCATCTTCTTGCCTGTGACTTTGCTGCTGCTCCTTCTCATTGCCTACTTCAGGATTAAGCTGATGGAGGGTAAGTGAGAAGCCACCCAGGGCAGGGGTTAGAGGTCCTTTCCCATGGCACACATCTGAAACAAGTCCATGGACTATCTGTCTTTCTGGGAGGCCTGGAATCAACATTTTTTTAGTGTGCAGGGACTCCTCAATAAATGCCCTCTTAAGATACCTTCACGGGGGAACATGGCAAGTTTGATCTCACCAGCAGTTTGGATGGTACACTGGGCTCTGAAGGCTTGATGCAGGGATACCTCACTGCAGCCCCCCAAAGACAGATGAACTGTGAATCAGCAATTTGAACACATGACTGCTTCTCTCTCTCAGGCCAATAGATTCACAAACATTACACAGTGTTACATGGTCTGCTATGTCTGCCTGACAGGGGTGAATGTGTGTGTAAGTCCCTGTGAGTGTGTGCACATACACTTCTTTCTCATCCATTAAACTTTTATTAAGGAAATATGCCATCATTGTGCTATCAGAATGTTTGGTAAACATCAAGCTCTAATAGATATCTGATGGCTTGGTGTGAATTTACTATGAAACTGTGGTCTTAAGGTGGGGAGAAAAAAAGAAACCTCAGGACGCTTAAAGTGGTTGGGCCACAGGCTGCTGGGTCCCAGATTGAGACTATTTATTCTGTTGTAACTGAAAAGAATGAAACTACATTGTAGTTTGATTGACTAAGCATTAATAATAATAATAATGTACCCAAATGTTCGACTAATATAGAGGTTAATAGCTATTTTAGTAAAATCAACAAAAACCAGTAATATTCCTTAAGTTGGATGATGTCGTGTTAACCAAAAAACAAATCTGAAGTCCGTCTTCTCACCCTCCTTTGCTTCTCTCTGCTCCCATCTAGGATCTGCATATCCTTTTTTGGAGTCACTCCTGATTACATTTTCCAGTGCGAGCAGACAACCTTAGACAAGGCATGCCTTCATTTTTATGTGGATCCAATCCAATTCCAAATTTCCCTTTCTTATTTAAAAAAAACCCCTGAGAACATATAGCTTTTAAAATTATAGTTCTTTCTATAACTGTTTTCCTAAGGGCAAGCAGTTGTATATCTTCTCTCCAGTTTGAGGGCAAAAGAGATCACTTGGCCCCAAATAAAATATCACCAGTTTGAATCTCTATTTAGCAACTCCCACTTAAAAACTATAAACAGATGGTCAAATGTCATGTCATCAATCTTGCAACCAGGGTTATGGCAAGTATTATCATTCCTATTTTGTCCTGTGAAGAAAGGGACGTTGACAGATTAACTAGTGTGTTCACAGAACCCCAGAGTTTTGCATCCTGAAACAGAAACTTATCTTGCCTGCCTCATACATCCTAGTCCATCAGGCAAGAGATGCATTTTAAGATGTGATGGAAAGCATGTGGAGGTATCGTAATCATTAATCCCACATTTCAAGCCTTCGGAGGTAACAGTGCATGAAAATTTAATTAGTATGTAGAGAACATCAATTTTTTCACAAAGGAAGAAAGGAAATTCCCTAACATCCTGCACTCTTCAATCTGTTTCCATTGCCTTGAGTAAACTCTTGAGGTGGAGGTCCAATTCTTGAACTTTCCATCACCAACCCTTCATCAGCCTCTGCCATGGACATGTCACCTCTCCGTGGGTGAAAGTTTTGATGATCTTACCTCCCCAAGTCCTGAGATTTCTAAACTGCTACGTTCAAAGCCACTCAAAATACCATCACCCTGATCACAAACAAATTGCTTGCTAAAATAACCAACATTGCCAAAAGCAGTCACTATGAAAAACAAATTGTGTCTCTCGAAAGCCTGAAAGTTTTGTATGGAGTTAGATGTAAAATAAGGTCAGGAAAAGTGATCAGTTTCTGACCTTCAGCAATTGACATTCTCAAACAGGTAACTAAAGTATTGAAAATGTGCAGTGTGGCTAGGCATCTCTCACTGAACTTTTTGGAGAAGGAAATGGCAACCCACTCCAGTACTCTTGTCTGGAGAATCCCATGGACAAAGGAGCCTAGTGGGCTACTGTTCATGGGGTCACAAAGAGTCCGACATGACTGAGTGACTATATATATACGCTTTGGTGGTTAGCAATAGAAAAAAAAGAAAGGATTTAGAGAAATCAGAGTAAGTTAAAGGTTAACCAATGAAATTGTTAAGATCTCAGGTGAAAGGGTCAAACCAAATGGGAGTTTGAACTTCAGCTCTGTAACAATGGTCACACTACCTAACCTTTCTTGTTTTTTTTTTTTTAAACATATGCAATTCATCTTACAGGTTGGGCATTTAAAAATAAAACATATTTGATAACAATTAGTTGAAGAAAAATATAGCTAAAATTGAGGGCTTTAAAGAAAAATTATTAAGTATGTACTCTAATCTTCAATAGATCATAACATATGCATTTGTCAAAAGATTCCATTGAGGGAGCAGTGATTCTTGACTGGTCTGTCAAAGCATGACTAAATCAACTGTGTAAAAGCTCTCTTAACATAGCAAACAATCCTTATAGAAAGTGATTAGAGTGCTCAATCAGTCAGTTCAATCACTCAGTCGTGTCCGACTCTTTGCGACCCCATGAATTGCAGCATGCCAGGCCTCCCTGTCCATCACCAACTCCCGGAGTTTACCCAAACTCATGTCCATTGAGTCAGTGATGCAATCTAACCATCTCATCCTCTGTCGTCCCATTCTCCTCCTGCCTTCAATCTTTCCCACCATCAGGGTCTTTTCAAAGGAGTTAGCTCTTCACATCAGGTGGCCAAAATATTGGAGTTTCAGCTTCAACATCAGTCTTTCCAATGAACACCCAGGACTGATTTCTTTTAGCATGGACTGGTTGGATCTCCTTGCAGTCCAAGGGAATCTCAAGAATCTTCTCCAATACCACAGTTCAAAAGCATCAATTCTTCTGCGCTCAGCGTTCTTTATAGTCCAACTCTCACATCCATACATGACTACTGGTAAAACCATAGCTTTGATTAGACAGACCTTTGTTGACAAAGTAATATCTCTGCTTTTTAATATGCTGTCTAGGTTGGTCATAACTTTCCATCCAAGGAGTAAGTGTCTTTTAATTTCATGGCTGCAATCACCATTTGAAGTGATTTTAGAGCCCAGAAAAACAGTCAGCCACTGTTTCCCCATCTATTTGCCATGAAGTGATGGGACCAGATGCCATGATCTTAGTTTTCTGAATGTTGAGTTTTAAGCCAACTTTTTCACTCTCCTCTTTCACTTTCATCAAGAGGCTCTTTAGTTCTTCTTACATTTCTGCTATAAGAGTGGTGTCGTCTGCATATCTTAGGTTATCAATATTTCTCCTGGCAATCTCGATTCCAGCTTGTGCTTCCTCCAGCTTAGTGTTTCTCATGATGTACTCTGCATAGAAGTTAAATAAGCAGGGTGACAATATACAGCCTTGATGTACTCCTTTTCCTATTTGGAATCAGTCTGTTGTTCCATGTCCAGTTCTAACTGTTGTCTTTTGACCTGCATGCAGGTTCCTCAAGAGGCAGGTCAAGTGGTCTTGTATTCCCGTCTCTTTCAGAATTTTCCACAGTTGATTGTGATCCACACAGTCAAAGGCTTTGGCATAGTCAATAAAGCAGAAATAGATGTTTTTCTGGAACTCTCACTTTTTGATGATCCAGCAAATGTTGGCAACTTGATCTCTGGTTCCTCTGCCATTTCTAAAACCAGCTTGAACATCTGGAATTTCACAGTTCATGTATTGCTGAAGCCTGGCTTGGAGAATTTTGAGCATTACTTTACTAGCATATGAGATGAGTGCAATTGTGTGGTAGTTTGAGCATTCTTTGGCATTGCCTTTCCATAAAATAATCCATTTACATTCACTGTCCCATGGTGCTAGTGATAAAGAACCCGCCTGCCAATGTAGGAGACATAAGAGAAACTGGTTCAATGGCAGGAAGATCCCCTGGAGGAAGGCATGGCAACCCAATCTAGTATTATTGCCTAGAGAATTCTGTGGATAGAGGAGCCTGGTGGGCTACAGTCCATGGTGTTGCACAGAGTTGGACACAAATAAGGCTGCAGTCCATGGGGTCACTAAGAGTCGGATACGACTGAGAGACTTCACTTTCACTTTTCACGTTCATGCATTGGAGAAGGAAATGGGAACCCACTCCAGTATTCTTGCCTAGAGAATCCCAGGGACAGGGGAGCCTAGTGGGCTGCCATCTACGGGGTCGCACAGAGTCGGACACGACTGAAGCAACTTAGCAGCAGCAGCAGCAGCAGCAGCAGCCACGTGACTTAGGATACATGTCGAATTAAGTGGCATACTACCTAACCTCTTGAAGCTTCCATTTCTTCACTTGTAAAATAGAATAGCAGGATGTAGCTGTAGGGTTGCTGTGGGGATTAAGTGAGGTAATACACTTAAGGTTTTTAACAGTGCCTTTTCTGAACAACATTCAGTCATTAAGATCCCTGCTGATTTATTAATATGAATTCTCAGAAGAGAGTGTTTGTGTCATTATAATAACTATCATTAAAATATACCTGCGTGTGCTAAAAATACTGGAGTGGGCTGTCATATCCTCCCCCAGGGGATCTTCCTGACCCAGGGGTCGAACCCATGCCTCTCATATCTCCTGCATTGACAAGAGGGTTCTTTACCACCAGTGCCACCTGGGAAGCCAGTAGCCATATTAAACTTCCAGACAAAATTACCTTTACTTAAAAATAAATTCTAAAAATTTTACTTAAAATTAAGTAAATTGCCCAAGGTCGGTCACTTAGAAAATGGTAGAGACAGGGTATCTGGCTCCAGAAATAGCCCTCTCAGCTAAAACACTACCCCTGGAGTATTGAACACAGAGTAGGTGTTCAGTGGGTATCTGCTGAATGAATACTTTCAGCCCAGGCAAATAAGCTCATCACCAACATGAGAGCCAATGGTGGGAGAATTTAAAGGCGGCAAGAATTTTACAAAAATCTTGAGGGGATGGACCAATCTCTTTAACAGGGTAATTATTGATGATGGTGATTCCTCAGCATGAAGATTTATCTCTGAATCAAGGAGATTACATTTCTTCACCTGTGGCCCAACAGAGACAATGTCATTGCTTGCAGAATAATCTTCAATTACAAACTCTGATGTTCTCAGGGCCACTTGCCAATTCTCACCTGTCTAATCTCTCTATGCTCTCCTAAAAGTTCCATTAAAATGAAACAATGGCCAAATTACAAGCTCTTTCAGTATTACGAGCTATTTCTCTTGCTCTCTGCATTGAGCCTGACACAGACACTTGGTTTACAGGATAGATAGCTTATTGAGGAATGATGGGTTTCCTTTTGGTCTCTCCCCCCTAGTTTTCCATGCTTCTAGTTCTCTTCATTCAGTGTTATTATTCAGATCACCTATTCTCAGTTCTACAATTTGTATCCTGGCTCCTCATTCAAAGCATCTTTGGTAATGAAGAATGAGGGAAGAAATCACATATTGCAATGAGTCTATAACCTAAGGCATGGGCTATCTGAAGCAATACCTTTGAACTAGCAATAATCTATTTGGAAAGGCAGTGAAACTGAGTGGCTGAGAGTATGGGCTCTGGAGTCAAGACTGCCTGGGATCAAATCCTAAATCCATCAGTTTCTATGATCTTGGGCAAACTGCCTCATTTGATTTCTCTATACCTTCATTTGTTCATCTGTAAATTAAGAGTAAGTGACTACAACATAAGAAATAAGACCCACAAAGGTCTTTTCACAGTGTTTGACACCAAAGTGATCAACAAACATTAGCTGTTAAAACTTGAGGCTTGTGTAACCTAAGACCTGATAGCCTCCAATGTAAATGTACCCTCTCTCGACTAAGATGACAAGCAGTGTGGAATCACGGAAAGTTAGAGAAAGTGCTCATGTCCTGGGGTACATGGCATATAAAGTGTCTGGCAAGGAATAAATTGCTAGGATTTGACACGTGGGCCAAAAAGAATATTTTCAGGTTCAATGCTATAAACATGCATTATCTCCTATGAGATTATAAACTCCTGTCTCTGGCTTTGATAATTTGATTCATTATAATTCTGAAAATAAACTTTTAAGAGTAACAATAGTTTCTGGTATGCGTGTTGGTGGTAGTCAGAAAGAAGGCTGTATTTTTTGATGTATCAGGAAGATCTCAAATGATAACTGTCAGGATTTCAGGGCTAAAGATCAAATTTATTATTGCAAGAGAGGTAATGGGTGAAAGTACCAGAGCAGATAAGGATATACAGAAAGATGCTACATACTAAAAGCCAAGGGGAGGAGCATGATCAGGGTGGGGGTCACGGGAAGGGAGCTCATGTCAAATGTTACAGAGGGAGGAAACTGGGGATTAGAAAATGCCACCAGTTTGTAATTATGTCACCGATAAGTTTTAATATTTCAGTAGCTTTAAGTGAAGTTATATTTTAAAGGATTAAGTGAAAATTGGCATCTCAGTTTTCAGTCAAAGGTACCAAAAGGTAAAGAGGAGACAAATATGACTTGTCTAAAGACTAAATGCTGAAACACATTTTTGTTGGGGAGGAGCAGGACAGAAACCCTCTCTTACTCATTTCCATATCCCTAGGCCTTACATTAGACAGGCTTAATAAATGTTTATTGAATGTGGAAGTCTTAATACATTTAATCAACATTTAATCTACTGAATATAAAATATCCTTAACACGTAACGACTTTTATTACAGTGGTAATTTGCCCAGTCTAACCATGACCATTCTTTAGAAATAAGCATTTACCTTTCTTCTGGGAGAGGCTGAGAAGCAAAGGAGAGATCCTGCAGTAGTGGTTGCTGTGACAGCCGTGACTTCTGTAGCCACCAGGAGAGACGTGCTGGCCAATCACACCTTAGGAGCTGTGAACGACCAGCGGCACTCAGCTGCCTCTGAAGTATTAACTAGTATTTTTCCTTTCAGTTAATGAAGAACTGTCACAGACTCCTGATCACCAACACAGTCTCAATGCTGGCTCTCCTCTCTACCAGAGAAAGAAGTGGACGTGACTGTCAGGGACTCATCAGTGGCCAAAGCACAGCAGATTTCTGCTGGTCAGAGAGTAACAGTCAATGGCTTAGCGATAAAGTAGGTTAATAAACCAGATCCACAGTGAGATAGAAAGAACACTAAGATGCTTGGTCTGAACTATATTGAAAAGTGGCAGCTATTGTCCAAGAGGACAGCTATGAGACTCAGCTTAACCAGCAGTTCTTCAGAGTCCCAAGATTGTGTTGGATGGTCTATGGACTGGATACTTAAAAATGTTTCTAACAAACTTTTATAGAACCATGTCTACTCTGAAGGGCATTATTTTCAAACTAAAATTCTTCAGCATCATTATTACATAATTTCGTGGAAGCTGGCATTATTCTGACTTTGGAGGTGAAGAAACTCTGGTAGAGATAAAATGAATAGCAAAAGATGAGTGCCTGTGGATTCCACTGTGGTTCTCACTTCCTCTTCTTGACATTCAGCAAGGCATAAATGTCACCTTTTCAGGCATTATTTCTGGCCCTTGGTTTGCTTCTTCCCTTTTCCAGTTGCTTTTGCAAATCACAACATTGTGAGAACCCACAACAAGAGCCTCTCTTCACTGGGTATGGATCATCATGAAGGTAGCTTTCAGCATGACACCACTCGGAAATACTGGCCATTTGGTGAGAAAAGTAAAGAACACAATGTTCATGGAACTCATATGGAGAATAACTCAAGACCTTGTCTCAAAAACCAAACATCAGGGAGCATTTCTAAATGTGGAAAGAAGTCAACATTTCACTAGCAGCAACCATCAAGCTGAGACCCTGTGCTATACAGCAGCTTCTCACTAGCTAGCTGTTTTACACATGGTACTGTATAAATGTCAGTGCTACTCTGTGATGATCTAGAGAGGTGGAATGGGGGTGGGATGCGGTGGGAGGCAGGCCAGAAAAAAAAAAAAAAAGGACAGAGAAAAATTTCACTACCAGGATTCTTTCAGTGAGAACCCCCAAAGAGCCAATCTAGGTAACTGAGAAGAAACATTCAATTTAAAGTAGTAGTTAAAATCAGAACCTTGCTCATCACAGTTTCCTAGTTAAAAGACATTTAACATGTCCTAAGTGTTAAGTCTGGTTATATACCGATATTTGCATATGAATCCAACAGGCTATTAAGACTGATTATAAAACAATAAATTTGTTCACCTGAAAGAAATGCATTTATGTAGTGATATAGAAACTTGCAAAAGATCATGTGGTTGACCCAAAGCAAGAATGCTATTCTCTGCTTCTCTCCCCTCTCCTCCCTCACTCTCCAATTCTTCATATGCATACAATGAGTTATCGGTCTCCACTTGCACTTATTGCATAATATGAAATTCACTATTCAAGTGGAGACACTCATTTCTGGGTTTTATTTTATTTGATTACAAGGGAAATGTCTGCTGGGGCTTCCAGACTGAGGTAATTTAGCCTAAGTGTGCATGCCATATGGAAGGAGTAACAATAGTCCTTCAATTCTGGGAGGGATCTCGTTATAGCCTCTAGCGGAAATCAGCTTATGTAAAAATGCTTTCTTTGACAGAAGGTGTAGAAGGTTCAGCCACCAAGGTTTGCTCCAACTCTTCTTAGAAACAGGCACTGCCGAAGCCTGACTGATGACTCGGGGGGATGTATTCCACCACCTTTGCCCTAGCAGAGAAAATGCACCTCAACTACTATGCTAACAGAGCAGCTCTAAACATACATATTTTTAGCATAACCCAGTTGTGCAATGCTCATGAGTCGAGTCATGAATGCTTTTATATGCAGAGAGAAATAGAAACATTAGTCTTCTTATAGAGAGACCAAGTCCAAGGGTTTTACTACCATCTGCTTGAAGGCACTGTACTGGATTTCATGAGTCCCTCACAGACTGCAGCCAATCAGCTGCCCAGTCACCTCTTTGCTCTCCACCTGCCAAGAGTAGCAGTTCCTGCTCACGGGTGCTGTCACCGAGACCAGGCTGGTGGTCTCCTTAATATTTCACCCTATACTGTTTCTTCCTATGCACCAAAGCATTTCATTAGGGGCCAAACATGCTCCTAAGTGGTCTCCCTTCAAGAGTTATTAAGCTTATTTCTAATGTTCTAGTATCTGAATGAACTCTCAATTCTGTTTCCCTGACATCAGACTTTCAATAAAACAATGGGTGCTGTAAGTGCTGTTATATCGCCACCTATTCAACAACACCAAAAAATTTATTTTACAGAGCTAACTTAAAGCTGTTAATATCATCCATCTTGTTAACTGTGTTGGTAATTTGGAAATGTGGCATTGGGACACTACAAGTCCATGACTGTTTCTTCACATTCCAAGCTTAGACATGTTGATAAAACAGAAAATGAGGCAGGGAAGGGCACACATCATGTTCTCTAAAGTGTTATTCACAATCCTTTAAAGAAAAAACTTATTTATAAGTAGTTTGAGCAGGTATCAACCCCCAGTATTTTCTGGATATAATAGCAACTAGAAAATAAACAACAGATATACACTTTCACACACCAACAACAGTTTTTCTTTGAAATCTAAGTCCTTTGGCAAAACTAGCTCAGAAATCAGTCATAACTATTAAACACATTTTGTAAATCAATTTTCTGACTTGTTTATAAAAAGTTAGAATTTTTCCAAACAAATGCTCCTGAGTCTTGCTTTTTGAATTTATAATTAGTGTGCTCATCAGAAGCGACCTCTCAGTTTATCAACATTTATGCAAAGGTGTTCACCCTGGCAAATGAGTCACAGAACATAAACAGGAAGTACATATCTAAAAATTTTTATTTATAATTAGGAGACAAAACCAAACGATCCTAAAGGACATCAACCGTGAATATTCATTTGGAAGGACTGGTGATAAGGTGAAGTTCCAATACTTCGGCCACCTAATGCAAAGATCCATGATGCTGGGAAAGGTTGAGGCCAAGAGGAGAAGGGGACGACAGAGAATGAGATGGTTGGATGGCATCACTAACTCAATGGACATGAGTTTGAGCAAACTCAGAGAAATAGTGAAGGATGGGGAAGATTGATGTGCTGCAGTTCATGGGGTTGCAAAGAGTCAGACACAACTTAGCAACTGAACAAAAACCACCACCACCAGATTGAAATTCTTTCTGTTAAGAAAATTCAAATCTATATTCCAAAACCCAGATTGTTAAGAGCAGAGATGCCAAACCTTTACTGAGGTAATAAAGAGCCTTTTGAGAATTGAATGAGAGCCAGGAATAATTATTTTTTAATCTCTAAGAAAAATGAGTATGCCTGTAAATTTGCATATGTTGGGAGAAAGCCTAGACCCTTGAAGGCCATCAAGGAGTCTGTGGTAAGGAAGCCTGTAGCCAAGCATCTTAGGAAAAAACTGTACTGCCTCTTACACTGGCCACCTTACTTACGATGGATGAATAGACCATATCGGGTTCCTGACATTGCAGGGCTCACAGGAAAGTTGGGTCTATAAAATTCGAAGTCAAAACTTTCCTTACAGGCTTCCCAAGTAACTTAGTTCATAATGGTACAGAATTCTGTTCTGCAAAGTTCTCACAAGAACACAGCTCAGACTGGCAGAATCTCCCATTACTTACCTTTGGAGGATTAATTCACGCAGTGCTGTTAATACTCACAGTGGTAAACTTTTTGGAGGGCATTTTTGTGCCAGGAGCTCCACTAGGCACATTATACATTTTTCCTTCATCTAACCATGAGAGTATGCCTGGTGTGGGATGTACCACTACCCTCACTTCATAGGTAAGTACCTTCATTGAAGTCACATGGTTCAGTTACTGAGCATAAGGCACTGCAATGCCCAGCTGTAGGAGTCTAAAGCCTGTGTTTCTGAAGCAAAACATTTTATAAACTTGAAGCTACTATAAACCCAATTTGGCATCATGACTATTCAGAGGTTTTTGGCCCTGGCCAAGGATCAGGAGTTGGACACCTCAGATTTGCCAGCCGACTGCATTCTTTTGGGGTCAACTCCCCACTGTGGCCTGATCCCAGCACATACATGAACAGGTGCATGCGAGGATCCATATGTAAGCCCATGTGGACTTCTGCAAATATAGTTAAGCCTATGCTCATTGTGTCAGCAGTGACATTCACATGTCCTGTGCAAGTGTGTAAGACTCTACTGGAAACTGACCAGAGCACCATACTCAGAAGAGCAATGTTCTCATGACTGGACTTTTGTTTTAAATTATGGGGCTTTTATGGGATTTCTTAGTCTTTCATCACAGAATATTTTAACAGAATGAAATAACCAACCTCTACTTACCACCTCCTAGCTTTAGCGATTATCAATTCACAGCCAATCTCGTTTCACCTGAAGCACAACTCACTCCTCCCTATCCTCATATTATTTTGAATTCTCAGATAATTATATGATGTTTCACAGACATCGTACAATTTTATCTGTAAGTAAGGGGAAAACTTAAAAGTCCACGCTGGGCAGTAGTTATGCTAGTTTGCTTTATGACTGGGGTCATGGTGATGATCACTTCATGAACTGTGACTTATGCAGTGAGGAATGCTGTGCGCATCACAAAGGGAAACAGAAACTACTCACAACAGTGAAATGCCAAAAATTCACCAACTCTATGTGTTTTTTAAACAATATCATTTTTCATCCTGCTGTGGCCTGTGGAATACGCATTATTCTGTTTCCTGTGTTCCACATAAGATCACTGGAAGGTTTATGTGATAGTCATAAAAACCCTATATAACTAAAAGGAATTATTGCTTGTCACCCTCAAATTATATTGCTTTTTGAATTAAGATAAACAATTAGCACCTGGATGTCTCATAGCAGTGAACCCTGTTGACCTACATTCTTATTCTACCTCTTGGGATTTTGAAAGCTCACTTCACACAATGAAATTTTAACATTCTGAGAATTATTTTGCAAGAAACACAAAATACTAAAATAGAAGGCCTTGCTGCCATCATCACAGTTGGCATGATCAACATGATTCCCAGATGCTTCTTGGGTACCAAGCCCCCACAGATACTCTGAATATCCCTGGGACCCCAAACTCTGTCCTTGCCATCTCAGCTGCTAAAACTGAGCCCTGACTGAACACGGCATTTCTGAAGCTGCCAGAGTCATACTTAGTCTCCTATCAGAAGCTATCATTAGAAATTTAGAAGGATGTGGTTCTCAAAAAACTCTGGCAAGATCAACCTCTGCTTTAAATAAAAATGCTACATATACACACTTTCTGATGCAAATTATATTTACAGAGTCATATTTGGTTCCATTATATTTCTATGGCTTGGCTTGCTGAGACAGGTTCCCCCAGAGAGGAGGAGTTGTTTATGTAAAAATTCTAGAGAAAGCAAGAAACATCTTTCACAAGGTGAGAGAGAATTCCGTGGGAACTGATCCCAAAGAAGACAGCCATGCAAATTATATTTAACATGTTCACTTTAAATAACTAAGGAAAGACATTCTTCAGAATATTTTAAATGAAATATACCATACCCTGTCGGTCATTTACTGTATGATGCTTTTAACATTTGAAAGAAAATGAGTCTGGGCAAAAGCTTCACAGTGAACCATCCTGCTCAGACACGGGTGCAGCCCTCGGCAGAGCCCGTTCTGCCTGATGCATTAAGGGTCAGTGGGCTGTTAAGCAAAATTGAAGCAGAGGCCCAGATTTTAGATGGTGCAGCTAAAATATTTCCTGAAACAAAACAAAAAATACACAAAGAAAACAAGCAAAAATATGCCTTGGAGAACTTGTACAAGCTGGGGTGGATTATGTAACCAGGCAGACAGAACTGGCATTCTAAAGAGATTTACAAACATTTGACATTGTTTTAGCCATCTGAAATTGGTGAAGCTGGCAGCAGCATGAAATTATAAAATATCTGAATAACAGATTTAAAAAATGCTACATTCCACAAAATACTAGAACCTCTGACTGACAGGAGGACTCGAGCTTATTTTTTAAAATCTTCATAAAAAGAGAAGTGATGAGTTTAGAGAATAAACAAACTTTATTTTATAACAGTATTACAGAAAGCAAAATATCATTTAATACAACTTGAAGCTGCTAGAAATCTAATCTGGCATCGTAACTATACATGGGGGCAAAGCAAAGGAAAGAATGTTCAATACAGTTAATACGTCCCTATCAGGTCTCTGGCATCAGCTTTACTGGTGTAACTTTCTTATAACTGTCAAAAAAAAACCCCACCATGGCCCTACTCCTCCATCCCAGCATCCTCACACCTGTGAATCATCACACTATCTGAAAGAGATAACACTTGCTTGATAAACAAAAGGTCAGTTTTTACATGGAGACAAGGGGGTTTAATACAAAGCCAAGTGTTCTACACAGTGTTCAAATAATGGAAAGTATGGAAATTTGGACATGTTAAGAAAGAAAGCACTAAGGTTTTTAAGCTGCCTGAATATTTTAGTAGGAGGAAAGAAATCGCTGTCTCTCCCCTCCTGTTTCTGGAATGCTGCTGAAGAGCCCGTGTCTGAGAAGGATCGGCACTGTGGTGCGACAAGGGTCTTTGAACACAGTGCGTTGGTCAGTGAACTTCATCATAGTTCTCCAGTCTGCAGATTCCTGGACTTTCTGCTCCAAAGTAAAAAGTCACAGGACTGGAAAGTCAAAAGGGTTCATTATCAAAAAATAGCCCCAGTGAAATTTTCAAAACCTTAGAAAATTTTCATAATGTAAGAAACACTTTTAAATCTGCATTAACATTTTCTCATACAGTGTATTTACCGCAAACTGAAAACTCTGTAAATATTGACTTCTAAGAACCCAATGGGAAGCATCCGGAAGAAGGAAAGCCACTATCAAAATTAGTCACAGAGTCTCCTTTCCGCACAACAGCACCTGTTCCAGTGAACAGCACCGTACCAGCTGTGGCTGGCTTTGTTCACTATCATTTGATCAAAATGAGTCACAAAAAGCAGGTAGTTGTACACAGTAAACAGGAAACAAAAAACAAAACTCTCTAACTGAAAAAAAAAAAAAAGGAAAGAAAAGAAATAATATTTAGAAGTGGTTATAAAACAAAACAATATATTAAAATGCAAGGGAATGGTATAGACCAGAGCTGTTAAGGTAAGGTTTGGTGTTGGCATTTTAATTCTTCAGGTTTCTGGCCATTGTAACCAGTCGTAGTATAAATTCGCTGGAGCAGTGGTGTGGCATTAAGACTTGGAATGGTCAAAATTCTTCAGGTTCACAAAGTTGAATGTTGTCTATAAAATGAATTTCTAGGAGGAAAATAAAAGAAAGAGAGAGAAGGTTTAAATATTCCAAAGACAGAGGCTTGGGGAAAAAAATGTAAGATTCATTAAATTCCAAATGAAGTAATAGACAATTCCTATCTGCCTGGTTCTATAGTAAATAGTACTTTACCAGAAGACAAGCATGAGAATCTGATTCGCTCTTGAGGGCCTTAAAATATTCTGGAGGATTGACAAGCACACTGGAAACAAGTGGTAAGTAAGAATTTGACCAAAAATTTAACTATAAAACAGAGGTAATTCATATAGTAAAAATCTAAAAACTAGATTTTTAAAACCAATGTAGGTTTCAAAGTTAGCTTCAAGAAAGAAGGAAAAATAATTTTGACTTCATTGAAATGAATAAAAGGTGCCTCAGGCTGGGAGAACAGAATGAGGAAAGACCTAAGAAAGGGAGAAAGTATATGGTGTTAGGTTGGTGCAAGAGTAATTGCAGTTTTGCATTGTTAAAATTTGCCATTTGATACTGGAATAGATCCTTAAATAAATGCAGTTATGTTATACATCATTTTAATGTGCATTTCTTGCTGTATGTTTTTTGGTAATGACTTATTACTTGCTGTTTATATTTATTTTAGACTATAGAAATGATGCTAGACAAAAAACAAATTCAAGCGATTTTTTTTATTCAAGTTCAAAATGGGTCATAAAGCAGCAGAGACAACTCACAATATCAGCAACACATTTGGCCCAAGAACTGCTAATGAACATACAGTGCAGTGGTGGTTCAAGAAGTTTTGCAAAGGAGACGAGAGCCTTGAAGATGAGAAGCACAGTGGCCAGCCATCGGAAGTTGACAATCATCAATGGAGAGGATCATTGAAGCTGATCCTCTTACAACTACATGAGAAGTTGCCCAAGAACTCAACGTTGACCATTCTATGGTTGTTTGGCATTTGAAGCAAACTGGAAAGGTGAAAAAGCTCCATAAATGGGTGCCTCATGAGCTGACCAAAAATCAACAAAATCGTCATTTGGAAGTCTTAATTGGGTTGGGTTGCCACCAACCCAGTGGTGGCAAGTCTTAATTCTGTGCAACTGCAATGAACCATGTCTCAATCCAGTTGTGAGATGAAATGAAAAGTGGATTGTATACCACTACTAGCGAATACCACCTCAGTGGTTGCACAGAGAAGAAGCTGCAAAGCACTTCCCAAAGCCAAACTTGAACCCCCCAAAAAAGGTCATGATCATTGTTTAGTGGTCTGCTGCCAGGCTGATCCACTACAGCTTTTTGAATCCTAGTGAAACCATTACATCTGAGAAGTATGCTCAGCAAATTCATAAGATGAACCAAAAAAGCAATGCCTGCAGCCAGCACTGGTCAACAGAATAGGCCCAATTCTTCTCTACGACAATGCCCAACCATACATCGCACAACCAGTGCTTCAAAAGTTGAACGAATTGCGCTACCAAGTTCTGCTTCATCTGCCATATTCACCTGACCTCTTGCCAACTGACTACCACTTTTTCAAGTATCTTAACAACTTTTTGCAGGGAAAATGTTTCCACAACAAGGATACAGAAAATGATTTCCAAGAGTTTGTAGAATCCGAAGGCAAGGATTTTTATGCTATAGGAATAAATCATCTTATTTCTCATTGGCAAAAATGTGT
The DNA here is from genome assembly GCF_014754425.2 of Oryx dammah. Classification (NCBI taxonomy): domain Eukaryota; kingdom Metazoa; phylum Chordata; class Mammalia; order Artiodactyla; family Bovidae; genus Oryx; species Oryx dammah. Next base: position 56,287,343 of record NW_024070188.1, read on the forward strand.
TGATTGTAATGGTTCCTATTTTGATTAATAAAGATGTGTTTCAGCCTAGTTATAACTTTAAAATTCAGGGCCTGAAACCACATATTACTTTTGCACCAACATAACAGTCGAGTATACAGATTTGGGGTAGAGGACAGGAATGAATGAGGCGGGGGGTTGGGGTAGGGCTAGATAGGACAATGGAGAAATGGAAGTGATGGAGGCTAAGCATTGGTATGGTGAGTAATCAAAGGCAAGAAAAAAACACGAGATCTACTTTTTAATAACAGACTGAGAAGTATGAGCTTGATTTACTGGGCTGGCGGCAAAGTTAGTTCGGGTTTTTCCAGAAAGGTTCTTTGTGGCCAACACAATAAAACATAAAAATAATGAGTTCAGAAACAGCATTCAGACAAAAAATAAAAAACAGTCAACTGTCCATCTACTTCAATGACTTCAGTATGAGTCAGGGAACCAGGGGTGGCCCAGCTGACATAAGGCATGACAAACCCAGAGGAGGAGGAGCTTGGATCTAACTGGAGACACCAAAAGAGACTAACAGGTGTAGAATCTGGGTCCTCAAAACTAGGAGAATGAGAGGCCTAGAGCCTGGGTGAGGTCACAGGATTAGGGACGTAGATCAGCAAGTTTGGACCAATGGACATATGAGACCAACAGATGGAACTAGTCTCAAGTGAGTACGTCTTGAGGAAGCCAACTATCAAAGGTAGGTAGGTAGGTAGGAGAGTGGACTAAAATAAAAGTGGGCAGGGAGGCAGACAAAAGGTGAGGATGGTGCATTGTCTCTACAAGAGAAAGGAGTTTTAAGAAGGCAATTGTTTCACATTCTATTTCAGCTTGGTTGAAATTTTTGGCAAATGGTAGGTGATTAGAGAGGGCAGTGGAGAGCAGTAATTAATGTCCTTTCCAAGAGGCATTGGTCCAAAGTCAATTAGATTGTATGTTCTTTTGATTAGATAAAATTGCCTTGTTTTAATGAAAAAATTCCCCACCAATTAGATTTATCACAGATATTAGTATAGCCTCTTGATTATTCAGGACAGATTGCCTAATCGAATTCCCTGTTTCTCAAGTTGCTGTCTGCTCTAGGCTATTTCATTACTCAATAGGACTTCTACTTGATTCTAGGCAGGGGAAAAAAAAAAAAAAAATCAATGGAGAAAACAGTCTTCTTTTTTTTAGGTTAGTAATCATGAACAGAAACGTGGGGGGTGGTAAAGGGGTCAGCTAAAACTACCAATCAAACTTATTAGAGCGTAATGTGACCTTCAGGTGTGCTGTTTGTCTCTTCCTATTTTCTTTTTTTTTTTTGAGAGCTTGTAACTCAGTTTTGCTTAGTGAATGTGTATCATTTGTTGAACACAACTTCCACTCTGCCTAGCTTATGTTACAGAAAATGAACCCCTGACTTGACACTACTTGGAAGTCTTCATAAAGAATGAGAAGTAGTATTATATTCGCCACTTCCTTCACACATTTCCAGGACACTTTATTTCACTGAATCTGTTTTCACCGAAGATTAAATTTTTAATTTGTAAAAGAAAGCTAAAATTAAGTCTGCTTCAGTCATTAGCAGACAAATAAGAATCTAGGAATATGGAGAAACTGCATCAAAGAGATCTTGGTTTCAAAGAGCTTCAACATTTCTTGAAATATATGTAGCTAAAAATAGTTACCCATGTAAATCCAAATGTCATGTACTTTCATTTATCCACAATCGAACCATTAGAAAGTAAAATAAATCCATTTTTTTCTGATTAATAAGTATGACAAATGACAGCCTTAATGTACTCTTAGGATTCCCAACAACTTTCAGAATCAAAGAAAATTATTTTTATTGTAATTTTAATGTTCACTATATTTTTTTCTCATTCTTTAAAAAACTATAAATTCTTCTCACTACTGCACTTGACTAGTCTTAAAAAAAAAAAAAAAACTATAAATTGAGTAACTCTGAGTTAATTAGATATTCAATGTGTCAGAACATCGCAGTTCCTTACTGTTCTGGATGAACAGGAAGTAATTTATAGTATGAAAGATTCTATTTACACATTCACCTATCTTTTTAATAATTTTATTTATTTATTCATTTTTGCTGTGTCTTTGTTGCTGCTCAGGCTTCTCATTGCAGTGGCTCCTCTTATTGCGGAGTGTGGGCTCTTGGGCTTCAGCACTTGAGGCTCCTGGGCTCTAGAGCACAGGTTCAGTGGCTGTAGCGCACAGGGGCTTAGCTGCTCCATGGCATGTGAGATCTTCCCGGATCAGGGATCAAATCTATGTCTCTTGCATTGGCAGGTGACTTCTTTACCACTGAGCCAATCAGGGAAGCCCTCATTTTTTTAAATTGTGTTTTGCATTTAAACACATAAAGAAATATATTCCCAGGTACTAAACATCCAGCTTTTGAGCTGGGAAGGAGAAAAGGTGGGGATCACCAACGCCATTAATACACAAGCATCTGACATTAAAAATTTTTCTGTCTTTTTAGCAGGGGGGAAAAAAAAACAAAACCTTATTATTTGGCCATTTTAAACAAACTACATTTTGGGTCTAAATAATTTATTACATAGCCCAATCAATCTGAAACTAGGCATGGTTCTTCATGAAAATCTGTGCAAGTTTTAAAAGCTTTCTTAAGTTTCGATTCTATCTCACAGACACAGAATTCTGGTTGTCAATGCAAACTGACACACATTAATTACAGCATTAAGTCAACTTGCTTTCCCTTTTTGACCGTGTCAAAAAGTTTGGGTATGGTCCTAACAGTTAAGTATGAGCTATACTTTATGTATTTGAATTTTGGTCAAGTAAAAACAAAAAACCAAACTGCTATTTTCTTGCTTCAGTTTCCTACCCCTGGACTAGACAATGTCAGTGAACATGTCTAACTAAGTCACATTCCCTAGCCTGTGCCCCCCTCTATCAGTCAATGAGAGACTAGATCAATGCAGCCTTTTCATCTGATTACAGGTCTAATTCTGCATTTCAATTTTTCAAGCATACACACTGGTTGTCTACTTGACCTTAAGTCTTCATGTAGGGTCCAGAGAATTCTTAAATTTATCTTTCTCAGTGTGCCTGATGACTGTGGGCAATCAGTCAAGCACGGTGCTACAAAATTATCTGAAAAGCACAAACTTAAGAGTTTCCAGAGATGGGGGTTCACATGGCCTCAATCTTGAGGATCTTCTACTCCAGAAATGGATTCAGTACATAGCAAATATGCACTTTAAAAGATCATCCTAAATGACGAGTGGTAAAGCACTCATCCAGAGGGGAGTCTCAATAAAAAGGCAAAAGTGTGGCTTTTATCTAACACAAAATAATGCAAGAAAATATAAAACCTTTCAGGATAATGATGATTCAATTATTATACCATAGGGCAGTAATATAGCTGAGATTTTAAAAACATGAGTAAATTATAGGTACATATGCAACGATTTCAATAAAAATGAGGTGCATGTACTCAAGTGTGAAACAGTTTTAAATATGATAGTTTATGAATTTCAGTTATTTCTAAAGTTTCATTTTTGTCTTCTTTGGCTCTCAATTTGCATTTTTAAATTTTAAAACAGAATTTTCATTGTAAGACTATAAAATCATAGAGCCAAAAAACACAAGTATGATAAATAATCTACTTGGTTAGAACAAGAAATAGTCAGTTCTTACAATGGTTGTATTACCACTATAATTTAGACCCACCAGTTCTCAAAGTGTGGTCTGTAGACCTTGGGGGCCACCATGATTCTTTCAGAGGGTTATAAAGTCAAAGCTATTTCATAATCTAAGACACTATTTGCCCCTTTCACGGTGTGAACTTTCACTGATGGTGCAGAAACAATGGTGAGTAAACCTGCTGACATCTTAACACAGATCAAGGGAGTGACACCAAGCTGTACCCAAAGTCACCGCACTCTTTACCACCAAGCACTCACAGTGAAACAAAAAGCAAGCCAGTCAGTTTCTCTCAAGGATGTCCTCGGTGAAACGGGAAAAAAATATCGTTTTTTCTTACATCTCCAACCCAGAGTACATCTTTTTAATATTCTGTGCGATTAAATGGGAAGTACGCATAATACATTCCCTCTGTATACAAACATGCAGCGGATGTCGGGAAGGAAACTGAATTCACATGAATGGGTGAATTGTGAGCGGAAACCACTCTGGCATTGGATTTCTGGCACGTATTTTCTTGAAAATGATATAAGTCACTTCACAGAAAACAGTTGACAGAACTTGATACCAATGATAAAATTCAAGTTTTCCTGTGAAAATGATAATTTTGGAAAACTGTATTTTGGGCCCCTTGAGCCTGATAGCTTCTCTATATTTAAAGACTCTTCTAATGAGATCAGCGGCAACCACAGATCTTTTTACTGTCTTAATCATTTTGCCTTTTCCAGGATGGCATCTAGTTAGAATCATACAGTACATGGTACCTTCTCAGACAGGCTTCTTTCACTAGGTGATTATTTTTAACTTAATATTTTGAAAACTATTTGATTTGTAAATGGCAAATTTTAATCAATAAAATTCACATAAAACACTCTTTGGACTACTTCAGTAATTTTTGTGTGTTCCTGAGATCTTTGCTTGAGAACTACACCTATGAAATCCGCTTCCTGACCTACTGCTGTTTCCTCCTCTCACAGATATTTGTGTGACTGCTGAACAGAGAAGGAGAAATGAAATCTAGTGTCTTTTCCTTTTCAGTCAAATGGCGCAAAATACCTCTTCCACAAATTATTCCGCAAAATACCTCTTCCACAAATAATTTGCATCTTTGGGTTTGCCTGAATACATGAATGCTGTGTGGAGGCCATTTTTCTCATGAGGCTTGCATGAGGGTTTTCTTCCAAGCTAACAGTAATCTTTCTGTTAGAGCCTTTATGCACAGTCACTCTCCCTAAAGCATTACTACAAGGGGCAATTTTGGAATATCCTGTCAAATGAAAGCAACATCAATTCTACCTCATTTTTAAACATAATTATTCTATAAAATCTATAAAAGTTTTACTTGTTCACTTAGCTACATATTGTAGCTGCAGCCTCAAAGCCATTCTGTCCAAAATACATTTTTCTACAACGAGGTGTGCTTCGGTTACTGAATCGGGCAAAAGTTCATTCAGGTTTTCGTATGACATCTTACAGAAAACCTCGAGCAAATTTTTTGGTCGACGCAATCCACTGGTGGGAGTCTATATTTGAAAGATTCCCACTGTGAATCCCTCAGAGCAAAGCAATATGCAGTGTGGAGTTAAACTGACTGAAGATCAGCTCTGGCTTTGCCAGCCGCCAATGGTATGACTGGGTGAGGGACTACCTCTTTAGGCCTCAGTGTCGTCATCTACATCCAAGTGACTGTAAGAACTAACTGAAATAATACACGGTAAAGTCCTTCAATAAAGCTCAGCACAGAGTAGGCTCTCAGTAAATGTGAGCTAATAATATTACTATGGGTTTTCACATATACCTTATTCCTGGTTTTACTTCCAAACTCAATTCAATTCTACTCTTAAAGACAAACGTCCAGTTCTGTTTTTCCATTAATAATTGCCTGAACCAATATAATGATTTCTTTACAGAGTACTTCAGTCAGTCAAACATTCGTTCAATCTAATCCTGCACACCACTGATAAAGGATGGTGCTAAAATGCTCTTCTTCTTTGCAAATTACCCACAGAGCAAAGTCTAAACTAAGATACCATGGAGTACCCTTGTCATTTGCCTTTGACAATCTGTCCAGCCCCCACTGGGAACTCAACCCCCAGCCACAACGTAGGATCTGCTTCTCCTGACGTCTGGCCCATGGTTTTCCGTTGTGCTCTTTCTTCTCTGCCCCATATGTGTGCCGATCCTCCCCACACTCAGCACATAGGAAGTGTCCTGTTGCCTTCATGGGGAGGTCTTCCCTGACCTGCCAGTCAGAACCAGTTTCTCCTGTCAACTTTCATAGCCCTTTCTCAAGGCTTCTCTTAAAACACTTTTTTTTTTTCACCATGTATGTTATTTGTACACTTGTTCCTATGCATTTACTTTTCTCACAACTATCACAGTCCCTTGGATGTGGTATGTTCCCAATATACAATAATGAATCCATGAATGAAGTAACAGGGACTAACCCACAAGGCAAGGCTGAAAGGCAAGAGCTTGGGAGGGAAAACACAAACAGAATGGTATTATATCTCCAGGAACAAGGCATTACTGGCCTGTCCTCACCATCGGTTTCAACTGCTGATTTAAGTGGAAAAAGTTCAGGCTCATTTTCCTGCTCTCTTTTGTTGAATAACTACTACTGAGATATCCCAGGAGGACTCTTAGTTCTTTAAAAAAACTAGTTTTCCTGAATTTCTGAAGCTTTGACAAAGATTTCTAAGAGTAGTTAGTATTTGGCCCTAAAGCGAGAGGCAGGTCTTTTGGTTCACTCTGCTGACTTCAAATCTTGTAAGAACTTGATTTGAAAGCATTCCACAAAATCTTAAAGCCTCTTTTAAATAACAAGCAGACTATGGTAAGGTTACATTCAATATTGTCAATCTTAGGTTCACAAGTGGGGATGAGAAAAATTTCTCTAATCAAATCAAACAAAATAAAAGTTGTACTAAAAAAAAAAGTAACAAAACTCTTTTATCGTTTAGAAAAACAGTTTTGAAATATATATGGCTGAAATTCACTTAGTATTTGTTTTGTATTTTCCTTAAATAGGAACATTAATGGGACTCAAAAGAATTCATCTTTAGACTCAACTCCCTCATTTATTAACGTTCTTTTTTCTTACCTTTTCAGCATTCAGTCTGTTATTTTACACTTACAGGACAGCTCAATTGGGAATGGCCACATTTCAAATGCTCAAGAGCCACATGTGCCCTACTGGACAGAACAAGACCAGATTCTCACTTTGCTCTAAAGCTAACTAAAGTATTTTGATGTATGACAGTAAAATAAATGTAGGGCCAACATGTCCTGGGAATATAATCCTCAAGAACACAGGAATATCTTAAGAACATACAGAAACTTATTAATTTATCCCCCCAGGAAAATTTCCTCCTAATCCACCCACAAAATTAATTAAAATTTAAAATTACTATTTAAAAACTAGTATCTGGGATGTCTAACATTAGATAAGTTCTTGAAACAAATGAAACTCTACTCAGCTCTACACATGATGGTATTTTATGATTCTTGCCTAGAACTGACCTCTGACAAATCACTTCAATCTCTAGGGTTGTGGGGGGAAAGAAGATGCTCTATGTGAAGTTTTAAATTAAATATTCTTTTAATTTCCATCCTCTACAATACACCCCTGCACTCGGGTATAATAAAGTCACCACCTCCATATTCCTCAAAGGCCGGGTTGGGGGGGTAACATATAAGTAGGGAGACGGGGACCAGGACCCCTAAATGAAGAGATGGGAAGGAGACTTGGAGGGCTTGTTCTCCTCCCGAAGTGGCAGCACCTCCTGAGCCACTGTGGCCTTGAGAGAAAGCAGGCTCTGACGTTTTTAGAATCACTGGGTATCTTCCCATCTTAAGCATCAATAATTCAAGTTCTATAACATGCTAAACATTCAAGTTTGTTTGGGCTGAAAAACAAACCAAAACTCTGGATATTGTCTGTGTGTCTCCAATTTGTTAATTTTGTCTTGTCTTCACCCTCTCTTTTTAGCGCCATTTAAAATTATAATGAAAAACTGGAGAAAACATGCAGCATTTGTGACTAAGGGATCAATATTCTTAACAATTCTGTAAGAGATCAAAGATGATAAACACTTGAATAGAAGGGAATACCTATCCACTCCAGTATTCTAACCTGGGGAATTCCATGGAAAGAGGAGCCTGGTGGGCTACAGTTCATGGGGTCCTAAAGGGTTGGACAAAGGACACAAAATGGCAATTCAAAGAAATGCAAATTGTGTTCATGCACACATATGTAAACATATATATGTGTGAATAATACGTGTATTCCCTAGTAATGAACAATAGTGATTTAAAAATACTCTATCCTCACAGTTTAAAAAAGGGACGGGACAAATGCTCTTTTCTCACCAGGTTGTCAAAGAGTTTTTAAATGTCATACAATCTTTAGTGTTGGTGAGTGTCCAGGGAAACCGGGAGACTCTTAAGCTGCTAGTGGATGTCTAACTCTGCAGAACCTCTAAGGAAGACAGGTGGGAAATATGTCAAGAAGAAACTTGGTGTTTCGTGGCACACCAACTCTAATTTCTAAAAGTTCGTCCTAGAGAAACAATGAAATTCATGGCCTCAAAATGTACATACAACTACAATCTTTGCAGCTGTGCATTAACTCGTGAAAACTGAGAAATTAGTCTAAAGAGCCATTAATAAGGGTCAAGGAAGCCGTCCTGTGTCCATTCGATGGCTGTTGGAAATTGATCAGATAATGATGGGCAAAGTTACCTACAATGTACTGTGAAGACACTGTGTACCATGGAGAAAAACGCCAGATAGATAGAATAGACAGACAGAATCAACAGGATTGACCTAAATGAATAGAGACGTGAAAACACATGTGCGAGTGCATCTGAGTGTGTTCACACACATATACACTGTGGAAAGGGATTATCTATCTCTAGGAGCAGAGTGATTTTATGGGTCACTTACATTTTCTACCACCTTTCCCTTTCAAAAAATTATGACTGCCTCTCCTTTTTTATTACCAGAAAAAAACAGTTTCATTTGCAAAAACAACAGTCAATGATGATTCTGTCCTAGAGCAAACCCTGGGGAATCAGACTCCCAGGTGCTAATATATGCACAATGGCAGAGGCATCCACTGCCTCCTCTGTGGGGAAGTTCAAATATACTGGAAGTAACCCATTGGTAGCACCTGCCAGATTCACAAATGTTAAATGGAACATTCTACAGCATTCCCCAGTGAAAACTGGCAGTGCCTGAAACTCACTAAATCCAAATTGACTTCTCATTTCTATGTAGAAGTCTTCATTTTAGGTTTAACTTGCATTGAAAACTAAACTGTAATAAAACGCTAATTGGGGGGTACAAGACTAGTACAACTAGGTAAACAGAATAAAATAAGAATGCAGTAAATACAATGGGAACTGATATGCCTGAAACATCCCTGGCTCTTGAACTGAAGAGAGTCATCTGGAAGCTAATAGGCTGGTGCTTCTCTTTCAAGGACAGCGAGACACTCACATGTAAATGAGTAGCTTGTGATCCGTCGGAGCTCTGTTCAGCCAACACCGTCTCTCTCTCATCAAGGTAGTTAGACACTTGATGCTAACTTCTTGTTTGGCTTTTCAAGTTCATTTTGAAACCGTGAACATCACCCTGACTCTGAAATGCTGGTTGGAACACAATATCATCTTGCTTAGAAACTGGTGTTCATGGATGCATGCTAGCCAGAGAGCAACACCACTAACTCAAGACTTGTTATTTATTGTGGATCAGTTGGGGCCTGGAACTCAGGGGCCATTGGAGAGGCTCAAAGGAATGAGGCATGTGCCAGGTTTTTAGTGAGCACTGCACTAGCTTTGGGGGCTCTGTCAGACCGACACGCTCCAGCTTCTCAGATGAAGGCAGGCAAGGTGGATGGAAAAGCAAAAGGGCAAAAGGCCCAATTACTGAGCTTTCCCGCTTCCTGAAATCACTGTGTAAACCCTGTTTCCTCAACCTGTTATCGGCTCCCTCTCCACTATGTGACTGAAGTAGCTCTGACAAAGCCCTCAGGCTGACTCTGGACCCCCAATTCCAAAGGAACATGTATCTGGTTTCTTTAATGACATATTTACACTCTCCTTCTTGGAGTTAGCTTCTCTTGCAGCTTTTGTGGCACCCTTTCCTCCCTGTTTCTATCTTCTTGCCATCTGACTCCTCCTCCTAGAGCTCCTCTAGTCCCCAGACCCCAACTCTCTGACCTGGTCCTGGGTAGCGACACTCAAACCAAAGGCTTCATCAGTGGACAACACATTCAGATGTGTCCACCTCCTATTTTGAAGCCTACAGTGGTCTCTCTCTCTCTGAAAGCTCTTGGCTACTTCTGGGACCTCTCCATGGAGATATTCCACATGCATCTCAAACTCAGCATCTCTGGGGTTGAGAATTCTAAATTTTTATTTGACTTTTTAAGAACAAAAGGGTTCATGGCTGGCCTTCTACGTTACAAAAAGTTCTTACAATGTGCCTTATTAACAAATTCTCTGTAACTTCTATTGCCTCCCCCAGTTTACAGATGGCAGAACTGAGACACAGTGAAATAAAATAAGCTGCCCACATCACACAACTATGAATTGGATTTGAACCCTGCAAAACTGCTGTTACGCTTTCTCTTGACACTCAGACTATCTGGTAAATTTCCGATTAAGCATAGCCTATGTGTGTGTGTGTAAGTCGGAGCCTTATATATTCACTTCCAAGCTTCCACTATAATTCCCATGAGAGTTGCCTCTCCTACAGTACCAGACAATGACAACAGCAACATACGCTTTTGCTTTAAGACAACTACACTGAGAGAACCGGGCATATGGCACACGACAAATGAAAAATAAAACTCGTGTGTTCTACGATTAAAATTACAGGTACCACCAACCACCCACTTGCCCAAGAGAGAAACCTGCGCATTATCTGGGCTTCTCCCCAGCTCCTGCATCCTCCCAACTCACTAACTTCCATATCCTCATGCAAACAGTCAACAAGTCACAAACTTTATCTCCTTACTGTTTCTCAAATACAAAGGAACACCCCATAGCTTTTCAGGATAAACTTCAGCCTCTTCTGATTGGCTACTACAACTATTTATAATCAGGCCTCTGCCTCTCTGCCCCACTCATCTCCCATGACTCTCCTACAAGTGCCCTGCAAGGCTGCTGCACAGCATTTTGCACAATTCCTGGAGTGCTGGGTTCGCAGAATCAGATCATGCTGGCTCGTGGATGGCCCCCTTCCACTCCTTTCTTCATTGGGCCAATTCCAATTCACCGTGACATTCAAGAGAAGCCACCTCTGATGCCTCAACCTGATTCTGAGATCTTGTCTCTATTTCCACCAAATCCAGTCCAGAACCTATCAGAAAACTTGAGACTCTATTCTGCTGTGAGTGCAGACCTTGTTTGATTTGAAATCTCCATGGTAAAACAGCAGTTAACACTAATGAGCCTTCCAGCATATCTGTGTAATGAACAACAACAGAGAGAACAAAATGAGAGAATAGATGAGAGACCGCTCCATCATTTCATCCTTTGGCCACCCACCGCTGTCAGCAAAAAGCAGGCGTCATTCACTTTTTCATCCTCCATCAATGATTACTCAAGGAGTCCGAGAGGCTCATTTGAAGGCTGAGTTCACAGAGCTGATGGTGCCAGCTGAAGCAGGATTGGGAGCTACCCCTCCTGGGGCTCATTCTTTCTGAGTCCACACAGATCACCCCACCAAGCCTGGGTTCTTCTCCCTCCTCATTAGGACCAGTGTCGGACACCATTCTACCAGAGACAAGGTCAGCAGCATCGTGTATCCATCTGAAACCTCATAAATACACAGTTAGGATAAGATGGTAAGGGACAGTAGTCCTTAGGAGGACATAAGAACGATGCAAGGTTTAGGGAGGCGCTCCTCTAAGTACTTTCTTGTTCACGGAGCCGCATTTAGCTCCTCGGCCTCAAACGCCCGGCTAGGGGAGGCAGACTGGGAGTTTCATCGGCACGTTGTTCTTTGACCATTTTTCCATCCTCCACACCCCACTTTCAATGCTTGATCAACAGGTCAGACTACTCCAAAGGAAGAGGTCAGGTTAAACCAGGAGGAGAGCTTTTCACTCCTGAAAAGGGAGACAGGGCCAATATACCACAAACAATACTTTCTTCTTCTTCTCTGATGTTGAAATACTCTCTTGGTCCTCCTCTTTGTCTCCACTGACCTGCTGCCTCTATGGGATTCTGGCAGGGCAGCCAGAGGGTAGCTGAAGCAGTGGAAACACATTCTTCCCAGCCCTGACAGTCATCAGCAAAGGAAATTGTTCAGGTGTGTGTGTGGCCAGTTGGGAATGGAGATGCTAAAATGACTTTGAGACACACTGAGGTAGCTCTCATTTGTCCTTCAGATTTCAACTCAAAACGGAGCTTCTCAAGTAATTGCCTAATCTGGTAACAGTTCAAACTCTCTACTTTTTTCCCTTATACTATTTCCTTCAGAGCATCTGTGAGATATGCAATTACACCTTGTTTATTTGTTAATATTGACACCTTCCCTCCTGGAGTGGATTCTTCCAAAGGAAGGGGACCACGACTGTTGTCTACCAATTGACAATCTGAACTCTCACTGCCTAAGCTATCCTAGCACCTTTTGGCACTTGTTAAATATCTTTTCGATGACTGAATGAATTTTCCTAAATTTGTCTAGCTTACCCACCTTATATGTGAATTTATACTTTAACCGTCTAAATCTATTTAATAACGATGCTTATAAAAGATGATCTCTGAGACTGGCATACTTCAAAGGCTATGTGTGTGTGTGTTCACTGCACAAGTGAATACAAGATGCCAAGAATAATCCAGAACAGCCAAGACATGCTTGAAGAAAACGACCTGGCCGCGGGGGGGGGGAGGGTGTGTTATCCTACCAGATATAAATTCTAATTTTAAAGCTATATGGCATTGGAGTAGGGGTAGGCACAGACTGATGGAAATGAGTGTGCTCAGAAACACACTCATGCTTGTAAGAAACTTGCTCTCTGACCTGCAGACTACATGGGGTAAGGGTCGGCTCTTCAGTAGAGGGCTGGAACATTGGCTACAAACAAATCACTGTTTTCTAATCACACAGAAAAAATTTCAGATAGATTAAGGATTGATTCATGAAAGGCAACATTGAAATTTCTGAACTGAAAATATCTTTAACACCTCAGGGTATGGAAAAAGCATACACCATAAAGGAAAGTTTGATGGCTCAACTACATTAATGTATTAAATGCTACATTCAGTATATTAACATACTGACCTCTGTTAATAATAAAAGATAAACCACAAACCTGAAGATTCTTGCAACACATAAAACTGACAGAAGATTAGTGTTCAGAATCTATCAAGAAGCAGTAAAACCAAGAAAGTTATACAGCATTAAGTTACATGTCACTATATGTCGTAAGTTGTACACGTCATTTCATATCTATCACATTGGCAAAAATGAGTTAAGTCAGAAGGGAGGCTGTGTTCTGGTAGGACCCCTCACTTCCCACAATGGGAGAGCACTGGGCCTTGCCACGATGAGGAAGACGTGGTCTGTGACACGCCCTTCCAGTGGGGACCTCTCTCTCAATTGATCAATGTATGGATCACTTTAAAAAGAAAAATGCAATCTTAGTTATATGTGCTGTATAATAAAACCTGCTTTTCAAAATCCTAATACACACACAATTAGGAACACTTCAGTTCAGTTCAGTTCAGTCGCTCAGTCGTGTCCGACTCTTTGCGACCCCATGAATCGCAGCACGCCAGGCCTCCCTGTCCATCACCAACTCCCGGAGTTCACTCAGACTCGTGTCCATCCAGTCAGTGATGCCATCCAGCCATCTCATCCTCGGTCATCCTCTTCTCCTCCTGCCCCCAATCCCTCCCAGCATCAAAGTCTTCTCTAATGAGTCAACTCTTCGCATGAGGTGGCCAAAGTACTGGAGTTTCAGCTTTAGCATCATTCCTTCCAAAGAAATCCCAGGGTTGATCTCCTTTAGAATGGACTGGTTGGATCTCCTTGTAGTCCAAGGGACTCTCAAGAGTCTTCTCCAACACCACAGTTCAAAAGCATCAATTCTTCGGCGCTCAGCTTTCTTCACAGTCCAACAAAGAATTCTTTAACGCAGCTTTTAACGGCAATATGTATTTTTGTCATCACGTGGAAGCACCACAATGTATAACCACTCCCTACTGCTGGCCATTTCGATTGCTTCAAATTTCTTGCTAGCATGTATAAAAATGTGATAGTCCTGAAGGTAAGTATTTGGATACATCTCTGCTTATTTAAGAAACTCCTCGCAGTAGTTCAAGTGGTAAGCAGGTTTAATATAAGGTTTTGCCAAATTGCCCTCCAGGAAATATTACTAATTTATATACCAGCGGAAGTATAGTTTCCCTTCCACAACCTCCCTAACTCTCGCTAATATAAACTTTGCCACATTTAGAAGTGAATTTTTCATGTGTACTGATTTAGGTAATAATGAGGCTAAACACTTTTTGCTTAAGTTTCTACATGGTTTACTTGCTTAATCCTCTGCTTTTTTTTTTTTTTAAACTTAAGTGAGTGAAGTGAAAGTTGCTCAGTTGTGTCCAACTCTTTGCGACCCCATGGATTATACAATCCATGGAATTCTCCAGGCCAGAATACTGGAGTGGATAGCCATTCCCTTCTCCAGGGGATCTTCCCAACCCAGGGATCGAACCCAGGTCTCCCGCATTGCAGTCGGATTCATTACCAGCTGAGCCACAAGGGAAGGCCCCCTTTTTTTTTTTTTTTTTCACTTAAGTGTTTACATTTTTTGATGACACATAAATGACAGTATATTCCTTTCTCTGCCAGGCATACTGAACTTATTACTTACCCTTTAATTTTGTTTTTGTTGGTTTGGCTCAAATTGTAAATATTTCTGTAGTCAAAGCAAGCTTTCCCTTTATGTCCCTTCTCTGATACACAATTATTCTTAATGTCCACATTTAAAAGACTTAACTCATCTTGCCCTTGGGCCCCTACAATAAAAGTCCCTCATCTAAACAATGGCAATAGCATCTTTCTCAGAGAGTCACTGTGAACACTCAGATAATTTCTACTAATGTGCTTTACAAAATAGGACAGAAACACATATATGTTGACTAGCAGCAGCTCTCGACACATGGCAGTTATCCCCACCACATGAGGCCTGTTGATCCCCAGAGTTTATAATTCACTGAATGCAGGTCGCCTGACAGGTGAACTTGGGGACGATTAAGACTGCAAGATTGGGCGGACTGTAGGAGACAGGCACGGTGATGCAGGCATGCCTTTCCGATCACTCAGCAGGTTCAGGGACACAGCACAGATGGCGGGCCTCTTACCTTACTCTTCCCCCTCCTCCAACTCGGTTTCTTTGTGCACCACCACCCTCGTGACCGACATGTCGGGGTGCTGCTCCCTGGCTTCCCTGATGGCCTGGGCCAGCGCCTGCGGGGTCAGGAGAGAGCGTGGTGAGCAGAGAAAGAGGTTCTTTTTCAGGGTGGCAATGCACGAGCACACTCATCACCTGCGTTCCAGCCTCCAGCAAAAAGCAATGCTTTCATTGCTTTATCTGAGGAAGCAAGATCTGAAATGGCCTCCTTGTTCATTTTAGAGAGTCCATCTCATTTCCCCAGATTTCCCATTTCTCCCATCCATTTCCAGATAACAATTCACGGAGGAGAAACACTCTGGCCCTGAATTCTACCCAGCCCTGCACTGATACATGATACATTGAGACACGGAGAAAACAGATCTTCTCTGATCTCAGAATTTTCATCCGTTACCTGACACTAACGCTGAGATTGTAAAGATCATGTTAAGGCCTGCTGTATGGACCGAAGGAATGACTAAAGCCTCCGGCACGCTGTCTGCCCTCCACACTTTAGTGATACTTATAGTTATCTAGTTGCCTCACCCACCCACCCGCCCACCCTCCACATGCCCCCCAGCACAGGACCAGGCTCAGCTCATCTTTTCCCTCTTAGGCTCTCAGTAATTGCTTGAGGAATGTTGCGGGGGGGGGGAAAAATATCTATCAACTTCCAGGACAAAGAACGATTAAAACTGCAAGCAACAATGACGACAATCAGTTAAAAGCTAAAGAGGAGAGAGACTAATCTTTAGGTAATAAAACATGGCTCCCTCTTTTACATGGAAACAGTGAAGGTGCAAAGGTTAATGGGCTCTCTCAGGGCCACCTTCCTGCGGGGCTGCAGGGCCGGAGAAGGACCTGAGCCGCCACTCCTTTGGTTCATGGGCCCTTTTCTAGACCTGGCTATGAGAAAGCAGACAGGGTTTCTCTGTGCTTGATCAGAAACTAAACTGCATATATAGATTATATACAAAGTGGAAAGATCCTATTTTTCAGAGGGAAAGGTGTTTAAAGAGGTCTTAGAGAGAAAGTAAAAGAAAACCCACACAGAACAGTACTCTTCTAGCACACAACTGGAAAACAAAAAAAGAAGTCCTACTAGGAGAGAGAGTTGTATCTCATCAGGAAAACAGGCCTTTGAAAACAGCAGCAGAATTTCTTCCGACTCTGTCACCTGCCTTCAAGGACAACTGCATTTCTTGTTTGCAACACTGTTTCTGTCAGCTAGAAGGTTACAGAACAAAACCCTGAGCCACAGAACAAAACCCTGAGCCTCCTTCCACAAAGAAAGATAAAGCTAACAAAAGATTGTTTTTTATGCTGCAAGTTTTTTACTCAGCTTGGAAGGCACTTGAAGGTGCTTCAGTTCCTACTGGGGAACAAATTCTGGTGACTCACCTGTGCTGGGACAAGAGAGAACTTATGGGATCAGGCTTCCATTTGAGCCGCAGCACAACTGCTTGTCATATCGGGAGAGAAGGCAGCCGGGAGGGTGGGAGTGGAGTGGGGACCTGGTCTCAGAGCAGGACAGAAAGTGCTGCCACGTACCGACTGCAGTGTGAATGCAGAAGGAGACCCAGTACAGCAGGGGGCCTCTAAGTCTGTGTGCCTGTGCAGAGGGAAGGGGGAGACTCAACAATCAACACTTGATCTACTCCCAGCTGGTCTGCGGAATCCCATCTGAGAAAGGCCAGCTCTGACGGGGGCCAACGTGGCTACAACCAACTTCTCAAGACACTTTGAATTTATGTTCGTTATAAAGGTCTGCCTGGGCTTCCCTGGTGGCTCAGATGGTAAAGAATCTGCCTGCAATGCAGGAAACCCAAGTTTGACCCCTGGGTCGGGAAGATCCCCTGAAGAAGGAAATGGCAACCCACTCCAGTATTCTTGCCAGGAGAATTCCATGGACAGAGAAGCCTGTAGGGCCTCAGTCCATGTGGTTGCAAAGAATCGGATGCAACTGAGCAACCAATACTTTCACTTTCTTTCACAAAGATCTGCCTACATTAAACCAGTGCACTTGTTAAAGAGGAAATATACATGATACCCAAGAGAAAGTGAAATACACGAAACACACTTTAATTAGCTGAAAAGTAGGGAAAATGGAAAACTGCTATTATCATCTTCAAATGCATTTGAAATCAGTCTTCCTTTAGTTCCTTTCCTTCCATAACATCAGTACATATAATAAAATACTGTAAAATGTTAATGTATTATGGCAACAATCAAGACTGTGAGAAAGCTATCACATCACATTGCCAAGTTGAGAAGTTATTTTATTAGAAAGGAAACACTCTGCCATCTTGTTCCTCCCTCCCTGGTTCAGAGCTGAGAGCCATCAGGTGTAGAACTTGCAAAGTGAGTTTCTATAGAAGCATGCCTCTTTCATTTGCCAACACAAAAAAAGATTCCTTTTTTTTTCCTATCTTGCTCAGATGAAGGATTTCCTTCCACTATTAAAATTCTTCTGATGTAGGCAAGGAACTGAAAAAGGTGCCAATGACATGAAAGTCACTGCATGATCAACCTCAGTTTTTGCCAGGGAAGTGATTTTCCTTCTTTACTTTTAAATAGTTTCATAGTCTCATTCACAGGCTTTAAGGGGAAAGCAAATACACCATGAGCTTTGGATAACAAAGCACAGCAGAAGCCACAATTACATTTACTCAAAAAAATTTTAAACTTTAAAATTTTTCATTAAAAGTTATGAAAAGGGTAAATTTCTCTTCATTTGGATACCTGACCTCATTTTTAGTTTTTTTTTTTTAAACTAGAGTATATAGTTTCAGATGTACAGAAAGTGATAGATATCCATTTTTTTCCAGATTCTTTTCCAATTGCTTATTACAAGACACAATATAGTTCCCTGTGCTATACAGTAGATCCTTGCTGTTTACCTGTTTATACAGAGTAGTGTGTGTGTTAATCCCAACCTAATTTATCCTTCCCCCTCCCTCCTATTTCAAAATGGGCTAAAACAGAACATCATACACACAAGGTGTGTGTCCTCAGAGCAACAGCTAAAGCTGTGATGCATCATCGTGACTCTTTTTTAACGGAAGAGTTAAGAATGTGTGTTATTTTGGAACTGACATTTCAGGCTGTGTTTTTAATATCTGCTGTTCAGAAGCAGTATCATCTAGATTTTAGTTTTCAGGTTAAAGCAGGACAAAGAAACACACATAAAATAAAACCTGAGAGTAATTCATCAAGAGAAAAAGTGGCGTTTAAAGTCTGAAAGGCCTAGTGCAGTGGAGAGAGAGCACGGAGGAAGCAAAGGCTGAGAGAAGGCACTGATTCCCACCTTCCATCATGCCAAAGAATGTAGGCTCTTGCCCAGCACACATTCAGCAAAGGCTGAGTGGGAGTCCCAGAGGGAAACAGACTAAGCATAGGGTTTCTTCAAACTTAAGGTCAGAGCAATTCAACACTTAGTGAAGAGAAGCAGAATAAGTCCTCTATATAGGAAACCAGAGGCTTGGTCTCCACACAGGTAATTCACTTCCTAGTAGTAATGAAGAGACACACGTACGGTCATATACTAGGAATCCCCACTACTAAGTCAAAATAGAGTCAGGGCAACCCTTTACCTCTAAAAACTCTCATGGAATTTTAAAAAATTCATTATGAAATATGTAAGTAAAATTATGTATACAGTAATTTTAAAAAAATAATAATTTTCTTTCTAGGCATAGAAGAAAACCTATTCCTCTTTGGCCACATACAGTGAGCCCTTCTTAAATGAGAAACTTTGTTCTCTAAAATTCTCTTTCCCAAGTCCAGTAGTGTTCAAAGCTGGGTTAACTATCATTTGTTCCTATTTCTCAGCTGAGATGGTCAATTGAACATTTCCTTTTCCTCAAATTATTGTAAAAGGAAAAAAGCTTGGTCTCCTTTAAAGTCGAGATAAAAATCACTCAGAATATAACAAGACAAAAAATTCTCATCACCACTTGGCACTGCAGTCTAAAAGTAAAACAACTCTCCAAGTCACAGGGGTTCCATTCATTGCCTGCTTTTTAAAGGCATCCATTCTGCTCAACAATAGAAAGGAAGCACTATGATTCTTTAAACAAATCTTTCCTGAATACGTGTAAATTTTCACTTTGTAAGAGACCTTATATTACCTTCTCCTACCCCTCAATAATGGTAATGACTAGAGGTAAACAGCCCAACTTTTCTAATGCTATTAAGAAATGCTTGATAAGTCCCCAAAGACAGGCATAAGTCAAACTTAGCAGCTTTCCTTATTTTTTGAAGCCAAGGTCATAAAAATGCCATTTATTTTCTAACAACTGATGACTTACTGTTAAATCAGGCCCACATGAATGCCTGAAGGTTGCCAAAATTTTTTAATATTTACACACAAAAGTGTGTGTAAAGCTAGTGGAAAATGAAAAAGCAACCCATGTTTTATGCAATTCAGTGTTAGGAAGGCTGAAAGGACAGGCTGTGTGTCTAGGCTGTGAGGTGTCCTTCTGCCAAGCTCAGGAGGTGGATTCATCCAGGAGGTACTTGGAGAAGGGATGTGACACAGGAATGTGACCTAACAGAAACTTAGAAAATAAGCATGGTCAGTTTCAGAAGCAGATACTCTGATCTTTACCTGGTCATGATCAATATCTGCATCTCCTGTGATCACAATGCGTTTCTCAATTCTTGTTTCAGATATTCCACCTTTTACAGTCTAGAGGTCATAAAGGAAAAGGGAGGGGGGTTAGCAATCACTAAAACATGTTTACACATAATCAGAGAAAACACAAATGGAGCACACCTAGACCTTCTGATAATCATTAGGCAATTGACACTGAGTAAGGAACATTGACGCTCCAGAAATTTCTTTATTTATATGCTCAATGTAGAATTCTATCATCCAATTTGAAAGCAACCTTAAAAACTCTCTTATCATAATTCAGGTGAGATCAGGATGCAATAGATGTCATTTAATCCAAACAGTTCCACTGGAACATTTCATTACAATTTCCTGAGTTTCTTCATTTCCGATTGGTCATTGTTTTGAAAAGAAGCAAGCAGGGAAGAAACAGTTGTTTGGTTTTTGTAGAATTTACAGGGACTCCTAATCATTTAGACATCTGGTTTAGTCAGGTTTGGAAAACTGCTTGATGTTATAGCTCTAATTGTTCTACTGGCTTCATACAAATCCATTTAGCAATTTTGTTCATTTAGTTAGTGCAATAACAGAAAGAGAACTTGGATTTGCTTTAAGATACATAAGATGGGTGAAGGTAATAGAAAGACTTCCATCCAATGTTTGATTTGATTCCGCATGTGGTTGTGACATAAACACAGAACGTGGCTGAACAAAAGCTAGAGGGGACCCGGGAGCAGGAACTTCTGGGTAAACTGCTGAACAGAGTCACTGGCTTGGAGCAAGGTGACAGAGCCTCAGGCATGATAGAGGCTGAGAGATCATATGCTCTGACACTCTAAACCATGAGTAAATACCACAGTCCTGAGAAAGCACAGACCCAACCTCTAAAACACTGATAAATTTACACAGTCATGGGTGATTACACCTAAGTATAAGACACAGGGCTGACCACAGAGATCATTAGGTTTTAATAGCTAGATACACTTTAAAATGAACACCAATACCATCATGCATTTGGGGGACTTTTTTAATTTACAAAGTTTTTGTTGTTGTTGAAATATCGAGTGAGGAGGGCAAAAGGGATACATTCAGCAGGCATTACTGGAAAATAATGCTTGGTTAGAAATGTGATGGCCACAGCATACACTGGAATCACTTGGAGGGCTTCCTAAACACTCCTTGGGTTTCAGAAGACCTGGACCGGGGCCACAGTATTCACACTGCTAGCAAGCCCCTGGGTGAGACTATTGCTGCAAGTGCAGAGACCACATTTGAAGAATCACTGGTTATCAGATGTTAAACACTTAAGAGAATGATCTGGAAAAAATGCCCCAAATCCACATACTAGAACCTTAAATCAATGGGGGAAATTTACTTTATTTGAATAACTTGGTGAAAATTTCCAATGGCGTTCTCCACTCATTTGCTTCAGTCAGGAGAGCTAACTGGTACTTACCAAACCTATGCTTCTATTTTATTAAGTTCCTTCTGCTCTTATAGCTCTCTCAGGTATAGCTATTTGGAACATATTTTTACCCCATGTACTTTACAAATTTGCAATTTGGTTTACATACAAATGTCAGTGGAGCCCAATTTCTTGCATACTTTAAATCTATGCATGTTTATTGAGGGCACTGTGTGTAAAAATTTGAAGGGTGAATAGGAACAAAGAAACAATTCAGAAAAGATTTTGTTGGCAATGTACAGAACCTGGATTGCTTTACCTTGGTGATGTGTGTGGTTGTTGTTGTCGACACGGACTCAGATGTGATGGTCTGTGCAGTCAGTAACGTGCCTGAGTCACCACCAGCCCCGCCATCAATCTTTGGAGATTTAGGGGGAAAATACAAAGTAATGCTTAACTTCCATTCTGTTGTCAGAGAAGACCCCTCCCCGTCAAACACGTATCTTTTAAGATCTATGCAGTTGGCAGAAGATGCTGGCTGCCAATCCCCTGCATGTTTGTAATGGTGATTTACTGATCATAGATTGGCTAGCATTTAAAGAGTAAAGGCAAGGATTAAATGCACATGCATGAGCAGAGAGAAGAAAAGGAAGGATGGAAGTAGAAGATGGGACTGAGACCTATAGGGGAGTCATGAGAAAATCTGACTGAGGGCCATTTGCAGAATCTAGAAGAAGAAACCAGAGAACCAAGCAGAGAAGTTTCCACAGTGACCAGAAGTACTGGGTTTGTTGTTTTTTAAGCACAGGTGGGTAAAAATAAACGTTTTCTCATATTACTAAGCAACAGAGCCTGCCTAGGATAGACTAGGCTTACACGATCTGGTTAACTGCTTCTCTATTTCTTTTTTAAGTGACACTGATCCTGCCATAGCTGTGCAGACACACAGCCCCAGTGCATATGGCACACATGCACACCTGCGCAGGCACTCTCTCTGCATGTGTGTGCATATATCACGCATGCATGAATCTTGTATCTAGACATATGTCTACACATGGTTTAACTGCTTTGCTTTGATACTAGAAAGTTCTAGAGTTTACCAGGGGAACTAACGAAGCACATTAACGGCCTACAAGTTTATGCTAAGATCACCAAACATATTTGTCTCCAGTTTCCTGACACAGACACAGGAAATAACTGGAAGGTTCAGAGTCTTTCTTACTATAAGTTAGGAGGAAATCTTTCGAGCTCAGGTCATGCTCCTGTGCTTCTTTACAAGGGCACTTACCACAAGAGAAACACATGAAGACAGGCTCTCCCATCACACCCATTGGTAAGAAACCTAGTTGTGCTTATGGGGGATCTCTGCACATTTACAGAGAGCATATCTTAAAAAAAAATTTTAAAGACTGTTTCACACATAAATGCATCAGCTTGAAAAAGCTATTTTGGGAGGACAATAATCTGCAATCCCCCACCATGGTACCTTCTAGAAGACTAAATTTCTCAGTTGAGAAAAGGGTTGTCTAGGTTTCTAAACCGTTCCATTTTCAAATGATAACTATTTCCCCCTTTTTGTTACTCTTAAGGTTAAATATCTTAATTCTTACTTCAAATCTTTACAGAATCAATGTGTGAATACCAAAAATCAAACACACAAATGAGATAATTATTTAGACGCATAGTATATTTATGTAAGAACGGCGACATATGTTATTAGAAAATAATCAACTGTGAGGAGAAGCACAGATGTGTATGTGAATATGCAAACAAAAGTGAGTTGATTTGCTCTGTCTTCATGGAGTCGGGGGTGGGACGGTGGCAGGGATAAAAGCTTAATTCTATGAATCTACAAATTACATCAGATCCAATAAACGTTATAAGATGATGTGTTCCCCAAGTATACATAAGCATTCCTGGATATATCAAGCCAGAAATGGTTTATAAGAATAATAAGAACAACATTGGTACAGTCTGTCCTAAAAAAAATCACATATACTCTTCCCCCATAATTACTGGGTCAGCAATTCAATTGCAGCAAGGTATGTGGCTAAAGTACAGTTACAAAATGAAAATATAAAAAGCTATGTCAAAGTCAGAAATGTAAACTAGGAGAAGACAGAATGAAAACAGAAACAAAGTAAGTAAAAAAAAGAACTCAAACTGTCCAAGTCTAGAGCTTTTGTACCTGTGGAGACTCATATGTGATGGTTTTGGTCTCCGTTTGGACAATAGGGACTTCCTTGGTGGAGATTTCTGTCCTTTGTGAGGCATCAGAAATTGTTACCATCTCTGTTTTTACCACTGGTGGCTGAAGTGAAAAGGAAGGGAAACATAAATTCTAGAGGTAATAAAATAAATGTGCTTAATGGAGCCTTCAAAAATAACTGAAATATATCCAAACACACACTCATACACAAATGAAAAGAGCAAAAGAAAATAATAAGAAAGACACAAAAGAAAAACACTTTCCTTCAAAATCATATATATGTGTATAGATATATATATATGAAGAATAAGCTAGCATAATGGCTCCTGAAATTGTGGTATGTTTCAAATTACAACGGTCCCAAATTACTTACGTGTCAAGCATGGCGTACAGTGATATAGAAACTTTAGCTTTAAGCAAGTAGTGATCAAATTGAAAAGAAAACAAAACAGAATTAATGATGAGAAGTGACCTGCCTCCATTTTTATTACAGTTTAAAGAACCACATGGTCTGTGTGAAGGCTCATGGTCTTTAATTGGCACACCTAGTCGGTAGGCCAAGCTGCACTCTTTCCCCAAACAGCCCTTGCTGCTCTGCTGATACAGAGATTTCATTTTCAGAAAGAATATCTTCAAGCAGCACTGTTTTCAGTTATACTAATCTAAATCTTACAGTGTTTCTTCTGTATGACATAAGTTAAAATGTGATGTATCTCTAGAGTTACTCCACCATTGATGCATCAATGCTCTGAACTATTTAAAACATCCAAACAGAGGGTCACTACAGTGCTTCCCTTGAGAGAAAATTCCCAAGTGTAATAATTTAAAGAGGAAATCTCTGCAGAAAGCAATAGTTCAAAGCATTCAAAGACTTTCAAAATGTCATCTGCTGAAGTGAAATCAGAAATTTAAAAGTAACATAAATCCAGTTAATTATTTCAAGACAAAGTCAGTTCAAGATTTTCCACCCCATGAACAAGAGCAAACATGGAAAACCCTCTACTTTTGGCATTTAACTTTAGAATCAAGGAACATTCACACAGAAGTAAATCTTTCCTCAGCATAACTTTAACTCCCAAATCAGGGACCCTGCACCTAAATGACCAAATCTTCATCTCAGAGGAGTGTGGAAAGTTCTGTTTCTTGAAGAGAAAAAGGGAAAGACTCATGCTTGATTGAGACAAGTCACAAAACATATAACCAAACTTGCAAATAATCCAGAATTGACTAGAGGACAGAAGGCAAAGAGAAGGGTATCCTCTGCTTAGCTTCTCGCTGCCCAGAAAGAAGGAAAGCTAAGTCCCTTGACCAGACTGGACAATCCCTGGAATCTAAAACCTGAAATGCCAGTGGTATTCAAGAAATAACGTTTTCATCATTGCTAGATGCTGAATTCTGAGCACCACGGTAATAGGAGCCTGCTGCCATTCCTGGAAATCTTATATTGAAGAGAGAATGAGCCAGAAGGTCAAACCTAGTCGTGACACCAGCAACACTCACACTGACCATTTTTCAACAATACACACACAATTTCCTAATGAAAAGAATTCAGGTATTTAGTATGAGGAGGCAGTGCAACTTAAAGATAAGCCTTGAAAAAAATCTGAAAACGTGCAAAGAAAAATTTCAGTGTGAAATGAGAAGGGAAAAAAAAAAAAAAAAAAAAACAACGAAGTGGCTGCTGTCGGAAAGTTTACTCTATCAGGAGATCCAGTTGCAGTAAAGATGCCAGAAACTGTGACCCCAGAGGGCAGAAAAATTGACAGAGCAGGGCCATCCCCCTTCCTCCCCGGAGAGATCAAATTCAGAATCTTGTCGGAAAAGCTGAAGGAGAACGGGGAGGACAGGAGAGGAGGAGAGGCAGGTGTTCTCCACCTGAGAAACAGCTCTAGAGTTGAGCTCCCATTTACCTCTGAACAACAAATAATCTGTGGCAAAACATCAGTGTCAACATGAGCCACCTCTCCGTTAACCTTCTGCGGCTCCTCCTCTGTTTCTTCGCCGGCGTCTTGCTTAACAGCGCCTTCGTTTACACTCTTCTCGGCAGGGATCTGGGGGGCCACTACCTTTTCCTGGGGCACTGTTTCTACTGGGCCGACACTGGCCCCTGCGTGTGTGACTGGGCTGGCTGCTGGCACTGGGTCCTCCCTGTCTACTACCTTGGCTGCTTGGCCGGGTGCCTCCTCCACCTCCTCTTCGTCCTCCTCCTGCTCCTCCCTGATGGTGCCCTCAGTCACCCGGTGGTGGGGCCGGTACTCCCCCACGTCCTCCTCCTCCTCGCTCTCGCTGCTGCTGCTGCTGCTCTCAGAAGACAGGGAGGTGGAGTCTTTCTGCATCCCTGGCTCCACCTTCCGCATCTCCCCAGGACCACGCCCAGGGGACAGCTCTTTACCGTTCATTTCTTCGGGGATTACTCTTTCGTCTTTCCCAACCTCTGCCTGCTTCTTCTCCTCCACTACATTCAGAGTCTCAAGTGAACTCTGCACAGAAACAAAAATGGATGAGGGGAAACAAAAATAGATGAATAAATAAAAAACGACGGCAACCCAAATTAACCGATGGCAGGTTTCATGTCATGGAGAAAAGCAAAGATGATGATGATGATGGCGGACTGAAAGGGAAGCGGGGGGGAAACGTGAGCAGGATTGGAAACGTCGGGCAATGGTGTTAACATGGTAAAGGGGAGAACCTTAACAGCATCAGTGGCTCCGGCGCTAGGCCCTTCGGACTCAGGAGCACGTCTCTGCGGAACAAAAAGCAACCGAGGACACAAAATCAATAACGGTTTACCTCGACACCCACCAAGACAAACATCTGACACTGCAAAGCAGAGCAGCAAGAATCAACAGCTATAAAAAACCTTTTGCTCAATGTCACGTGAAGGACAATCCAGACAAATGCAAGAAGCTTAGGGAAGGAAACAAAAACACAAAAATAGCCAGCATCCTCCCAAAGAAATGAAATCCTTTTATTACACTTAGATCTATAAGCTCCTTCTTGTTGAAAAGGTGTGGGGGAGGGGTGGGGGTGGGGAATGGAATTATACCAAAGCTTACTCATTATTTTAAAGTTTGTATGTTAAGACTTTAAAATCTATTGACAGCTTGATTTTAATCAGACTTGAGAAAAAAAAAAAAAAAAAAAACGCAGCATGGCCTGAACACGATTCCTAAAGGAATTATCAGTAAGATGATATTTTTATATTTTGCTGGCTTATTTAAAAATCAGTTTTAATTGGCAAAATTATACTTGGTCTCAGATAGTTATTAATACAGAAGTGTTGTCATTTCAGAAATGGTTATTAGCATCCCAAACTGTGTTATAGATTAGCAAAAAGGGGTATTATAACATTAGGGTGGATGTCAGTGATGGCTCCAAGTGTTTTCGCTTAGAATTTAGCTCCTCCATTTGAAAATTGAAATGAACCAACTTTATTATTTGAGATGCTCATTGCTGCCCACCTGCAGATATCTACTTTGGGGGTGTAAATTTACTTTCGCTAAGTACAGCACCTAAATGTTCAAATAAATGCTTGAAGACCAAATACATTAGAAATATAACTTACTATACTACAGCATTGATAATCAGGGTAGAAACTTTCTTAAAAAGGAATCTGTTTTTAAAGATTAAAAATTTCCTTATTTTTTGAAAAGGCTAATTTATACTGATACAAATAATTCCTAGCCAAGTTTTTGGCATTCCAGTAGCACTAATGCCTTGTGCTCTGACTTTACAAATTCAGCTAGAGACAGTAGCCCTACTTATTTAGGAAGGTATCTCAATGCTAAATGAAGAGCACTGCACCTCTGAACCCTCTGGGCAGAAACAAACCACACTGTGAAGCTGCCAAGACACTAACTGGACTGGAGCTGCTTCCTACAGTAAATAACACAAGCTCATGTTTATCTGCTCCAGCAACATGGAAAACTATGAGCAAAAGGTCCTAAAAGGACACCTATCAACATATACTCACAGACCATCTTTGACCTGCACTGTTATTCTTAAATGTATGGTAAGAGAACATTTTCAATGCTCAGCATTAATACCATGTAAGTCATTTCACTGACAGAACAAGAGAGCCATCTTTCCAATGTTATTGAAAGCTGAGGTTTCGCACGTTAAACTAGAAACCTCAAAACTGAGTTTGCTACTTAGGCAACATTCAACTGTAAATCCTTACAAACTTCTTTATAAATAAAGATATCCAGTGATCAGAACATTTCTAAAGGAGATATTTCATTATTATTACTTTTATTACTATGGCCAGATGGATTCTGCCCAAGTTCAGGGAATCCCTTAGGGGTCACTCCCCCCCAAATTAAAACTGACTATGGCAAGCACTTCAATTTTTTCCCTATGAGCATAATTTTTAAAATAATAAGCCATCTGAAGATGTTTAAAAGACATTTTGGCTTTGAAAATTTCTGCAAAAAAATGCCTTAGCTTCTACGTGATTGAAGGTTTCCCTCCACATAACACCCCAGACTCTGTACCTTTGTGACTGGTTTAAATGATTCTCTCAATTTAGGCAGACTGGAGAGGGGAGAATAGAAAGCAAGAGAAACATCCAATCAGTATCTTTTCCTCGTGTTCAAATTCACTCATTATTTCTTGAAGGTTTCTCCCAGGAAGAGTTAATTTCACCAATGAAAGCACTGGAGGAAAGGGTTCCTTAATACTCAAAAAATAAAAACCACTCTTAAATGTGACTTTTAAAAAATGGGAAACAAAGCAAAATGCACCTCAGGCAACCGTGAGAAGGGCGAGGAAAGCTTTTCAGGTGCATTAGAGTTCACAACAGTGCCCTCTGCTGTCCAAGTGGTGGCTGAGCGGAAGGAGGCTTTCATGCTATCAGAAAAGCCCTTTTCACTAAACAAAATGGATGTTATCTCCTCTTCTAGGCTCTGGAGAGGTCAGAAAAGGAAGAGCAAAGAATTAGCAATGAGTCAGAACGGACAGCGGTGACCTACTGAAAGAAAGTGAAGGTTACGCAAGAAAGAATCGCAGAGCAGCATACACTGAGAGAAAGGCGAGGGTTCTGAAGATGCTGCAGCAGGCATCTGCGGCCATTTGCCTGAATGCTGGCTTTCCACCGTTTGAAGGTTGTTCATAGCTCTAGCCTTCAGAAATGCACTAAACTCTGGTTTCTCACTGAAACTTGATCACAAGCTGAGCATGACTGACCCACCTGCATATCAAACGCTACTTTGTATAATCTTGAGGGAGCTTCTGGGCATGGGCCTTTCTGCATGTAACAGCCTCTTCCGGGGCCCCTCCACTTGCTACACTTATTTCAGTGTTAGACCTTATGTCCCCAACCCCCTGCCTCCAACACTCTTAACTAGGCACTCTGGGCCTTGCCAATTCCGTCGTCACTCTGAGGTCCACTCCATGTTCTGCATATGGCCTTCACTATTGCAGCTCCTATGATCTCTCCCTTCCCTATACCACTTTGTCCATACCACAAGCACTGTGACAGTAACCCACTGAAGTTCCCTCAGATATGCTAGATATGCTATGGAATAAAGAAATAGTGTCTCTTTTTCTTTCAGTAAGAAATGGGTAGAGGAAAAAATTCTAAACAGGAAGACAAACTTCAGAGGGTAAATGCTAAGCAATGTGAAAATCATCTGTCTCGGAAAAAGCTACTAAGGTGAATTTAATCTTTGCCTTTCTAGCCCTTAAATGATGGTCCCTAATCTGCCTGACGGTCCATCAGGGAAGCTGGGGACTATCTCAGATATTATACCTAGAACACCAACGGTAAGGAATGATCAAGTAGCTCCCTCTCACGTTAGATGTGTGCAATAATATGTCCTAACAAACCCCACAGCTCAGGGATCAGAGACAAATGAATGAATAAATGAATGGCGCTCTGGGGTGCCTTGTGGGACAGTGCCCTAACCAGGATGAGTGGTAGCTACAAGGAGATGCAGAGCATGCTAAGTTGCTTCAGAGATGAGGAGAGCAAGGTGCATAAGCAATTACAATAGTCAGAAGAGAAAAAAGCTTCTCGACAATTTCAGCTGAATTAAGAGTCTCCATAATTACATCATCCCCAGGGTCAGGTAGGTGGAGATGGTGTCCTACTACGTAAAAGATCACTGGGGAATTTAAATAAGTACCATGCATCTAAGTATTCAATAAAATATGTCCAAAAGTATCTTAAAACTACAGTCTAGGTAATCTCTACTAGACTCTTGAGAGAAATTTTATATAAGTTCAAAGAAAGAAAGTGAAGTCATTCAGTCACTTCTGACTCTTTGCAACCCCATGGACTGTATAGCCTGCCAGGCTCCTCCATCCATGGGATTTTCCAGGCAAGAATACTGGAGTGGGTTACCATTTCCTTCTCCAGGGGATCTTCCCGACCCAGGGATCGAACCTGGGTCTCCTGCACTGCAGACAAGCTCTTTACTGTCTGAGCCACCAGGGAAGCCCTATACAAGTTCAAGTATGTCATAATTCTCACAATGTGTAAGAGAATATATTGATACCAAAAAATTAATAATATTTAATAATAATAATTAGCCTATATGTATGTATGCCTGCCACTCAGTCATGTCCACTCTTTGTAACCCCATGGACTGCAGCCCACCAGACTCCCCTGTCCATGGAATTCTTCAGGGAAGAAGACTGGAGTGGGATCTTCCTGACCCAGGGATTGAACCTGGGTCTAACTGCATTGTAGGCATCTTTACCATCTGAGCTGCCAGGGAAGCCCTAATTTGCCTATTAAAGACTAAGTAATTTGATTTCAAATTTTCTGCCCTATTCTCAAAATCATTCATAATATACTAAAGTCATTTTGAAAGTTTGATGTATCAATTTCTAAACAAGAAACAATTATTTTTTTTAATCTATAAAATCCATTATAGACATTTGGAAATCTGGAGAAATTATACCTATGTTTAATTTTTATTTTGCATTTTATTAAGGACTGCAATTTATTAAGTAGCAAAATGAAGTTGAAAGAAAAATAGCAATTTAAAAGATACTCTCTTAAAAGTCAAAATACTCCTGTAGACTTACTTAACTTTCAACTAATAGTAGTGATGTGTTGAGGAGTGGGAGAGGAAGTACATTGTAAGTGGTCAAAAAATGTTTATTGGGTAAATGGATGATTGCAGTTACAACAACCCATACATGTGTCAAATAAGGACATATTTTCTAGCATGTGCTACAGAGGAGAAGAATAAGAAAAAAGCAATAACTTCAATTGCAGATAAACCATTTATGGGTTTAAGAGTGGGTGAATTCCAGATTTAAATTTCACATGACATCATTTTAATGTTAACTTCTACAATAATGAATGGATAGTTTTCACTGTGCACGGTTTATATTGTACACTCCTAAACGATGACATCCAGAAAAAATGATCATTTTAAACAACTTCACCAAAATCTCAAAGTTTCCTACTTTAAGGACATCACTTTAAATTGATCAAAAGATGTCATCTCACTTCTCAGGAGGATAAATTTTCAAAACTATATAGTATTTCAAAGCATATGATATTAAAATAATCATTTGATACAGAGTCTGATTTGCTTTGGATTTCAAACTAACCTTTCAAGTATATAAAGATGCTACTCAGTTTAACTTTATGATGTTATCTTTCACATCTGCAGTGTTCCAAAAATATTTCATCTCACCTAGACCTCAAATCCTCTTAGCGCAAAGCTTCATCTTCCACTTATTCTGCCTCCTCCACCACCCCAGTGTACGTTCTGATGAGTAATACTCTCTACTGATTAACAAAATCAGATGAGGGGGGAGGGAAACACTTTCTCTTTATTCCAATCTGTGCTCTCATTCACATCCCCTATAAGCCATTCCTCATTCAGCACCAGAGGGATTTTCGTTAGACACGTGAGATTATATCACTACTCATCTTAAAGCTCTCCAATGGCTTCCCCTCACTCACTCCTATAACAATTCCAAATTGTTACTGTGCTCTTAAAGATCCTGCCAAGATCTGGGGTCTGACCTCTATGACTCTTCTAAGACCCTGTCATTGGTCTTTCAGTCCTTTAAAGAAATTCCTGTCTTGGGGCTGTTGCATTTGCTCTTCCT
>NW_024070188.1:57540557-57834758 GCF_014754425.2 Oryx dammah
ACCCCACAGGGAATCCTCCAGGTTGACTTCCTCAGGGGCTGCCCTGCTCTGGCAACGCTAGTTGACAACGCAGATGGAAAATGTTGAAACACCTGGATGCTCTTCCAAAGACGTCAAGCTGAAGCCTGTGGAACCTTGCTTTGATGTAACTACCCTTCCACACACTCTCCCAGTTCCCTCAAGCGAAGAAGGGAGGAATGTGGATTAAAGGCAGAACACCTGATCAGTGGGAACTAGTCTGTTTGGATCACTGGTTATAGGTTACAGTCCTGGGGCAGTTCACGGTCTATGAAAATATTCATGGACTCACCTCAAAAATGTGTTATGACTGAAGAAGAAAGCTTGCACTCTGGAGGGTGTATACATTGTGTGGTCACTTCTAAAGACAGAAAGGCGTCTTTGAGGGAGGTTTAGAAAGGAAAACAAAGATTCATGTTAGGAGGAAGAGGTGCAAGAAGCAACTCTGTCCTGAAGAGAGGGAGAAACTCGGCCTCTGGAGAAAATACCACAGGCAGGTCCCAAGTTTCCCTATTTCTAAATAAACCTACCATCACTTCCCAGCCCCGACTCCAACACCACCACGTCCGCCACAGGCTGCTCCACGCCTCTGCTTTACCTTCTCTGAGGTGGGCTCTTTGCCCTTCTAACCTCCCTTAGCCTCTGCTTGTTGCAAGACAACCAAGCTGAACTGGACTTGCGCCATCTTGTGGCAACATCTAAAAACGTTTTAAACGGATGTGTTTTTGTTTTCTTCTACTCAAAAGTACCCCTAAAGCCTTCATGTAGTTCTTCCTTTTCTAAATAAATAAACTTAAAAAAAAAAAAAAAAAGATAGCTCGAAGTTTGCTTCGTACTGTTATATAAGGCAACTATACTCTTTTGTACTCTAGTACCATAGGTCATTATAACATCCTTATTTTTGTGTTCTCAGTTTTCTGCTACTGATTAGATGATTTCTGAACTTGCTGAAGTTGAAACCCCAATACTTTGGCCATCTGATGAAAAGAAATGACTCACTGAAAGAGACCCTGATGCTGGGAAAGACTGAAGGCAGGAGGAGAAGAGGACAACAGATAATGAGGCAGTTGGATGGCATCACTGACTCGATGGACATGACTTTAAGCAAACTTCAGGAGCTGGTGATGGACAGGGAAGCCTGGCATTCTGCAGTCCATGGGGTCGCAAAGAGTCAGATACGACTGAGTGACTGAACTGAACTGAACTGAATTTGTTTCACCCTTGAACAGGTAGCAACTGCAGACATAGTACTCTGCTTTGCACAAGGAACCTCTGGTGCAGGCTTCAAATGAGGCCACTGATAACATCCTTCTTGGCTTATCTCAGTTTCAGCAAGCTAACTCCTGTGCAACCATTATCTGTTCTAATCTCTGTCAGTCAAGGATTTCAATGAAATTTCTACTTATGTAAATAGGAAAATATCACATCTGATTTTTAATCATATTGAGCTACAGAGAATTTCCTTCTTGTAACGGTTCTCTCATTTGAACTAGGACACGCTTGTGTGTGTGTCTGTGTGTGTGCTCAGTGACTTCGGTCCTATTTGACTCTTTGCAACCCTATGGACTGTAACCCACCAGGTTCCTCTGTCCACAGGATTCTCCACGCAAAAATACTGGAGTAGGTTGCCATGCCCTCCTTCAAGGGATCATCCCGACCCAGGGATCAAACTTGTGTCTCCTGCATTACAGGCGGATTCTTTACCCACTGAGCCACCTGGGAAGCCTAGGACATTCTTCCTATTTTCTGAATGATTGTTGCTTTTGTGCATGACAAATTAGTGAGAAGGAAGACTCATTGCTGAATCCAGCAAGCTTCCCAAGCACAGAAGGTACTGTGATCGATATCACTCTTGTTGAACACATTAGAGGCAGACATGCTAGGACACACTCAGTTGTGTGATGTCAAAGATGTGTTTGCTGCAGGCTTTGGCTTGAAAAGCTTTGAAACATTCCCAGCTTTGCAGAGGTATTATTATATTTTCCACATAAAATGGATCCACTTTTTTATGCTGCCAAAAATGTGGTATATGGGAAAGACAAGTTGGAAAGTTTCCTATGTTTATAGAATTCTGGTTACTGTATGTTTCTCTGATCTATACACACAAGTTAGGACCTGGGCTCCATCAGGAGAGCAATTACCACTGACATATCACACTGTTTAGCCGCTAATCTATATATGAAATAGGGTATCTAAGCATTCAGAGAACAAACCTGAGGTAGTACAAAATAGTGGCTAAGAATGTGGCTTTAAAGGCATTGTTGCCAATATATGAAATGAGAATATTTATCCTTCAGATTTGTTGCACATATTAAATGTTATAATGCAAATAGGGATGTACTCATTACTGACACAAATTAAGTTTGTCTAAAAATGTTACCTACCATCAGCATTATATGATGCTAGAATTCTGGGTTGAAAGTGGGAACAAGATGATAATCAGACTTTGTTTAAATAATTAGGAATATGAAACTATTTGAAATCAATTGATCTTTTAAAGATTTGGAATAGCACAAGATTATCCTGAAAGATGACGCTGTGAAAGTGCTGCACTCAGTATGCCAGCAAATTTGGAAAACTCAGCAGTGGCCACAGGACTGAAAAAAGTCAGTTTTCATTCCAATCCCAAAGAAAGGCAATGCCAAAGAATGCTCAAACTACCGCACACTTGCACTCATTTCACACGCTAGTAAAGTAATACTCAAAATTCTCCAAGCCAGGCTTCAGCAATATGTGAATCATGAACTTC
The DNA here is from genome assembly GCF_014754425.2 of Oryx dammah. Lineage (NCBI taxonomy): Eukaryota > Metazoa > Chordata > Mammalia > Artiodactyla > Bovidae > Oryx > Oryx dammah. The sequence continues at coordinate 57,543,325 of NW_024070188.1, forward strand.
CAGATGTTCAAGCTGGTTTTAGAAAAGGCAGAGGAACCAGAGATCAAATTGCCAACATCTTTTCTGCTGGATCATTGAAAAAGCAAGAGAGTTCCAGAAAAACATCTATTTCTGCTTTATTGACTATGCCAAAGCCTTTGACTATGTGGATCATGATAAACTGTGGCAAACTGTGAAAGAGATGAGAATACCAGACCACCTGACCTGCCTCTTGAGAAACCTATATGCAGGTCAGGAAGCAACAGTTAGAACTGGACATGGAACAACAGACTGGTTCCAAATAGGAAAAAGAGTACGTCAAGGCTATATATTGTCACCCTGCTTATTTAACTTCTATGCAGAGTACATCATGAGAAATGCTGGGCTGGAAGAAGCACAAGCTGGAATCAAGATTGCCAGGAGAAATATCAATAACCTCAGATATGCAGATGGCACCACCCTTAAGGCAGAAAGTGAAGAGGAACTGAAGAGCCTCTTGATGAAAGTGAAAGAGGAGAGTGAGAGAGTTGGCTTAAAGCTCAACATTCAGAAAACAAAGATCATGGCATCCGGTCCCATCACTTCATGGGAAATAGATGGGGAAACAGTGGCTGACTTTATTTGGAGGGGCTCCAAAATCACTGCAGATGGTGATTGCAGCCATGAAATTAAAAGACACTTACTCCTTGGAAGGAAAGTTATGACCAACCTAGATAGCATATTCAAAAGCAGAGACATTACTTTGCCAGCAAAGATCTGGTCTAGTCAAGGCTATGGTTTTTCCAGTGGTCATGTATGGATGTGAGAATTGGACTGTGAAGAAAGCTGAGCACTGAAGAGTTGATGCTTTTGAACTGTGGTGTTGGAGAAGACTCTTGAGAGTCCCTTGGACTACAAGGAGATCCAACCAGTCCATTCTAAAGGAGATCAGTCCTGGGTGTTCTTTGGAAGGAATGATGCTAAAGCTGTATTCCAGTACTTTGGCCACCTCATGTGAAGAGTTGACTCATTGGAAAAGACTCTGATTCTGGGAGGGATTGGGGCCAGGAGGAGAAGGGGACGGCAGAGGATGAGATGGCTGGATGACATCACTGACTCGATGGACGTGAGTTTGGGTGAACTCTGGGAGTTGGTGATGGACAGGGAGGCCTGGCGTGCTGCGATTCATGGGGTCGCAAAGAGTCGAATACGACTGAGCCACTGAACTGAACTGATGCTTAAACTGCCTTCTCTAAAAGTTCATTTCACATGGGAAGCCTTGCATAATGTTTTGTATGTAGTCTTGGTACAACACTTGTTTGTAAAATAAGTGAATTTTAAAATGAATGAACAGTGTAGCTTTATCCATCACATAGTATATGATTTGTTCTTTCATGAAAAATTTTATAGGCATTTATTTATCTTTACCCTCCTTTTGCCTGAGTATATACAAGAGCTGTGGAAATATTTGAATACAAGTCCATGAATTTCTAGCCCCCACTTTTATGAATATATTCATTTCTAGTGATAACATGTTAGTCATAATAATAATTTATTTTACTCTTATAGGGTAACAACAGTTTTCAAAGCACTCTCACATAGACTTCGTGAGAGGAATAGATGGGATCTTTGTCACTGTCTTATAGAAAAGAAAAACTTTTAATGATTTTTTAATTAATTAAAAAAAATTAAATTAAATGAGTAAATGAAAGAAAAGGAAGGGTGTCTGCATATGCTAGTTCTCAGTACATGTTTCTTGGATGGATGGTTGGATGGCTGGATGGATAGATGGACAAACCATTAATACATATTCTAAATCTACTACTTTTTCTACTACAGCGAAACAAAGAGATTAAAAAACTATATCTTAGTGATTGTGTCTATTTTTAATTTTTATCCCTTTTTATATGTTTGGCAAAATTATTTACCATATTTGAAAAGCAAGTTAATTTATGCACAAATAATTGTTGATATCTACTACGTATTAGACATTGGTGATTAAATGTGGAAAGGAAAAACTTCTTCAAGTAGTTCATATTCTATTCGGGAATTGGAGCCCATGAACAAGAAATACTACAACAGAAGCATAAATATGAACTTTTCTGTTATTGATAAACTATGGAAAAGACAGAATAATATGATAGAGTCTAGAATATAGGACACAAGTTTGGAGAAGGTTAATATTTTGCACAATTAATTGAGGAGTCTTTTCTGAAGTGGTAAATGGGGAGAAGGCAGTTGTGAAGATGCTGTGAGAGTCTTAGCTTTTCTTTCAATAAGTGTTTGCAAATGGCTTTAATATATCCATATTTACATACATCTATTTTCAAATATTTTCAATATTATTAAGAAGCCTATTAATTTATAAAATTGTCATACGATTCTATTATTACTTATAAACATTCTATGTAACTTTTTAAAACATTGCTAATTTGCAGTACTCTAAAGACTACTTAATAATTATATTTTACAGTGATATTGTTTATGCATTTATTTTAAAATCTCTTTTGTCTCTTTATATTCCTTGCTCTGGTGGCAGAGTGGTAACAAATCTGCCTCCCAGTGAAGGAGACACAGGAGATGCAGGTTCAATGCCTGGGTCAGGAAGATCCCCGCTTGGAAGTTTCCATGGACAGAGGAGTCTGCCAGGCAACTTTTCCATGGGGTCACAAAGAGTTGGACACAATTGAGTACCCACGCTTGCAAACACATTCCTTTCTCTAATTGGATTAAGTCAAATTTTAGGAACCAAAATTTTCCTTTTAAAAAATTCCATTTGTATAAAAACAGTCTGATGAAAACAGAGGTACCAAATGATTTAAGACAAGCTGGAGTAAGACAAGCTCATGAAGGCAGGAGCATGTGATTATGCCTTTTTCCTCAAAATTTTGATTGGATATTCATTATTAGTTTTTATACCTATAATGGTTAGAGAAATTCATGATCCAAGTAAATCTTAAGAGATCTGGAGTCTTTCTCTATACCAAGACAAAATTTACAGTGAATCTGAAACAGAACCCCAAGGGGAGTCTTGCAAAGAGCCCTATAACTTTCCTGTTGCGATGAAAATATGCAAAACAAAGAAAACACTTTAGTATGGCATAAGATCCTTTCCTGACCAGCTTGATGTATCTCTGTGGATGCATCGTGATGGCCCATCAGGGGACACAATCCAGGGCCTACTCTCTGGTGTGGATTTTAGCCAGAGAAACAACCTGGAAACAAGAGAACCCAATCTGTCCAGTCCATCAATTCAAAGGTGAATTGCACTGAATTTACCATTCAGAATTGAATGAATGAAAGTTGAATCTGCAATTTTCAAACATACACACAGTATAATGCCTAAATTGAGAGTAAAAAAAAAAAAACTACTTTATTTCTGTATTCAGGAGTAAATGAGATAAATACATGTAGAAAAAAATAAGAAAGTGATAAAAACAGCATGGTGAGAGTAGGGGTAGGGGTTGTGATGATACAGATATTTATTCACTATATAACCTAAGAATTTTAAGGCACCAAACTCAGGCTTCTTAAAAGCATTTAATTCAGCATAACACTGAGTGCTTACTATGTGTGGGAAATTGGATGTAGGTCAATTTTATCAGTATCCTCTAAACCAAACCCAGTGCTTCGTATATGCACCATAGATACTTTTGAATTAATGAGTGAATAAAACTGCATGGCTTTTTCAAGGATCTGATTCCAAAGCAAAATTGCACCACAATTTTTGGGGGTTTTTTGATCTGATTTCATCTCCTATGTTCGCTATCTCACTTAAAATGAGATATGTTTCTAATCAATCACCCAAGTTGACTTTAGCTATTTCCTCATTTGAATTGTTTTGCTTTACTGTTACAATACTTGACCACAAACTTGGTGGTTTATAACAACACCCATCTATTGTCCCACTGATTGATAGATCAAAAGTCTCACTGAGCTCCCCTGAATTTTCTGCTCTGGGTCTCACAAGGCTGAAATCAAGATAGTTGCTGGACTGGCTCTTTTTGAAGGCTCTGGGTGAAGAATCTCAGTCCAAACTCATTCAAGTTGTTGGCTGAATTCAGTTGCTCACGGCTTCCGGACAGAGGTCATCATCCTCTTGCTGGTTGATGGCTGGGAGTCACTTGTAGCTTCTAGAGGCAGTCCTCACCTCTGCCCTTCCATCTTCTAACGGCAGCACCTGTCTTTACGAGTGCTTCTCATTCTTTAAACCCTTCTGACTTTCTCCTCTGCTCCCTGGTAGAGAAAACTCTGTTTTTCAAGGACTTGTGTGATTAGACTAGCACATGGATCATCTTTCCTTGGTCATATAACAGAACACAATCACAGGAATGATATCAGGAGGTGATCATCTTGGAGCTATCTTGAAATTCTGCTTACTAGCCTCCCTATCAACTTTCACTTGAATCATTGAGTGTTACAGGTTCTTACCCTCACTCCTTTGCATTTCTATTGCTTATAAATTAAGGAAGTGGGCTGGTGTGTTTGCCATGAAGTGGTAGAAACTGAAGAACTTATGTCTCCCCTAGGCAGTAGCCCAATGTTAGGTTTTCAATAAAAGTCTAGAAATCCGGATTTGGAGAGAAAAGTATCCATATCAACTATATCAGTATTTTTTTAATCTATTCAGATCAAAACAAACATTTGTGATGCCTACATCTTACCATGGTTTATCATTTTATAATCTCCACACTAGACTCTGCTCCAAATTTTAGTTCTTCACAAAACAGGAACTGTAAATGTGTATCTCCAACATCTAAAACTTCTGTGACACCAATTAATGCATATTCAATGAATTAATGGTAACATTCATCTTTTAGTTAAAATATGTAATGGTATATGTCACCTGCTTCTTCACAGGAATGTATTGAGAATTAGATATTTTTTATCTCCTTATTAATAGTCACTGCATCTGGTTTATGATCACAAGAGAGGGTGTATTTTAATAAATGGGGAATAAGGAGTGCCTTAGAAGCAAGCGAAAGTGTGAAAGTCACTCAGTCATGTCCGACTCTTTGTGATCCCATGGACTTAGTCCATGGAATTCTCCAGGCCAGAATACTGGGGTGGGTAGCCTTTCCCTTCTCCAGGGGATCTTCCCAACCCGGGGATCCAACCCAGGTCTCTCGCATTGCAGGTAGATTCTTTACAGCTGAGCCACAAATGAGGAATAAGGAGTGCCTTAGAAACAAGGGCACTCCTAATATACAAAGAAAATGTTTCTACCATTGAAACTGAGACTACTCAAGAAAACAAATTAGACTTTTGACAACATTTATAATTCCCGTTATTTAGAGATTAACCAAAAGTATTTATTCAGTGGATGAAGCCCTACTTTAAATGCCTACAACCCCCTAAGCTAGTTTATTGGATAATTTACCAATGGACCTTGTACTCTACCTAAGTCTCATGATTTCGAATACATTATCAATCCCTGATAAACCACAGATTTCTCACATGGCTCTTTAACAGTATAATTAAGTTTAACCTAATATTACATTTAGCACCCACTTTGATGTCTCATTCAAAATTTAAATGCGATATGCTTTCAAAAGTGAAAAGTGTGAAAGTGTTAGTCTCTCAGTTGTGTCCGACTCTTTGTGATCCCATGAACTGTAGCCTGCCAGGCTCCTCTGTCCATGGCAAGAATTCTTGTCCAGGCAAGACTACTGGAGTGGGTTGTCATTTCCTTCTCCAGGAGATCTCCCCAACCCAGGGATTAAACCTGGGTTTTCTGCATTGCAGGCAGACTCTACCATCTGAGCCATCAGGGAAGCCCTTTCAAAAAATAAGATGGCCCAAGTGATCGAGTGGGTGCTGAGTGGGGAAGAATTAAGAACATGAATGATGGCCTTACTGAATTACCTCAGTCAATGACAGAGATGAAAGATCCATCAACAAAAAATTCAGGCAATAAACTGTGAACTCCTGGGACACATATCATGCTTCATTTCCTTGGACCCTCAGAATCTATTTGTTTCCATAGCAAAGAAAATGCATCATTGAGCTCAGAAGCAATCAGCAAGGAACAGCAGGAGAACGGCCAGCGTTATCGCTACTGTCCGAAGATTAATGGCATCCACTGGATTAGTCTGAAGATAAATTTGGAGCTAGAATGTTGTTCACAGTGTTATTTACTGTCAAAATGAAAGAATATTGTCTTAGGACTTCCCTAGTGGTACAGTGGCTAGGATTCTGCTTGCCACTGCATGAGACACAGGTTCAATCCCTGGTCCAGGAAGATTCCACATGCCTCAGGGCAACTACGCCCATGCACCACAACCACTGAGTCCACAAGCTGCAACTAGTGAAGCTTACGTACCGGAGCCTCTGCTCCACAACAAAAGCCACCGCAGTGGGAAACCCACACACCACAGCAGAGAGCAGCCCTCGCTTTTGGCAACAGGAGAAAGCCCGTGCACAGCAACAAAGACCCAGCACAACCCAAAAGTAACTGATTGATTAATAATTAATTAACTAAAAAAGAATACTATAATAAAGAATATGAGCTCAGATAAAAGATTTAAAAATAAAAGATCGTTCTGGGTTCATCAATAGAATATATAGCTTCACAGACATTGTCTCCCAGCAGATAAATAAAAATGCTATTATTCTTTCTTTCATACTCAAACAGTAAATTCCAAACGGGCTAGACACTGGATTCAGATAAATCATTAGCCATTTTCAATCAGCAAGGCTTACGTTTTTCATTTGAAGTTTTATGTGCTTTATGAAAAGAATGATTTTTTATAAACTGGAAAGAAACCTGGCATTCTTAAAAACTGTGAAGAAAGTTAATTTACACTTTGAGGTAAAATGTTCTGGTTTTTATTTTATGATTACCTGTATAAAATTAAATTTAGTTATCTAACCAGTAGTGTCTGGTGTCATATCAGTTGAATTGGTACTGAGTTCTCAGAAAAATAAATAACATGAAATTATTTGTTTTAGGGGAAGTAAAGCTCATACTATAAAAGACAGCTGCTTTTCAAATAACAGCAACTGGAATTTTAATATAACTTATGAGAATTTTGTTTTCTTCCTTTTGGGGGGATGTTTTAAGTCAAATATAGTAACTCAAATCTACAGTTTGACTTTCTTCCCTCCAGGCGTTCTTATGTTCAATTGCCACTATTTTTAGCTTTCAGCAGTTGTTCCAAGAACATATCTTTTCTCAGAAAGCAATATTTTCTCTACTTTCAAAGAGAAAATTTAGGAAAAGTTCAGAATATGCAGATGCCCTAAAAATGTACTTGGCCTGCTTCTTCTCAGAACTGAAAAACAGTTGGGTCTCTTCAGTTCAGCCTCTCTAAAGAATAAAGGCAACAGCAGAATTTATGGTTGTAACTAACTTGACCAACGGTAACCTAGCAAATTTAGACTCAGTACCATCCAAGCACTTATGTTCCCTACTGTTAACTAACCTACCTAATTGTCACTTGTTCTGACCAGTCAAGACTGGTCTTGATAGTTTACAAAATATTAGCCTGAGAGGCTCCATTGCTCTTTTCAGTTTTCTGTTTAAGAAAATTGGGAGCTTGGCAGTAGAATAATTTCTGACCAGCATGTGATAATCAGGCAGAGTATGCAATAATTGCAAGAATGCACAGTTATATTGTTACTGTTGGGATGTGAGGGCTTCCCAGTGGTGCTAGTGGTAAAGAACCCGCACGCCAATGCAGGAGACATAAGAGATACTGGTTCGATCCCTGGATTGGGAATATGCCCTGGAAGAAGGCGTGGCTACTCATTCCAGCATTCTTGCATGGAGAATCCCATGGACAGAGGAGACTGGTGAGTTTCAGTCCACAGGGTCACAAAGAGTCAGACATGACTGAAACAACTTAGCACCCACGTAAGAATGTGACCTAATGATATATTGTAGGGGTGTGATATAATAACATATTGTAGAGAGGTGATATAATGTAATATGTGCTACGAGTTACAAATAAACGGGAACAAGTGATACTGGTAAAAAAAAAAAACCTAGAAAAATATGATGTCAGGAGTCAAGAATAATTCACAGGAATGAACACGATTAAACATGAAAACTGGTAGAGTAGTTGTTTGGATAATTAACAGTGAAACAATACATTTCTGGTCTGCTCTTCCACTTATAGAAGATGTTGGAGAGTGGGGAGGCTGACATTTTAAAGCTTCTGCTGTATGATAAGCTCTTTAGTTAGTTCTTTGGTCATTGCTGGGTATGAATGAGTCTTTTGGAGATAAGATGAGGCTCAGAGGTGAGTAGATTGTGAACGGTTAACTTGAAAGACACTATTAAAAGATGCTGGGCCAGAAAAGTGCAAGAGTAGAGTGAGGTGAGGGAGGCCTTAAGAAAGGTGTGTGTGTGTGTGTGTGTGTGTGTGTGCGCGTGTATGCTCTCAGTCATGTCTGACTCTCGATGTGCTTAGTTGATCAGTCATGTCTGACTCTGAGATTCTTTGGACTATAGCCCACCAGGCTTCTCAGTCCATGGAGTTTTCAGGCAAGAATACTGGAGTGGGTTTCCATTTCCTTCTCCAAGGGATCTTCCCAACCCAGAGATCAAACTGGGTTCTCTTGCATCTCCTGCATTGGCAGGCAGATTCTTTACCACTAGCACCACCTGGGAACCAAGAAAGAGATGGATCTGAGTAACACGACTAGAGAGGGAAGAACAACCAGAAAACTTAAGAACAAGGATAGGCAATCATTAATTTTCAGTTATGTGAATTCCACAGCTGTAAAAAAAAAAAAAAGTCACTGCATTGTACCCTAACTTGGGTACAATCTGACACAAACACAGTGCCACCAGTCTAGTGGACACAATCATTTTCAAGACTTAACTCAAATGTCATCTGTGCTCTGTGACTTCACCTAATCCACTCAACAAGTCTCCCAAGAAGTTCATCAGAGGAAAGTAAACTTTTCTCTTTTCTTCAATTTTTGTGAAAATACAGTTGATCTACAATGTTGTGTTAGCTTCAGGTATACAGCAAAGTGATTCAGTTTTGTATATATATATATATTCCGGAGAAGGCAATGGCACCCCACTCCAGTACTCTTGCCTGAAAAATCCCATGGACAGAGGAGCCTGGTGAACTGCAGTCCATGGAGTCACGAAGAGTCGGACCCGGCTGAGCAACTTGACTTTCACTTTTCACTTTCATGTATTGGAGAAGGAAATGGCAACCCACTCCAGTGTTCTTGGCTGGAGAATCCCAGGGACGGCAGAGCCTGGTGGGCTGCCATCTACAGGGTCACACAGAGTTGGACACGACTGAAGCGACTTAGCAGCAGCATATATATATTCTTTCTTAGATTTTTTTTTCCATTATAGGTTATTCCAAGATATTAAGTAGAGTTCCTTGTACTATACAGTTAGTCCTTGTAATCTATTTTACATATAGTAGTCTTTACATTTTAGTCCCCAACTCCTAATTTATCCCTCCCTCATTCCCCTTTTGTTAACCATAAGTTTGTTGTCTGTGTTTGTGAGTCTATTTCTGTTTTGAAAATAAGATCATTTATATCATTTTTTTAAGATTCCACATATAAGCAATGTCATATGATATAAGCAAGTATCATATCATATGATTTACTTTCAGTTCAGTTCAGTTCAGTTCAGTCACTCAGTTGTGTCTGACTCTTTGCGACCCCATGGACTGCAGCACACCAGGCTTCCCTCTCCTTCACCAACACCCGGAGCTTGCTCAAACACATGTCCATTGAGTCGGTGATACCATCCAACCATCTCATCCTTTGTCATCCCCTTCTCCTCCCTTCTCCTCTCTTCAATCTTTCCCAGTATCAGGGTCTTTTCAAATGAGTCAATTCTTCGCATCAGGTGGCCAAAATATTGGAACTTCATCTTCAGCATCAGTCCTTCCAATGAATATTCAGGACGGATTCCTTTAGGATTGACTGGTTGGCTCTCCTTGGAGTCCAAAGGACTCTTGGGAGTCTTCTCCAACACCACAATTCAAAACCATCAACTCTTTGGCACTCAGCTTTCTTGATAGTCCAACTCTCACATTCATACATGACCACTGGGAAAACCATAGCTTTGACTAAACGGACCTTTGTTGGCAAAGTAATGTCTCTGCTTTTCAATATGCTATCTAGGTTGGTCATAAATTTTCTTCCAAAGAGCAAGCATCTTTTAATTTCATGGCTGCAGTCACCATCTACAGTGATTTTGGAGCCCAAAAAGATAAAGTCTGTCACTGTTTCCATTGTTTCCCCATCTGTTTGCCACGAAGTGATGGGACCAGATGCCATGATCTTAGTTTTCTGAGTGTTGAGTTTTAAGCCAACTTTTTCACTCTCCTTTTTCATTTTCATCAAGAGGCTCTTTGGTTCTTCTTTGCTCTCTGTCATAAGGGTGATGTCATCTGCACATTTGAGATTATTGATATTTCTCCTGGCAATCTTGATTCCAGCTTGAGCTTCATTCAGTCAAGCATTTCTCATGATGTACTCTGCATAGAAGTTAAATAAGCTACTTAGTATGATAATCTCTGGGTTCATCTATGTTGCTGAAAGTAGCATTATTTCATTCTGTTTATGAGTGAGTAATGTTCCATTGTATATATTACTACATCTTCTTTATCCATTCCTCTGTCTAGAGACACTTAGGTTGCTTCCATGTTTTGGCTATTGTAAATAGTGCTGCTGGTACTCTTGCCTGGAAAATCCCATGGACGGGGGAGCCTGGTAGGCTGCAGTCCATGGGGTCGTGAACAGTCAGACACGACTGAGCAACTTCAGTTTCACTTTTCACTTTCATGCATTGGACAAGGAAATGGCAACCCACTCCAGTGGTCTTGCCTGGAGAATCCCAGGGACGGGGGAGCCTGGTGGGCTGCCGTCTATGGGGTCACACAGAGTCAGACACGACTGAAGTGACTTAGCAGCAGCAGCAGCAGGGGACATTTAAGGTGCATGTATCTTTTTAAATTAAAGTTTTCTCTGAAAAGTAACCTTTTCTTCTGTGTTCCCACAGTGCCTCATCCATAACTTCTAGAAATGATCTACTGAATTATCTAGTATTGCTTTGAAAATCTGTCTCATCCATAATACCATGAATGATTTTAAGTCAAGGACATTTTCTAGTCATTTGTAACCCTGTAATCCTAGCACTATGCCTGGCTTGCACAAAATAACCAATATCTTGGTTGAAAGAAATCAGTCAAGGCAATCTTCCACAGGTGAACTTTTTAAAAATAAAGAAAAGGTAAAAATAAAAAGCCTCAAAACCCACTTATTGATCAAATATATAAATTTGATAAATATATAGATAAATAGAGAAACCAAAATTAATTGTATTGTTGTTTAGTCAGTCAATCATGTCTGACTCTTTGCAACCCCTTGAACTTCAGCACTCCAGGATTCCCTGTCCTTCACCATCTCCCGGACCTTGCTCAAACTTATGTCCATTGAGTCAGTGATGCCAGCCAGCCATCTTGTTCCCTGTTATCCCTTCCTTCTTCTGCCTTCAATCCTTCCCAGGCCCTTTTCTCATGAGTCGGCTCTTCAAACCATGTGGCCAAAGTATTGGAGCTTCAGCTTCAGCATTAGTCCTTCCAATGAATATTCATGATTGATTTCCTTTAAGATTGACTGGTTGGATCTCTTTGCAGTCCAAGGGACTCTCAAAAGTCTTCTCCAGTACCACAGTTCAAAAGCATCAGTTCTTCGGCACTCAGACTTCTTTATGGTCCAACTCTCACATCCAAAATGACTACTAGAAAAAACCATAGCTTCGACTATACAGACTTTTGTCAGCAAAGAAATGTCTCTGCTTTTTAAATACTGTCTAAGTTTGTCCAGCTTTTTTCCAAGAAGCAGGCATCTTGTAATTTCATGGCTTCAGTTATCATCTGCAGTGATTTTGGAGCCCAAGAAAATAAAGTCTGTCAGTGTTTCCATTGTTTCCCCATCTATTCACCATGAAATGATGGGACCGGATGCCATGATGTTCACTTTCTGAATGTTGAGTTGTATTAGGATATCAGTTAGTGTCCAATGGCTCAGTGGGTAAGCAATCCACCTCCTGCCAATGCAGAAGACACAGGAGATGCAGGTTCAATCCCTGAGTCAGGAAGATCCCCTGGAGAATGGAAAAGTAACCCACTCCTATATCCTTGCCTGGAGAATCCCATGGACAGAGGAGCCTGGAGGACTGTAATCCCATAGGGTAGCAAAGAGTCAGATGTAACTTAGCAACTAAACACATCAATTAGCGTGAACTTTTAATGTTTTGCAGGTCATGGTCTAGGACAAATGTCACTTTGTACATGAGTCAATTATGGCATTTATAAGGTTGTTTTGCTACTAATTATTTTCAAATTTTTCATCAGATTGTAAACCCTGTTGATACCAGGACTGTTTTATATATAATGCTATGCTTAGCTGCTCAGTTGTGTCCAACTCTTTGCAGCTCTATAGACTAGAGCCCACCAGGCTCCTATGTTCATGGGGATTCTCCAGGCAAGAATACTAGAGTGGGTTCCCACGTGCTCCTCCAGGGGAGCTTCCCAACCCAGGGATAGAACTCAGGTCTCCTGCATTGCATGCAGATTCTTTACCGTCTGAGCCACCAGGGAAGCCCTGTATACATTTCCAGCTGTTGCACAGCTGGAATATATAGTGAGGGCCTAGAAAAAGTTTGAGAAAGGAAGAAGGTAAAGGAAGGAAGAAAATGGAAAAATTTTAAAGAGTGGGGAAAGGGGGGTAAAATTTTAAAACTCTGGTATAAAAATATTACAAAAGAATTTTTTGCCAGGTTGAGGCTGTCTAGGCCAAATAAGTTTCTCCGACACATCAGAGTTTCCAAGTTGACAGTGATTGAGCCAAAAGAAAATCTGATTCTTCCCCTTCTTCTCCTTGTTCCTCAGGTGCCACATGCATATCTGACTAACGTCAAAACAGAAAGCTGGACTCCTTGTACAAAAATGTGCTGGCGAGCCATCTGGTAACCTTTAAGAATCAGTCATTGCAAATGGGCATGGGAGCAAGAGGAAATGATCTTCATCTGGGCCGCTTCTCTTCTGCACACGCTGCTGGCTGGCGAAGAGGCAGGCATACAGTTACAAGGAGCACAACTTTTGTTTTCCAACGGCCTGCCCAAGACTTCCAGTATTTTCCATGGCTTTACTAAGGAAAAAAAAAAAAAAAAAAAAAACATACAAGTGTAACAGGATGTGAAAACTCCCCCCACATCTTGAGACCATTCCCCTCCATGCAGCTCAGCCCCTGGCCTCTTCTTACTCAGCCAGTGTGATCTGCGTCAATTGCAGTAACAGCCCAATACCCAGAGCAAATATTGGCCTTTCTTCTTCCTGTGTCCCTAAGTTTTCTCTTTATCCACGTGCACCTGGCAATTCCCCAAAGTCAGGAAGTATTGCCTCGGTTGTATTTGCTAGCTCAGTGTACATAAACACAGCTCATCAGTAGCTACTAGTCCTCATCCCTCAACCCTTTTCTTTCCCAGAGTAGGGTCCAACTGCCTACTTAAAGCTATTATCTAGGGCTTTTTAAAAAATGTCTTGAAGAGTGAGATGGCAGGCTCATTGGTCTGTAGAGTAATAGTGCTTTGACACTTCTCAAAGTTTCTGCTTATACATTGCTTGCTACTGACTAGTTAATGGGAACTGACAGTTCCTGTTATTCTTCTAATGAAGACACAAGTGCGTACAGGAAATGTGTTTTGTTTATTTCTTTGTTTCTCCGTTGCTTGTTTTTGAAACAGAAGGAGGAGATGAGGAAATGAAGTTGCTTTGTTTTTTAGAATATGGTCTTTTAGGGTTAAAAACTCTGGTATATTAGTTTTCAAAAATCATATTGAATTAGTCAGAAATTTGGATAGAGGTTACTTTCAAGCAGAAATGAAGGTAAGCTACTTCTGCTTCTGCTAACATTCAAGAAGCAATGTTACATTAGAGATAATTTGACTTCAGATATAAGTCTTTACCAGCAGCTGATTATAAGTAATTACATAATGTTTAGAAGTGAATCTGAGCTTCCCTGGTAGCTCAGAGGTTAAAGCGTCTGCATGCAATGTGGGAGACCAGGGTTTGATCCCTGAGTTGGGAAGATCCCCTGGAGATGGAAATGGTACCCCACTCCAGTACTCTTGCCTGGAAAATCCCATGGATGGAGGAGCCTGGTAGGCTACAGTCCATGGGGTCACAAAGAGTCGGACATGACTGAGCGACTTCACTTTCACTTTCAGAAGTGAATCTAATATGTAGTACAGCTGATTAAAAATATCTTTCCATTTTGAATAAATCTGTGAATTCTAGTACATATAATAGTCACTGTATATCTGGCTGTGGGTAAAATGTGAGGATATAAATGCTTGTGAATAGAATTCATATAATATCACCAGTTAAAAAACTTTATTTGGATTGACTTCTCTTTTTCAGATATCATATGGGAATACGCTTCTAAATCTCTTCATCTTTGTCCTCCTCTGTTCATATTTTTTCTTAGAAATTTTCTATGTGTGTGTCTTTGGAGCTATAAGAGTGCACTTCTACGATCTCAAATTTTACCTAAGCAAAAGGAAAGGCTTTTTTTCAACAAACTGGTATAAAATTAGGTTTGCCATACAGCGCAGCTGGCATCACTCCACGGGACCCAACATGCATAGGAGACATCATCAATTAATGAGGCTACTCTCTGACTCAATCCTGCCAAAAACAGAACTCAGGCAGCTAAGGAAGCCTATGTCTTGGACTGGTGATAGAGCTGGAGGAAGTCAACTAGATTCTCTAAATTCCTTCTCAATGCCTTATACCGGCATATTTTGTTTTATCCCACTTAACAGATACTCAATTTTTTACAAACTTAAAGTCTGAAAGTCTATTCAGCACCATTTTACCAACAGCATCATTTTAAAATTAAAATCTATGCACTATTTTTTCAGACATAATACTATCACACACTTAAAAGACTATATCATACTGTCAACACAACTTTTCTATGCATTGCTACTGTTAAGTTGCTTCAGCCATGTCTGACTCTGTGCGACCCCATAGACGGCAGCCCACCAGGCTCCCCTGTCCCTGGGATTCTCCAGGCAAGAACACTGGAGTGGGTTGCCATTTCCCTCTCCAATGCATGAAGGTGAAAAGTGAAAAGTGAAGTCGCTCAGTCGTATCCTACTCTTAGAGACCCCATGGACTGCAGCCTACCAGGTTCCTCCGTCCATAGGATTTTCCAGGCAAGAGTACTGGAGTGGGATGCCATTGCCTTCTCTGTTTATATGCATCGGGAAGCCAAAAACTTGATGTGACTCCTATCATATTTAAAATGGATAACTAAAATGGACCTACTGTATAGCACAGGGAACTCTGCTCAATATTCTTTAATAACCTAAATGGGAAAAGAATAGATACTTGCATAACTGTGTTACTTTGCTGTACACTTGAATCTAACAAAAGATTTTTAATCAACTCTACTCCAATATAAAATAAAAATTTAAAAATTAAATACAATAAAAATATAAATAAACCCCCAAAACTTTGATGTCTTCTTTATTGTCATGATCTGGAACCAAGGCCACCACACTCCAAAGTCTGCCTGTCATTGTGGTTTCTTACCTGTTGTGATCATTCTGAGGGTTCCTCATAGCCACGTTGAGAAACATGGTCATATTATGATTGCTGTTTGTTGTTGCTACTTAGTCGCTAAATCATGTCTGACTCTTTTTGTGACCCCATGGACTGTAGCCTGTCAAGATCTGTCCCTGGGATTTTTCAGGCAAGAATACTGGGGTAAGTTGCCATTTTCTCCTTCAGGGGATCTTCCCCACCCAGGGATCAAACCTGTGTTTCCTGTGTCTCCCGCATTGATAGGCAGACTCTTTACCATCTGAGCCACCAGGGAAGCCCCATGTTACGATTACCTACTGCTTTTAATCACACTTTACTGTAACATATCATGATCATACATTGCTGTAACAGAGAGAAAAGGATTACTGACCTCTCTGGTGTTATGAGTCAGAGAACTTTCCAGAATATTAATAGTGCTGGACGAGACCTTGCTCCTGGAGCAGCTAGTGCCACGACAGGAGGGTCTGCAGCTGTGGAAGGAGCACATTCCGTTCCTTCCTTGATCAGCCAGATTAAACAAGAGCAGGGCTCCCCTCATCTCAGCAGCTGTGTTCCAGCCGGGACTGGAGAGGTGCCCCTGACACATGGTGTTTCCTACTAAGAAAAGTGCTAAAATTACCCAGAAGTTCCTCAAGTCCTGGCACAAGGGAGGCCACACAGTCAGCACTGCTCCCTTCTCCTTTTCAGCAGTTTTCCTTGCTATTTTTGGAGCAAGTTACCTTTGGCATTTTGGAGGACTTATCATTTTGTGTCTTAAACCTGTAACTCTCTAGTAATGACCAAATAGTGGAAATTTCAGCAAATGCAGTTTTTGACTATCTGATCCTCCTCAGGTCCCACCTAGCACTTGCAGCCTGAGTCCTAGGAAACCTCATGAAATAAAAGCTCCTGATGGGGATGTGTGCATCTATTGGGCCCCATCTTCAGGATTGCCTCTTTGGGGCTTCCCTGGTGGCTCAGATGGTAAAGAGTTTGTCTGCAATGCAGGAGACCTGGGTTCGATCCCTGGGTTGGGAATATCCCCTGGAGATGGGAATGGCAATCCACTCCAGAATTCTTGCTGGAGAATCCCATGGACAGAGGAGACTGGCGGGCTACAGTCCATGGGGTGACAAGGAGTCGGACATGACTGAGCGACTAGCACTTTGGGGCAAAGGTGCCATTCTTTCCAATAAAGCATCTGGGGGAGAGGGGTGGGAGGCCTCGTTGTCGAGCCCAGGTCAGAGGCACGACACACAGGTGGCCTCGCACAATGGAAGCTGGCAACCTACTCCCTGTGTGAGCAGCCCTGGTTCCACGCCCTCTGCATGACTGTCACCTCCCTCCTGGGAGTGCTTGTGAGGGCGTGTAGGGAAGAGATTGGCATGTGAGCTGGTGAACTGAGAAAAAGCCAGTCTTTCTCATCAAGGTTGCATCACCCAATCCACTGAGGGCCTGAATAGAGCAAACAGGCAAAGGAGGGTTGAATCTGCCCTTGGGCTTCCCTGGCCCAGGCTGTAAAGACTCTGCCTGCAGTGCCAGAGACTGGTGTTCCATCCCTGAGTCGGGAAGATCCCTGGAGAAGGGAAGGGCTACCCACTCCAGTACTTTCACCTGGAGAATGTCACAGACAGAGGAGCCTGGTGGGCTATAGTCCACTGGGTCCCAAAGAGTTGGAAATGACTGAGCAACTAACACTTTCACTTTCTCTCTGTGTCTCTCGGATTGCCATCTTCTCCTGCCCTTGGGCCATCGATATGCCAGGTTCTTGGGCTTTGGATAGGAAATTACACCATCAACCTCCAATTCTCAGGCCTTCCAACTCAGACTGAATTACACCAGCAGCTTTTCAACTTCTCCAGCCTGCAGACAGTCCTCTCTGCCACCATAACCCTGAGTCAATCCCTATAATAAATTTCCACTTATAAATATCTAGATATACCCTATTTGTTCTGTTGCTCTGGAGAACCCTAATACAGGCCTCATAGGATGGCCCATGTTGTACCAACAATTTTATATTTAGTTAAAACTTTATTTATACTCTTTTTTATTTTGGAAGTTTAAAAAATAGGAAACGTAGCCATAAAAGTATACCTCTTTGGGGGAGAAACTAAATTAGTATATAGCTTATTTTAAAATAAATATATAATCTAAAAATTCATTTTTAAAAAGTAAAACATAGTAGGTAGTTATTTGCTTCATTGGTCATTGTGCTCCTTAAAAGCAAGGAGTGTATTTTCTCTATATACAACTTGTATGCAGTGCAATACGGACAGGTAGCAGGCACTAAATACATTTTTTCACACAATAAACTCCTCTCAAGTGCATTTAAAATATAAAAATTAATTCATACAGCTTTCATTGCCTAACCTATCTATTGCATGAGAAATATGATATCTGAATTCTAGCATATGAGTGATACAATGTGAAGCGTTTAATATACTCATTAAGCAAATTCAGTGAAACCCACATTTTTATTATGCCAAACACCTGCTGAGCATTCAAGCTCTTGAGATAAAAAAATTTTAATTTAGGAGCATTTCTCACAAATAATCATGGACAATAAATTTGGGGAAGTTTTGTGTGTTTCTATTCGAAGTAGTTAGAAATACTTAGCCATGTCACTATTTTTAATGAACACAAGACAAGAAAAGACAAGAGAAGGAAACACTGGGTTCAAAACCAATATTTATAACAAATGTTTTTTAAAAGGCTGTATATTAAGATGAACTTTCTTGTTCTTATGTAATGTTAATGGAAAATGTGAAATTCTATTAGGATTGTATTCAAGACCTCTATGCATTTCCTCAAATGCTCACCCACCATTTAGGCAATATTTAAATCTTTAAAGTTCTTAAGCTGGGAGTCAGACTACAGAAATTTACCACTCTCTTTGCAAAGGGATAGATCTACCACAAGAGAGCAGTGTACTTCTAGGTCAATCTTAAGACTTAGTAAGATTAGAAACAGCACTCTGTCCTGGAAAGGAAATATTTGCATACTGAAACCAGGCTGATTATGTTCTTTGCAGCCAAAGATGGAGACGCTCTGTATTGGAATGGAGATAAAAGAGAGAAGTCATTAGCTCGATAGCTCCAAAGGCAAGAGATCAAGTGGAGTAACCATTGGTCTGCCAGCACTTTGTCATTTTCCATTCGTGCCACAAGAGGGCACCTCTTCTTCCCTCACAGCTGTGCTGCCCACCCCTGAGACAGTTTTTTAAAACTAGGTTGGTGATCAGCTCTCTAGTTTTGAAAAATTACTATTTCTTATAAGTAGAAGTTTAAGAAACTTAAGAATTTTTTTAACCTACTTATGAAAATTTGCCATTTTTTAACAGTGGGTTCCTGTTCAAGATGATCAACTATTAGACTGATGACATGCAGAACTGTTTTCACTCTATTTGAGGGATTTTCTCCTCCCTGAGCAGAGGCTTATTTAATACAAGCAATGCTGGGTTTCACATGGTCCCTAGCTTCCAGTATGAGGTCAAAACTCCTTCAACAAAACTAACAGAAGTACTTCATCAAATAGTAATGTTTCATCCCTGAAGAAGATAAATTATTTTTTGAGGAAAATGATTTCATTATGTAACATTACAATTGGGTTTTCTGAGGTTAGCTGGATAATTTGCTAGCTGGAAGACTTGCCTTCACTGTGACTTTTGATTGGCACCGTCCATCATTAAAGTCCTTAAGCCTGAGGCACTTCTAGGCTCTAGAGCAGCACCTGGGTCTATGGTTCCTCTTTGTCGTACTGGGTGCTGTGCTCTGCTGTCTAGGAAGAGGAATAAAGAGTGCAGAATGAGTGTGAATGGTTTAAATAAGCATCATAGATCACAGCCTTATCGTGATGAAGGGGTTTGGGTAACTTAAGAAAGCTATGAGCCATGCTGTGCAGGGCCACCCAAGACAGACGGGTCATAGTGAAGAGTTCTGACAAAATGTGGTCCACCTGAGGAGGAAATGGCAAACCACTCCAGCATTCTTGCTGGGAGAACCCCATGAAAAGCATAAAAAGGCAAAAGATATGGGCCTGGAAGAAGAGTCCCCAGGTCAGAAGGAGTCTAATATGCTGCTAGGAAAGAGCAGAGGGCAATTTCTAATAGCTCCAGAAAGAATGAAGTGTCTGGGCCAAAGCGGAAACGACACTCAGTAGTGGATGAGTCGTGGTGAAAGTAAATCCAGGGCTGTAAAGAACAATACTGCATACGAACTTGGAATGTCAGGTACGTGAACCAAGGTAAACTGGATGTGGTCAAGCAGGAGATGGCAAGAGTGAACACTGACATCTTAGGAATCAGAGAACTAAAATGGACAGGAATCGGCAAATTTAAATCAGATGACCATTATTCTACTACCATGGGCAAGAATTCCATATAAGAAATGGAATAGCCCTCATAGTCAACAAAAGAGTCTGAAATGCAGTACTTGGGTGAAATCTCAAAAACGACAGAATGATCTCAGTTCGTTTCCAAGGTAAACCATTCACAGTAATCCAAGTCTATGCCCCAATCACTGATTCTGAAGAAGCTGAAACTGACCAGTTCTATGACGACCTACAACACCTTCCAGAACTAACACAATAAAAGATGTCCTTTTCATCATAGAGGAAGGATTGGAATGCAAAAGATATTTGGAATAACAGGCAAGTTTGGTCTTGGAGTACAAAATGAAGCAGGGCAAAGGCTAACAGAGTTTTATCAAGAGAGCATGCTGGTCATAACAAACACATTTTCCCAATAACCCAAGAGATGACTCTGCACATGGACACACCAGATGGTCAATACTGAAATCAGGCTGATTATGTTCTTTGCAGCCAATGATGGAGAAGCTCTATACAGTCAGCAAAAACAAGACCAGGAGCTGACTGTGGCTGAGATTATGAGCTTTTTACTGCAAAATTCAGGCTTAAATTGAAAAATTAGGGAAATCCACTAAGCCAAACAAGTATGACCTAAATAAAATCCCTTATGATTATACAGTAGAGGTGATAAATAGAGTCAAGGGATTAAATCTGGTAGAAAGAGTGCCTGGAGAACTATGGACAGAGGTTTAAAACATGGTACAGGAGGCAGTGACCAAAACCATCCCAAAGAAAAAAGAAATGCAAGAAAGCAAAGTGGTTGTCTGAGGAGGCTTTACAAATAGCTGAGCAAAGAAGAGAAGTGAAAGGTAAGAGAGAAAGGGAAAGATATACCCAACTGAATAGAGTTCCAGAAAATAGCAAAGAGAGATAAGAAGGTCATTTTAAATGACCGATGTAAAGAAATAGAGGAAAACAATAGAATGGGAAAGGCTAGAGATCTCTTCAAGAAAATTAGAGATACCAAGGGAACATTTCATGCAAGGATGGACATGATAAAGGACAAAAGTGGTAAGGACCTAACAGAAAGAGAAATGATTAAGAAGAGGTGGCAAGAATAAACATAAGAACTATACAAAAAAAGTCTTTATGACCCAGATCACCACGATGGTGGGATCACTCCTAGAGCTGGACATCCTGGAGTGGAAGATGAAGTGGGCCTTAGGAAGCATCACTACCAGCAAAGCTAGTGGAGGTACTGGAAATCCAGCTGTGCTATTTAAAATCCTAAAAGATGGTGCTGTGAAAGTGCTGCACTCAAAATGCCAGCAAATTTGGAAAACTCAGCAGTGGCCACTGGACTGGAAAAAGCTCAGTTTTTATTCCAATCCCAAAGAAAGGCAATGCCAAAGAATATTAAAACTACCACACAATTGCACTCATTTAATATGCTAGCAAAGTTATGCTCAAAATCCTTCAAGCTAGGTTTTAGTAGTATGTGAACTGAGAACACCCAGATGTACAAGCTGAGTTTAGAAAAGACAGAGGAACCAGAGATGAAATTGCCAACATTCACTGGATCATGGAGAATGCAAGGAGATTCCAGAAAAACACCTACTTCTGCTTCATTGACTAAGATAAAGCCTTTGACTGTGTGGATCACAACAAACTATAGAAAAATTCTTAGAGATGAGAGTACCAGACCACCTTACCTGCCTCATGAGAAACCTGTATGCGGGTCAAGAAGCAAGAGTTAGAACCTTACATGGAACAACAGACTGGTTCCAAATTGGGAAAGGAGTATGTCAAGGCTGTGTATTGTCACTGTGCTTATTTAACTTATATGCAGTGTACATCATGCAAAATACCAGGCTGGATGAAGCTCAAGCTGGTATCAAGATTGCTGGGAAAAATATCAACGATCTCAGATATACAGATTATACCCTCTAATGGCAGAAAGTGAAGAACTAAAGAGCCTCTTGATTGAAAGTGAAAGAGGAAAGTGAAAAAACTGGCTTGAAACTCAAGATACAAAAAAGTAAGATCATGGCATCTGGTCCCATCACTTCATGGCAAATAAAAGGGGGAAAAGTAGAAACAGTGACAGATTTTATTTTCTTGGGCTCCAAAATCACAGCAGATGATGACTGGAGTCATGCAATTAAAAGATGCTTGCTCCTTGAAAGGAAAGATATGGCTAACCTAAACAGCGTATTAAAAAGCAGAGACATCACTTTGCTGACAAAGATCCATAGAGTCAAAGCTATGGTTTTTCCAGAAGTCATGTATGGATGTAAGAGTTGGACCATAAAGAAGGCAGAGTGCCAAAGAATTGATCCTTTTGAACTATGGTGCTGGAGAAGACTCTTGAGAGTCCCTTGGACAGCAAGGAGATCAAATCCGGCAATCTTAAAGGAAATCAACCCTGACTATTCATTGGAAGGACTGATGCTGAAGCTGAAACTTCAAAACTTTGGCCACTTGATGCCAAGAGCAGACTCATTGGAAAAGACCCTTATGCTGGGAAAGACTGAAGGCAAAAGAGAAGGGGGTGGCAGAGGATGAGACAGTTATATAGCATCATCGACTCAATGGACATGACTTTCAGCACAGTCTGGGAGGTAGTGAAGGAAAGAGGAGCCTGGCATGCTACAGTCCATGGGGTTGCAAAGAGTCAGACACAATTTAGCAACTGTACAACAACAGCAACAATAGACTGACATGATAAAACAGTAAGAGTATTGAAGAGCATTTTTAAGAAGCCACTGCATTGATCTAAGGAAAAAATTGTGAGTGTTCTAGGTACATCACTGAGATTATGCTTCAATAGGTATGACTTGCGACTGGGACTGGGGATCTTTATTTTTACAAAATTTCATAGGTGGTTCTGATACACATTTAGGTTTTGGAGTCACTGACAAGAAAACTATGGCAAGAAGATCCAATGAGAGATAAGAACTTGAGTTAAACCCATAACAGTGAGAGTTTATGAATGCTTTGTGCATTCAAAAGAGAAGGGGGTGCATTCAAGGATCTATAAAACATAGGGATGAATAGATTGTGAGGACTGAAGAAATAGCTGAAATTGATGATGAATTTGAATTCCAGTTCAGGTGAGTGAGAGAAGTGTGTTGCCAATTCACAACAAGAAAAATAGATAAGAATGTGGCTCAGCTGGTAAAGAATCCACCTGCAATGTGGGAGACCTGGGTTTGACCTCTGGGTTGGGAAGATCCCCTGGAGAAGGGAATGGCTACCCATGGCAGTATTCTGGCCTGGAGAATTCCATGGACTGTATATAGTCCATAGGGTGCAAAGAGTCAGACACAACTGAAGGACTTTCATAGACTTTCGGAGCAAGAGGATTTCTACTTGATATATAATAAGTCTGAATTTTGAAACATATAATTATATGTGCCATAATATATATTTTATATAATCATTGTGTTGTTGTTTAGTTGCTAAGTCATGTCTGACTCTTTTGAGATCCCATGAACTATAGCCCACGAGGTTCCTCTGTCCATGGGAAAATGCCATAATCATTGTATCTATATATAATAGATCTTACATATAGCCATACAATATAATTATATATGCATATAATTATACTCATGTTCTATGTCTAGTCCCATATGTTTAAGGCCAGAATTATCATGACATAAATAATTAGTGAACTCCAGAAAAGACAGAACCCTAATGAGTACCAACATTTAGCCTGGAAGGTACTAAATCCCATAAATATATTTTGTAAGGTCTACTTAAAAAAAAATAAAATAAAACTTTTAGTTGAGTCTTGTGTTCCGCAATTTGGACAGAGACTTCTTCATTCCAAGTTTTCCTCTGATCATCAGATACAATTCTTATTTTTATTATCTACTTGGCTACGATGGCAGAAAGTGAAGAGGAACTAAAAAGCCTCTTGATGAAAGTAAAAGAGGAGAGTGAAAAAGTTGGCTTAAAGCTCAACATTCAGAAAACGAAGATCATGGCATCTGGTCCCATCACTTCATGGCAAATAGACGGGGAAAAAGTGGAAACAGTGTCAGACTTTATTTTTTTGTGCTCCAAAATCACTGCAGATGGTGATTGCAGCCATGAAATTAAAAGACGCTTACTCCTTGGAAGAAAAGTTATGACCAACCTAGATAGCATATTCAAAAGCAGAGACATTACTTTGCCGACTAAGGTCTGTCTAGTCAAGGCTATGGTTTTTCCAGTAGTCATGGATGGATGTGAGAGTTGGACTGTGAAGAAGGCTGAGTGCCGAAGAATTGATGCTTTTGAACTGTGGTGTTGGAGAAGACTCTTGAGAGTCCCTTGGACTGCAAGGAGATCCAACTAGTCCATTCTGAAGGAGATCAACCCTGGGATTTCTTTGGAAGGAATGATGCTAAAGCTGAAGCTCCAGTACTTTGGCCACCTCATGCAAAGAGTTGACTCATTGGAAAAGACTCTGATGCTGGGAGGGATTGGGGGCAGGAGGAGAAGGGGACGACAGAGGATGAGATGGCTGGATGGCATCACTGACTCGATGGACGCGAGTCTGAGTGAACTCCGGGAGTTGGTGATGGACAGGGAGGCCTGGCGTGCTGCGATTCATGAGGTCGCAAAGAGTTGGACACAACTGAGCGACTGAACTGAATTGAATTGGCTACGATAGTTATGGATTCTGCCTCAATCCAAGGACTGTGTAGGATTTAAGGAAAGATAAAAGTCCAGAAAAGAACAAAGGAAGAATTGTAATGCATAACCAAGGGCATGGGGGAGGGGGGCTGACGGGGAGGGGAGTACTGGGGAGTAAGAAGACAGAGGGAGATCATTGTGTTAGATACAACGGAGACATTAGACGAGATTGATCTCAGAAGCAACTCGACTTTTCATCTGATGATTTATGAAAGAATACCGTTATTCTAAAAATGTTTATTGAATGTTTTCTCTGTACCTGGTAGTATGTTAGACACAAATGAGACAACAATAATCAAGACTGTTATAATTTGTTGTCTTCATCTTCATGGAATTCATAAGCTTTGTGAAGCTTATGCAGCTCTACACGTTTGTGTAACTAAAGAGTACATGTAAATAGACACACACTGATGGACTCAGAAAGAGTCATGCCCTCATGGTAGTT
Organism: Oryx dammah; assembly: GCF_014754425.2. Lineage (NCBI taxonomy): Eukaryota > Metazoa > Chordata > Mammalia > Artiodactyla > Bovidae > Oryx > Oryx dammah. The sequence continues at coordinate 57,568,297 of NW_024070188.1, forward strand.
TGAATCACCTCTGTGTGGCAGTTTTTCTGGGCTTCCTCTGGCCAATCATCTTGCTTCACCTGACTCTGAATCCAAACTGGTTTATCTCATGGTCCTCCCATGTGTGTACATGCATCTCTTAGCCAAGAAGGATTCAAGGGAGAAGGCCTATGGGTAGATTGACATCACCTACTATGGGGTGGCACCCTCTCCCTTTTTGACCCCCAACGAGCCTTTCTGCATATGTGTAGTTGGGAAGGTAGTCTTGTTCATTCCTTACGCTGAATACTCCACCCAGTTCATCTCCTCCAACCCTCTTACCTCTATCAAATTGCATTAAATTCCTTCTCTCTTAGGAAGGAATAATAATTTAATGTGTTGGCTTTCCAATGATCAAATAATAATGTTCTGTTTTTGAGATTTTTTGAGATTTTTTAGAGATTTTTTAGATTTTAGGAGATTTTAGATTTTTTTTTAGAGATTTTAGATTTTAGGCAGAGTTTTTCTATTCATTCTATAATTATCTGAATTCATGAAGTTAGGTCACATGATGGTTATCCTGTTGCCTATTTACAAAGCAAGACTCTCCTACAAGACATGCCCTGAAGATGGCTTCATAGTTCTAGCTACTATGTTTTTCTACCCACAATAAGATATCCCATAAAAGAACTTTATATGAAAAAGTTTTATTTACTTAGTCTTACATTACATTCTTTACTCATTTTTGGTACAAAACAAACTCAAAGTTTTTGAAGTTCTAAATACTAAATATATTTAGCCTATTGGGAATTAGCAACCTATTAAAAACAAAACTTTAAAAGCATAATTAGAGATACTCAAAAATTAAATATTTCAGAATTCTTTAAATATATTACTATAGGCAGCTCATAATACTAAACTCTATAGGGGTTACAAAGGAAAATGATGAAAACTTTTCAGTTAAATCACATTAGGCAGTCTAATGGACATGTATTTTAAAATGACTTTAAGAGGATTTTAGAAAATTTAATATTTTATTCTAGCTTCTTCACTGAACTTAGGTCAACTTTAAATCAATCTTATGTTCATTGTAATGAAGTAAAGCGAAGATTTAATGTCAAGTCTATACAACAAAATAATTACTAAAAGCTGCTATGACCCAGAGTTAGCACTGTGTAACAGTTCCAAGTAAAAGTGTTTTTCTGTATATATGCAATATTAGCCACAGGCTATAACCCAAGTGCTCCTCTTCTGAGGGATCTCTGCCCACTCATTCTACCCCCCTTACACTTGTAAGCAGAGTGCTCACAAGTATAATTTATAAAGTTGAATGGATCCAAATAATAATGAAAACTAATGCAGGCATATCTTGCTTATAAGCTCTTTTAAACTGTTGAACTAAAATTCATCTGTAGATAATACAGACAATAAGTTAATAGTCTGAAAAATATCACTACTGAAGGCAAAATAATACTTAATTGTAAAAAATATACAGGTCAAACATTACAATAAGTAAAACTGTAAAGTATAGAGGAAAAAATACTATGTCATATAGCTATCAGAATTAATGCTGCATTAGCTATGCAGAGAAAACAATTAAAAAGATTTGCTTAAAGCCATGCCTACAATCTGCTTTCCCCCTGAGATTTGAACTTGAGCTTTCTTGTTCGCCAGTGTAGTTCATGTCTTTAGCAGTGTGTCTGGCTCAAGAGTGAAAGATGGACAAACAATTAAAATTGTTTAAAGTCAAGGAGAGATAAGAAGCCTTTCTCAGCAATCAATGCAAAGAAATAGAGGAAAACAACAGAATGGGAGACTAAACATCTCTTCAAGAAAATTAGAGATACCAAGGAAACATTTCATGCAAAGATGGGCTCAATAAAGGACAGAAATGGTATGGACCTGACAGAAGCAGAAGATATTAAGAAGATGTGGCAAGAAGACACAGAAGAAGTGTACAAAAAAGATCTTCAAGACCAAGATAATCACGATGGTGTGATCACTCACCTAGAGCCAGACATCCTGGAATGTGAAGTCAAGTGGGCCTTAGCTATGAACAAAGCTAGTGGAGGTGATGGAATTCCAGCTGAGCTATTTCAAATCCTGAAAGTTGATGCTGTGAAAATGCCACACTCAATATGCCAGCAAATTTGGAAAACTCAGCAGTGGTCACAGAACTGGAAATGGTCAGTTTTCATTCCCATCCCAAAGAAAGGCAATGCCAAAGAATGCTCAAACTACTGCACAATTGCACTCATCTCACATGCTAGTAAAGTAATGCTCAAAAGTAAAGAAAGCTGAGCACAGAAGAATTGATGCTTTTGAACTGTGGTGTTGGAGAAGACTCTTGAGAGTCCCTTGGACTGCAAGGAGATCCAACCGGTCCATGATGTTGAAGTTGAAACTCCAATACTTTGCCCACCTGATGCAAAGAGCTGACTCATTTGAAAAGACCCTGATGCTGGGAAAGATTGAGGGCAGGAGGAGAAGGGGCCGACAGAGGATGAGATGGTTGGATGGCATCACTGACTCAATGGACATGAGTTTGGGTAGCCTCTGGGGGTTGGTATTGGACAGGGAGGCCTGGCGTGCTGCAGCTCATAGCAATGCCAAGAGTTGGACATGACTGAGCAACTGAACTGAACTGAAAGTCTGCACTCGGATTTCTTACAGAGTTCATATGTACATCTCAATAATGCAAAGGACAGACTATAGGAATCTCCATTAGTCATAAAATAGAAAATTTTAGAAGAAAAAAACAGAAAAAATTTCCAGCTCATTAGCAGTCACAAAAGTGACTAAAGAAAATGGACAACCCCATGAGTAGGATTAGTTACCATATTTGCTCACTCCTCCAAGTGCACTGCCCATATACAGCTCCTGGCTATGGGAATGAACTTATGATAGTTTACTCCAAATCCTGTGCTTTTATAATTTGGGGACTATGGAGTTTTAAAGAACAGAGTACTTCATACAAGTACTAAATGGTCTATGAAAAGCACCATCATTCTTGCATATCCAGTATACTGTCTGAGCAATAGGGTTTATGACCCTAGAGAGATCAACAAATGACTTCAAGCACCAAAGACTTATCCTCATCCTCTTGAGAAATCTTTTACAAGAAGCCAGTGATGTAGAGGCAAGAGTTTCGGGGCAAAAATTCTCCACTTCCCTTGTTTACAAAGAGCTTTCTCATTACTGCTCACAATCCCACTTAAAGACATCAAACTGTTATTAAAGAAGTAGATACACACACACACACATACATATATATATATTAATAGAGGACTAATGGGCTTCAGTTCAGTTCAGTTCAGTGGCTCAGTTGTGTCTGACTCTTTGCAACCCCATGAATTGCAGCACGCCAGGCCTCCCTGTCCATCACCAACTCCCAGAGTTCACTCAGACTCATGTTCATCAAGTTGGTGATGCCATCCAACCATCTCATCCTCTGTCATCCCCTTCTCCTCCTGCCCCCAATCCTTCCCAGCATCAGAGTCTTTTCCAATGAGTCAACTCTTTGCATGAGGTGGCCAAAGTACTGGAGTTTCAGCTTTAGCATCATTCCTTCCAAAGAACACCCAGGACCGATCTCCTGGTTGGATCTCCTTGCAGTCCAAGGGACTCTCAAGAGTCTTCTCCAACACCACAGTTCAAAAGCATCAATTCTTCGGCACTCAGCTTTCTCCACAGTCCAACTCTCACAACCATACATGACCACTGGAGAAACCATAGCCTTGACTAGATGGACCTTAGTCGGCAAAGTAATGTCTCTGCTTTTTAATATGCTATCTAGGTTGGTCATAACTTTCCTTCCAAGGAGTAAGCATCTTTAATTTCATGGCTGCAATCACCATCTGCAGTGATTTTGGAGCCCCCCCAAATAAAGTCTGACACTGTTTCCACTGTTTCCCCATCTATTTGCCATGAAGTGATGAGACCAGATGTCATGACCTTTGTTTTCTGAATGTTGAGTTTTAAGCCAACTTTTTCACTCTCCTCTTTCACTGTCATCAAGAGGCTCTTTAGTTCTTCACTTTCTGCCATAAGGGTGGTGTCATCTGCATATCTGAGGTTATTGATATTTTTCCCGGCAATCTTGATTCCAGCTTGTGCTTCTTCCAGACCAGCATTTCTCATGATGTACTCTGCATAAGTTAAATAACCAAGGTGACAATATACAGCCTTGACGTACTCCTTTTCCTATTTGGAACCAGCCTGTTGTTCCATGTCCAGTTCTAACTGTTGCTTCCCGACCTGCATATAGGTTTCTCAAGAGGCAGGTCAGGTGGTCTGGTATTCCCATCTCTTTCACAGTTTGCCACAGTTTATTATGATCCACACAGTCAAAGGCTTTGGCATAGTCAATAAAGCAGAAATAGATGTTTTTCTGGAACTCTCTTGCTTCTTCGATGATCCAGTGGATGTTGGCAATTTGATCTCTGGTTCCTCTGCCTTTTCTAAAACCAGCTTGAACATCTGGAAGTTCACGGTTCACATATTGCTGAAGCCTGGCTTGAGAATTTTGAGCATTACTTTACTAGCATGTGAGATGAGTGTAATTGTGCGGTAGTTTGAGCATTGTTTGGCATTGCCTTTCTTTGGGATTGGAATGAAAACTGACCTTACTTAAGAAATTGAGCAGCAGTAATTGGAATGGTTAGATCATAGTTGAAGCTGAGTATTTAACTTAATTTTCTTGGGCTTCAAAATCACTGTGGATGGTAACTGCAGCCATGAAATTAAAATACAATTGCTACTTGGAAGAAAAACTATGACAAGCCTAGACAGCATATTAAAAAGCAGAGACATCACTTTGCTGACAAATGTCCATATAGTCAAAGCTATGGTTTTTCCAGTAGTTGTGTATGGATGTGAGAGTTGGACCATCAACAAGGCTGAGCACTGTTAAGAACTGATGCTTCAGAACTGTGGTGCTGCAGAAGACTCTTGAGAGTCCCTTGGACTGCAAGGAGATCAAACCAGTCAATCCTAAAGGAAATCAATCCTGAATATTCATTCGAAGGACTGAGGCTGAAGCTGAAGCTTGAGTACTTTGGCCACCTGATGCAAAGAGCTTACTCATTGGAAAAGACCCTGATGCTGGGAAAAACTGAAGGCACGTGGAGAAAGAGGCAACAAAGGATGAGATGGTTGGATGGCATCATCAACTCGATGGACATGAGTTTGACTAAATTCCAGGACAGAATAAAGGACAGGGAAGTCTGGTGTGCTATGGTCCGTGGGATCACAAAGAGTTGGACACAACTTAATGACTGAACGACATTTCAGTTTTTAAAAATGAAAACAAAACAGTGAGAGAACAGAAATTTGAGATCAACGTAAACCCCAAACAGAAGGCGAAGTATAAAATAACACAAGCTACAGTAAAATGACAGTTTGGAAGTTTTAGAAAGAGGCTTAGAATCAGTACAGTAAAAGGTTAAAAAACTTAAGATTGATCCTAGAGCTAAACTCTCAAAAAGAAAGTTTAACTTTCAGGTAACTGAGTTTAGAATGAACAAAAACAAAAGTAGTATGGAAGGAAGTAGAATCCAAGATGTGAAGGCTCAGATCAGGTTGTTGGAGGAATCTAGCACATTAACGGAGAAGGCATAGCATCCTACTCGAGTACTCTTGCCTGGAAAATCCCAAGGACGGAGGAGCCTGGTAGGCTGCAGTCCATGGGGTCGCTAAGAGTTGGACACGACTTAGCGATTTCACTTTCCCTTTTCACTTTCATCCACTGGAGAAGGAAATGGCAACCCACTCCAGTGTTCTTGCCTGGAGAATCCCAGAGACAGGGGAGCCTGGTGGGCTGCCGTCTATGGGGTTGCACGGAGCAGGACACGACTGAAGCGACTTAGCAGCCGCAGCAGCAGCAGCAGAGCGGACAGAATTGACAAACAGATGCACAGCGCGCCCTCTAGTGGTGAATAGAAAAACTTTTCTTGTTACTATGGATACCTCTCCAACTCCATTCTTATTTCCCGTCTTTTCCTTAATTTTGGTTAACAGAATATTATATTTAGTAGAATTATTTGGAAGAACATATTTTTTCCTGAAATATCTTAATAAGAGAAGACAACTTATAAAGTAATTTCTCAAGATGAAGTGAAGTTGCTGTAATCAAATATGGAAGAAACATTTTCATGAAGCAATAAAAAATAGTGCAGAATTTTAAAGCTATTCACCTTAAAAAACTAACCACATAAAAGACAAGATACAGTTCATATGAACTCTGAAATATCATTAGTTTCGATGAGAACACATTATTTTCAGAAATAAAAGAGCAAAACATGGTATTTTTGCTCTTCAGAAACATAAAACATAACAAGCAGGCAGTCAATAAAAAAATTTTTTGAGGGAGTGATTACCAAATTCAGGCTTTCTTGGTGGTTCAGTAGTAAAGAACCCATCTATCTGCTAATGCAAGAGACGTGGGTTTGATCCCTGGGTCAGGAAGTTCCCCTGGAGAAGGAAATAGCAACATATTCCAGTATTCTTGCCTGGGAAATTCCATGGACAGAGGAGCCTGGCGGGTACAGTCCATGCAAAAAGTCTGACACTACTTAGCAACTGAGCACGAACTCACGATTGCCAAATTCACTCAGACCCAATATTCATTTGACAAGTATCATTCACTCAGTAAAAGTGGTTCAGTTAAAGTCAAATTTCAGCTGATTATGTCTGTAAGGAGGAGAGAAAAATCTGCATTTGTTATCAGATACTGTTTATCTTAAACTGGAGATTTTGCAAAGGGAGAAAGAAAACTAATATTGACAGTTCATTATGCCAGATGCTATTTCTTGATTGTCACATTTAATCCACAAGCAACTTCATAAGGTTAGAATCTATTATTCCTACTTTACCAATAGGAAAACAAAGCTTAGTAAGTGCAAGTAATTTAGATTTAATTTATACATGTGTAGTTTGTAAAGTGACTGAAACTTAGGTCTCCAATGATTACTGCAGTACAGTATGCTATCTAGTTAGCTTTTCTGCATACAAGTACTCAACTTGAAAAGCAGTTTTAAACATTAAGTGAGAAATATTGTGAAAGCACTTTGCAAATTTCAAAGCACTGTACAAATATATGGAATTATTTTGGTTGTCAATATTTAATGGCCTTATTTTAAAATACTAAGAGAGAAATTGGTTCAAATCAGACTTGCATTCTATATTTGCAATATAGAATGACTCCTCTCAATTTTCAAAAAACATTTTTTGCATTACATCAATCCCATACCATTAGTCTGAGTTGAAGGCAATGGCAAACCACTCCAGTACTCTTGCCTGGAAAATCCCATGGGCCGAGGAGCCTGGTAGGCTGCAGCCCATGGGGTTGCAAAGAGTTGGACACGACTGAAGCGACTTAGCAGCAACAGCAGCATAGGTCTAAAATTTTTCAAAAATATATAGCCTTATTTGTCAACACTTCTCAAATGTTTTATTCGTGCCACATAATTCAGTTTAGTGAATTTTTTACTTCTAAAAATGTAAATTTCCTTTTCTATGTTCTCTGTAAACTGTACTAACTCTAGGTTAATAAAAAATAGTGGGTTGGCAAAATAGAACAGCAAATTAGGAACAGACTAATGAACACAAGTGGAAGGCCCATGTTTGTTGGGCTATGCTTTGCAGTTCACCATGAACAGCTTGAAATTTTTAGAAAAATTGTTATATAAACCTGGACACGCTCTGCTGGGAAAAGTACGTGTCCCATATTACGTGTCCCAAAGCTTGTTCCTTGAGGAACGTTGGTCCAAGACAACATGGTCAAGTGGTCAGTGAGTTTGGGAAATGTTTCACACTACATAACTTGAACTTTCCAATACACAATCATATATTCAAGACTCTGAGAAGTGCAACAGTAAGCCTTTTAAAATCTGTAGCAATTTTCCATGGCTCTTCATATTTTCCATGGAACACTCCACTGGCCTGGGGGTACGGGATGCTGCCATGAGTCTATTCAATTGACCATTTTCTGCTCATAAGATACCAGCTTACTATGCTGGATTTGAATACAACAGATACCCTATTTCAGAGTCAGTGCTTCAAAATTATATATATATATTCATGAGGACTCCTATAAGAGGAATACCTGCTTTATTCTTAGCAACATCAACTGGAAAAATAGCTTTCCCCTGGCTCCATAAATTTGAGTTTCCAAAAGTTGTGTATCCTTTTTCTAGCCAGTATGTTCAGCTTCCTTACCAAGAACAATGAAAACAAATATAATATTACACAATTTCCAAAGGAAATAATTTTTTTTGATATCTCAGATTCAGAAATTCTGAACTAAAAATAAACATGATATTTCAAATACAGAGTGTTTGGGATGGTCATATTATATAAATATTTGGATGGAAAATCATAGAATCTGATATATAGCACTTATGAAAAAGAATTAAACTTAACAGTAAAATACTCCTCATAAGTATTACAAACATTCCATTAAGTGGACAAATTCAAAGAATCAAGAAGGAAAAACTCCAAGAGACAATATTTATTTAAAAAACAATATAGTCTGTGTTGGGACTTCCCAGGTGGCTCAGTGGTAAAGATCCCACCTGCAGTGCAGGAGACATGGGTTTGATCCCTGCATAGGGAAGATCCGCTGGAGGAAATAGCAACCCACTCCAGTATTCTTGCCTGAAAAATCCCATGGACAAAGAAGCCTGACAGGCTAAGTCCATAGGGTGCAAAGCATCACACATACTGCACAGCTAAACACACATGCATGCCTGGTTTGTGTTTAAGACATTGTTTGCTGGGGAGAAACGGCTTAAAAATGAAATGGAAAAATACAACATTCTTAATTGATGTGACTGGCAAATCTGGCAGTACTGAACCGCTTGCTTCTCTCAAGGAGTATACAAGATAGCACACAAAAATTTAATTTCATTTAGTTTATTAATATGATCCAAACAAACTTAGCTTAAGACAATGAGCAAAAGACACAAGACAAGATTTGGCTGATCTATACCAAAAGAACAAAAAAGGGGACAGGATTGGTGACAATTTTATTTTGGAAAGTTAGTTTATTAACTAATATAAAAATAAATCTACAATAGCAACTGTGACTCAAATTGAGCCAGTATGCAACTCATGTGATACCCAACATGGTCAGAGAGGACCTCACATCCTCCTCAGCTGGGTCACACCCTCTGGCCTTTGTCCTGGACCTTCACAAAAGACCCCTCACAGCACTGAGTTTGCAGCCAGCTACATTTTCTCCTCAGCCTACAATCAGTGATGTACCATGGCTGTGTTTTCTATAGCTTCTTTCTTTTTGGATAGTGACAGAGCTCAAGGAAAAACTCACCTGGCCAGTGCTGAGCAAGGAAGGGGGAAAAAAAAGATGGGTTCAGGGTAGTTTGGGACTCAGACTCAGGTGAATGAGCAGACTAGACACCATCAGAAAGTGTTGAGGTCAGGGGCCCATGGGTAATTCACAGAAAAGGACAGACCCGGATATTACAAGGACGTAGGAGGAACCACTGTTCCATTGTGGAAATCACCCCAAGAGCAGTGAAGAGGAAGAACTCTGGAATGGAGAGTACTTCCATTTACACCTTTAAGATAAAAACATTTTAAAAAGAGGAATATAGAAATCAAGTCAATAACTTTAAAAAGTAAAATAGCAACAAGTATTTCAATAAAATGAAATACAGGAGATAAAGAAGTCTTTTACTTCCACTTGACTTTGTCCAATTTTTTTAAGAGGTTATGTAAGGTCAACTTTGCTTTACTGAACAATTCATACATTTGACCAGATATTTCTGAGGAAAAGATGAGAACCTGACAGACATCTCTCAGGAAGCCTGGGAAGAAAGAGGGGACAGGAGGAAAGGAATCTGTGAAAGAAGTCTCCAAGGTCTTCACCGTCATCCTTCGCACCCCATAATGTCCTTAACCTGCACGTGAAATGTCAGGCTCAGATCACGGAAAACCACGGTCACCGAGCAGGACAGAATTATGGGCAGAAGCTCCTGGCGCTGAGTGTGCTACCCAGGACCACAAAGCTCAGGAGCAGCTCGAGACAGACATTTCCACGCAGGGAAGTGGAAGAAGCTCCGCACACCAAGGGCTCTGCTTGATACGGTCTTTCTATCTCTGGAGGTAATGCTGTCATGCCTTGAATCTGAAAATGAAAGAGCAGAAACAAAGCCACTGAGTGTGTGATTGAAGAGCAGGACTGTGGCCAAGCTTGCTCAGCCCCTGTGCTTCTGCAGGGGGTAAAAGGGTGGGAGAGGGGGAACAGATGCTGAAGTTGTCCATCAGGCAGTCAGAATCCTAGAGATTCCCAGGAAGGTGGAGAAAGGGTCAGACACGCCTTTGGGAAAGAAGAGATATAAAACATGCTCTGTTGAGTTTCTTTCTGAAGCTTTCATCTCACCTTATTCCTTTTTCATCCCAACTTTAGTTTTAGAATAAACTTCAGGAAGTGGAATCAGGAGTTTTGGGGCATCTACGTAATCACTGAAAAATTCTCAGACTTATCAAAAGACAACTGAATTTATGGATATCTGTCTGTTCCTTTCATGTTCTCTGTTGTGGATTCAGGTAAGATGCGGTATCTGTTTTCCCTGAAGATTAAAACAAAGTGGGACTTACCGACCACTCTGCGTTGTCTGTCTTGGAACATCTCACGTTGACTGGCAGGCTAAGGACAAGCTTATTGAAGGCAAGACCTTCCTTTTTAGTCCATTTAAACTTGTTCATTGCATCCATGAAAGAAAGGTTTTTATACTGCTTAGGGCTTTTGATAATGAAAGGCCAGGTCCTGAATATAAAATAAATAACCAGAATAAGTTATATTCAGAACAAAAGCATTTTGTGTTTCCATTACTTTTCAATACCATAAGTCCCCTACATATGAGCTTTTAAAGATGCAAAAAGATGCAAACAGACCCCTGTATGCCAGCTGTTGTACTGTACTCCTGCACTTTTCAAGGTATGGTACTTTAAGATTAAAAATGCTTTCTTTACTTTCTATGTTTGTTTTTTATCTGCATATTTTTGTGTGAAAAGTATTATAAACTTATTATAGTACAATACTATATAGACAATTATGTGAGCTGGGTACCTAGGCTAACTTTGCTGGACTTAACAAATTGGACTTATGAATACTCTCTCAGAAGGAAATGCATTTGTATGTAGGGGACTTACTCTATTCTAAAACAGACTTCATACTAGTTCATTTTTACACACACATAGATAACCTAATTGAAAGTACTAATGACCTCTTAAGCAGTTGCTAGAAGAAATACATATAAAATAAGAAGTCTTTTTTAAAAAGAAAATTTCTCAGTTTAGTAGCAGATGAGTGTTACTTTTAGACAAATAGTTTTGACTTAGAAAGCTTCCCTGGAGTCCCACAATTCCTCACATAACTGTTTTGGCTTTGGTTAACAATATGACTAAGTGTTCACTTCTGAAGACTACAATGCTAATGGTGTAATGAAGAAATGTGCAGAACATCAAAAGATACTGAACAACAATGGAAATTTCAATTCCACACTGTTGAAAAGCCTAACCACTGCTGGTTGTCCTGTTTTTGCTTGCCTAAGTGGCAACTTTCTTTCTAAAAAATTGAACCAGTGTTTTTAAAATTTCAGAGAAAAGATGATACACTCTGCTTTTACTTGCTGCTGAAGAAAAATATATGTTAAATGTCCAAGAAATATAAGTTTTATATTATTGATTCTCGAAAAAAGGAAAAGTGTAGTTCAAAAATTTGCATGTTCTGTTCCATGGACCATCCAGGAGATTATCATGGGTAACTGGTAGGTGTTCAGCTCCCTTAACACCCCAAGAGGAAGTTCCAGCAATTTTAATAATTAGCAACGAATTAACCTCCAGCTGAGGAATCTACATTTTTAATATTTTAATACTTGATCTTCATAATTTCTTCATTTAATTATGTCGTATCAGCTCTCTCTCTTACACACATAACCTAATCAGGCACGTTTAATATTATCTTTTTAATTAAATTAAACATTCTTTATTATAATCTTTTAGAGTTATGAAGATAAATTTTTTATGTTTAAAATGAAAACATTTCCTCTGTACTTTAATGTGAGATAATGAATAATACAATAGGTTATATACAAGGATCTTTATATTCTTTATTCCTAACCTTTTTTCTTTAATTAAAGCCAATATATCTTTGTTGAGTTTTAAATGCACTGTTTTGCACAGAGACCTTAAAATACCATAAAAAACGAGCAAGCGCCATCACATTGCAGCAAACAGTTCTAGCAATGACCTAAAGTCGATAGCACTGTAAATTAAATACTCTGTGGAGACTTATAGAGGTACAATCCAGAATTAGTACACAATAAAATTTGTACATGTAAAAACTTGTATAAAGTGAAAATTTAACTTGAAAGAGGCCCATTATATTTGCATACCATGTTATTTAAAATATACTAAAAGCTAGGTCCAAGTGGTAAAGAACTTGCCTGCCAGTGCAGGAGATGTGAGCTCCATCCCTGAATCAGAAAGATTCCCTGGAGAAGGAAATGACAACCCACTCCAGCATTCTTGCCTGGGAAATTCCATGGGCAGAGGAGCCTGGTGGGCTACAGTTCATGGGGCCACAAAGAGTCAGACACAACTGAAGCAACTACAGCCTCCCCAAAGTAGCTAAGTTTCATTAAATATAAACTAACTTTAAATCAAATATTAAAAAGATAAGGTGTTTGTCTTGAAAAAAGGAAACATCTTTACAACCAGGAAAATGCTGGGGGTGCGGGGGGAGATCATCAGCCTGTAATCTCCTAAACTACCACAAGGGGGCACTGGACTCTCTGCTAACTCCCTAAGTTTTCTGCAGTTTGCTTGTAAAAGTGACTTAGTAGGAGCAGCAGCAGCAAGAGTGAACGCGTGTGTGCTGAGTCACTTCAGTCTTGTCTGTCTCTTTGAGGCACCATGGACTGTAGTCCACCAGGGCTATAACTTGAACAGATAATGTTCAAGTTCTGTTCTCACTGGGACTGGGACTTAGTTATTAGACATTTAGGAATGTTCTAGAAAGTAAAACCATTACATTTCTGCACATCTGGACAGTGTCTAAATAACTACCCATATCCACATATAAATTGAAGGGTATTACTTATATATCACTTTAGTTGATAAAAATAAAGGATTTAATACTGATGAGTAATTTTTCTTTATAAAGTGAAAGTGAAGTCGCTCAGTTGTGTCCGACTCTTTGCGACCCCATAGACTGTAGCCTACCAAGCTCCTCTGTCCATGGGATTTTCCAGGCAATAGTACTGAAGTGGATTGCCATTTCCTTCTCCAGGGGGTCTTCCCAACCCAGGGCTCGAACCCAGTTCTCCTGCATTGTAGACAGACGTTTTACCATCTGAGTCACCAGGGAAACCAGTGATTTTTCTTTATAAGCATAATTTAATTGGCTAGTCGATTTAAAAATGTATAGAAATGAAATAAACTTAGACTATCCAAAATAATTTTGGAAAAAGAAAAAAATGGCAAAGTTTGGGGATTTACACATTCATTTCAAGATTTAATATAAAACTATAATAGTGATTGTGTGGTATTATAGTAAAGCTAAACATGTACCACAATGAATAGAACTCAGAGTCCAGAAATTGCCAATATATGGTGAAATAATTTGTAACAATTCAGAGTAATTACATAGGAAAAAAGTAGCTTTTTTCATCAAACAGTTCTTGTACAACTTGATGTCTATATGAAATACAATGAACCTCAGAAAATTCAACAAACAGAAAATTATTCAAAATAGATCTTCAACCTAACACTAAAACTATAAAGCTTTTAGGGAAAAAGAAAAAAAGAGAAAATCTTCACAATCTTGGGCAGGCAACAGTTTCTTACACAGGATATCAAAAGCACAAAACAAACCAAAAATAATAAAATGCACTTCAGAAAAATACAGCTAAAAAATTAAAATCAAGCCATAGACCAGAAAAAAAATTATTTACAAACAAAGAATTTATATCTAAAGTATAAAGAACTCTTTAAAATTATAAAGAACTCTTACAACTCAATAATTAAAAAAAATAACAGTTAAATGGACAAGAATTTGAACAGTTAAAAAGGAAGATATATAAATGACTAATCAGCATATGAAAAGAGACTCAGTATCATTTGTCACAGGGGAAATGGAATATAAAACTACGGTAAGATACCACTGCATACACATTAAAATAGATGAAATTCAAAATGCAGAAAATTCAGAGAACACTGGTAAGATTGTTAAACAGTAGGAAATCTTACAGATTACCAGTGAGAATGTAGAAAGGAACGTTATTTGGGAGAACATTTGAAAGTCTCAGTGCGGTAAACACAGACTTAGTGTACAATCCAAGGATTCCACCCCTAGGTATTAAAGCAGAAATTGAAAATGTGTCCATACAAAGATGAATACAATAATGTTTATAGCAGCTTGCCTCATAATTGCCACAAACTGGAAACAATCCAAATGTCTTTCAACTGATGAACAGATAAATGAAATTTTAGGTATATACATACTGGGGAATACTACTCAGCAATAAAAAGGAATGGATTGGTGGTACACACACATACACACATATATATGTACAGATTACTTTCAGTATAGACGAATCTCAAAAACATTCTCAGTTAAAGAAGCCAGGCACAAAAGAATATATACCATATGATCCTATGTTCATAAAATCTGGAAAAGATCAAACTAATAGTGACATAAAGCAGATTCGTGCTTTCCTGGGGCTTTGTGTGGAGGTGGGTGTCTCCAGAGGTGTGATAGAAGTCTTAGTGGTGATGAAAATGCCATCCGATATGTAGTTAAACAGGGGAACACATCAGAGAGAACTTTCTAACAGCATTCTTAGCACACGTGTGGGCTCAGTTGCTCAGTCTCGTCCGACTCTTTTGCGACTCTAGGAACTGTATCCCACCAGGCTCCTCTGTCCATGGGACTTCCCAGGCAAGCATACTGGAGTGGGTTGCCATTTCCTCCTCTAGAGGATCTTCCGACCCAGGTATAGAACCCATGTCTCCTGCATCTGCTGTGATGGCAGGTGAGCTCTTTACCACTGAGCCACCTGGGAGCCCATACTTAACAAAGGGGCGTTTAATTGGATGTAAGCTCTATCTCACGGCTTCCCTGGTAGCTCAGAGGCTAAAGCATCTGCCTGCCACGTGGGAGACCTGGATTTGATCCCTGGGTCAGGAAGATCCCTTGGAGAAGGAAATGGCAACCCACTCCAATATTCTTGCCTGGAGAACCCCATGGATGGAGGAGCCTGGTGGGCTACAGTCCACGGGGTCGCAAAGAGTCGGACACGACTGAGCAACTTCACTTCACTAAGCTCTATCTCAAGCAACTTGACTTAAATAAATAAATAACAAACAAGAAATAAAAACATATCAATAAACAGACAAAAAAGATACAGCCTATACTTTACCAATCAAATTGTTAAAGAAGGAAACCAGGAAATTTTACTTAATGAGGCACAACTCCTAACCCTCTCCACGCTCTCTAAGTAAATGAAGTTGGGAAGGATCGAGCACAGTTGAATCTCCCTGACAGAGGCAGAGGTTTGTGAGCTGTAACAGATTTGGCAGACTGATATAATAAGGCCTGGGACATTCCTCTACTGAAAGGCAGTCAGCTCCAACCAGTTAGAAAACATCCTCTAATAGATTTTTAATAAAATCTCAGGAAGGAATAACCCCCGTATTGTGATATAGAGAATAGAGTCACACCTCTGCACACATAGCCGTTTACCCTCAAAATACAGAAGAGAAAGTACATAAAATATGAACAAGTGGACAAGTGAAAGTTGTTCAGTCATGTCTGACTCTTTGCGATCCTATAGCCTATATAGTCCATGGACTTCTCCAAGCCAGAATACTGGAGTGGGTAGCCTTTTCCTTCTCCAGGGGATCTTCCCAACCCAGGGATGGAACCCAGGTCTCCCGCATTGCAGGCAGACTCTTTACCAGCTGACCCACAAGGGAAACCCACATAAAATACATCACCCCTCCAAAAAAAAACATATATATATATCACCCAAACCTCAAACTGTGGTGTGGAGAGAAAGCAAACTACTCTCAGATTTGCTTAGAAAGTAGTCAAAACCTCACCTATGTTTACCAAAGAGAAGTTTTAAACAGTACTGGCTCAGCAAAAAGAAGGAATGGCCAAACAACCATGAAACTTAGGGTGAAAGGAAATAATATCACATTCCAACTAATTCAATATCCAGTGAAGACAAAAAAAAGAGAGAGAGAGAGGGAGAGATAAAAAATCTATTCTAGAAGATGATATAAAGCAATTATACTGGAGAGAATTTCCACAAGTGTTTCATGCTATGTTTATTTAATAAGAACATGAATGTGATTAAACAAGAGCTCAAATACAGGATGATAAAACAACAGAATGAGATGAAAAAGGAGATGGACAAAAGGAAATAAATTTTAGACAAAACAAATTTAGCACCAAGTGTGTTTTTTAAAAAAAAAAAAGCAAGAGGCAGAAGAGCAATTGTGAAAAATTATAGGGAAACTCTTGAGAAAAATCCCAAATAGATTAGAAAAAAGTTTGTAGACATAAGAAAATTTCCTTGTAATGAAAAAAAGAAATGAATACATATATTTCCAGAAAATATGTAAATATTTATATGTGTAAATATGTAAAACACTTTGTATTTCCAAAAATTTTGATTCATATACTCAACACTGAAATATGTTCAACTGAACTTACAAATTCTACAGGTAGAGGAAGAATGAGCCCATTTATCCAAAGACATCTCTGAAGGTGGGGGAGGGGGGAATACGATTCCCAAGTACTGTATCTAACCAAATGTGCACAAATATAATTTCAAACATGAAGCACTAAAGCATGGGGAAGCCCTTCTTGATTAAGTAACTGAGGACAAAATACTGAAGAGTCAAATTAAAGCACCTAAAGAAGTATGAAGTGAAGTCGCTCAGTCGTGTCCGACTCTTTGTGACCCCACGGACTGTAGCCTACCAGGCTCCATCCATGAGATTTTCCAGGCAAGAGTACTGGAGTGGGTTGCCATTTCCTTCTCCAGAGGATCTTCCCGACCCAGGGATCGAACCCAGGTCTCCCGCACTGCAGGCAGACGCTTCATCATCTGCGCCACCAGACAAGCCCCTAGAAATGCAGAAATCATATGAGGATTAGGGATTATCATGGAATCTATAAAAGCTGCAACAAATATTGTGGAAATTATGTTTCAGAATTAAAGGTGAAAATTAAAAATCTTGAGAATACGAAAATTCTAATATAAATAATAAATATTTGGAGGTACAAAAAGGGAGGTTGGGAGAAAACGTGAAAGTGTGAATGTTCTCATTTTTATGATCTAAGACTAAAATACAGTGTTTAAAAAAATGTTAATATATTTTATGACCTATTTTCTCAGCATCTGAGAACTCCTTTATATAATATTATTTCTTCTCATTAAAAACAACAACAATGTTTATTTATTCAACAATTATTCAATTTTAATTTAGTCTTCTGATAAATTTAAACAAAATTAAATTTTAATATTTTTGTTTAAAGCAGTAAACAAATTATAATCTTTCTAACACTGACCTGGGTTTCCCTGGTGGTTTAGCTGATTCTTATCCACCTGCAATTCAGGAGATGTGGGTTCGATCCTAGGGTTGGGAAGATCCTCTGGAGAAGGGAACAGCTACCCACTCCAGTATTCTGGCCTGGAGAATTCCTTGGGGTTGCAAAGAGTTGGACATGACTGAGAGACTTTCACAACCCTGATCTATTCATCTTTGCATCAATACCTATATAGAAAGCTGTCTCCAATGACATTCAATTAATGTCAGTGTTACTTATTTCTAACAGAATTTGAGTGATAGTTTGTGTCCTCTTTTTTAAAACTTGTTTATGCATTACCTAAATGCTCTATAATAAGCCTACGTGATTTTAACACCTTATCAACATAAAGTGATTTTTTTTTCCTGAAGAGAATAGAAAAAACACCTCACTTGATTTTTCTTTTTTTTTTTTTTTTAAGAAAGAGAACAAACGAAGTAGGAAGTTTCCATCACATAAACCTCACTGGAACCACATGGAGAGTGTTGATGTATCGTCCAGCAGGGAATACAAATGTATCTAAACTCACTATCTGTTCTGTTATCTGATCTTTGGGAGGTTTTGTTTTTCCTTAAGCCTTGCCAGATCTGTAGAAGGCAGAGGAAAACTGCACCCTCCACAATACACAAGTTTTGAGACAGGATGTACGTGTCTCTCTTTTTCTCCCAATGTATCCTCTAATCCTAGAATTGCTACAGAATCTTTAAAATAAAATGGGGCACCTAAATAGTCCTTACATTAAAAGCAAAACTAGAAGATTCTAGGTTATATGTTATATGATATTCCTGTTTAATACTGTATCCTAAAACCAAATTAGCAATATTTTCATAAGCAAAACAAAAAAAGCACCCAAAACCCTTTCTCTATCTTTTTCCCAGTACCTTGTTGGTTTGGCCTTTAAGAATATTTATGTCAGTGTGATGAAAGTGAAAGAGGAGAGCGAAAAAGTTGGCTTAAAGCTCAACATTCAGAAAACTAAGATCATAGCATCTGGTCCCATCACTTCATGGGAAATAGATGGGGAAACAGTGGAAACAGTGTCAGACTTTATTTTGGGGGGCTCCAAAATCACTGCAGATGGTGATTACAGCCATGAAATTAAAAGACACTTAAACTCCTTGTAAGGAAAGCTATGACCAACCTAGATAGCATATTCAAAAGCAGAGACATTACTTTGCCAACAAAGGTCCGTCTAGTCAAGGCTATGGTTTTTCCAGTGGTCATGTATAGATGTGAGAGCTGGACTGTGAAGAAAGCTGAGCACTGAAGAATTGATGCTTTTGAACTGTGGTGTTGGAGAAGACTCTTGAGAGTCCCTTGGACTGCAAGGAGATCCAACCAGTCCATCCTAAAGGAGATCAGTCCTGGGTGTTCATTGGAAGGACTGATGCTGAAGCTGAAACGCCAATACTTTGGCCACTTCAAGCAAAGAGCTGACTCACTGGAAAAGACCCTGATGCTGGGAGGGATTGGGGACAGGAGGAGAAGGGGACAACAGAGGATGAGATGGCTGGATGGTATCACCAACTCGATGGACATAAGTTTGGGTGAACTCCAGGAGTTGGTGATGAACAGGGAGGCCTGGCATGCTGCGATTCATGGGGTTGCAGAGTCGGACATGACTGAGCAAATGAACTGAACTGACTGAACTGAACTGATGATGAACTAAACTTAAAAGTCTGATTTAAAGTTCAAACATGTACTTATAACAGAGGTTCTTCTTCATTCATATTTTTGTAGAATAAATATATTTAAGCATGTAGTTAAATGTTTTATGTGGGCAATGACATCTCAAAACTAGTCTTGTTCTGTGAAGCAATTCTCCCTAAGTGATGAAAATCCCAACTTCAGTATTTCCTGGAGGAGCTCAAACTAGTGAACACTGACAAAGCTTGTTGGGACACAGGAGATAAGCATTTTCAGAGGCTTCATACAAGTTGAGCAGAAAAGAAAATAACTGCAGTTTGTTCATCTTGTAAATTCACAGCTTTGAATGTTCATCTAACATTCCCTCCAACGTTTTCTTGATTAGGAAGTTTCTAGTCAATACATTAAAAATATTCTAAAGGGAAAAAAACAAAGCTATTTAAGTCTTGCTGTGCTGTACTCAGTCATGTCCAACTCTTTGCGACCCCATAGACTGCAGCCTGCCGAGCTCCTCTGTCCATGGGATTCTCCAGGCAAGAATACTGAAATGGGTTGCCACGCCCTCCTCCAGGGGATTTTACCAACTCAGGGATCGAACCCAGGGCTCCCACATTGCAGCCGGACTCCTGAACAGTCAGAGCTGTCAGGGAAGCCCGTTTAAATCTTAGTAAGAAGCAATATGGGCTTCCCTGGTGGCTCAGATGGTAAAGAATGCCTGCAGTGCAGGAGACCTGGGTTCGATCCCTGGGTCCTGAAGATTCCTTGGAGAAATAAATGGCTCCCCACTCCAGTATTATTGCCTGGAAAATCCAATGGACAAATGAGCTTGGTGGCCTATGGTCCGTAGGGTACCAAAGAGTCGGACGTGACTGAAGTGACTAAACATCCACGCAAGAAACATACAATCTCGATATTTTAAAAAGAAGATTATATCCTAGTGCTTCTAGAGTGACATTTTATGTCTCATTGTGATTTTTATTGACATTTTATTTGTTTGTAATGTAGTTACTGTGAACAAAAAGGCACATATATAGCAACGACAATACAAATCCCACCTTCCCCATTGATTATGTAATCTATGAAGTTGAACAGAGTCTTAATTTTCAGTTTCCATTTTTCCTTCTCTGAACAGGGACTGCAAATACTGCTCTACCTAATAAAACTGTGTGAAAATAAATTAACTGAAATTACATATGTAAAAATACTTCAGAAGCTACAACCTAATTTATACCAGCATTTTGTTATTTGTATTTTAGCAGATACAGACCTCTGATATGGTGGTCATTGGGCTGACTGAATAGGAACTCAGTAGAACATATCTATGAATAGTGGGTTTAATTTAAAAAGAAGAGTGTTGCAGTTTCTAATTTATAATCCCTATAAAATTTTGGAACAAAAAGTAGGCCATAATTAGATTCTCCTTCAGATCTATGTCTTTACCACATCCTCATTAAGTGTTTATTTAATCTTTCCTTACATACGCCCCCTCAAAAATCTATGTGTCACTTTTGCCTAATAACATCAGTCCTTTTGTAACTGACTGATTACTTTAGAAAAATCCTAATCATTAGAAAATTCTTCCTTGTTTAAAAATAAAATCTACACTTCAAACTTTCTACCAGCCATCCTAATTCTTCTTTGTGGTACTGCTAAGAATGGATAAAATACTTTTTTTTCTATATCAAACTTAATATTAATAATAATTCTCAATTTCTTTTTCAAACATGTTTCCCTGCACCATTAGGACATGATTATTTTTCCTTTACTCTTCTCTTTCCCTCACCATCTCCCAGAAATGTAGTTAATCAACAAGTCCAGTGAGGGCTACCTTCAAAAGGTAATCTGATTGGAACCATTTCTCACTGATTTTACTGGCACAATCCTGGTTTAAGTCACCCTCACCTTTCAACTGGACAATCACAAATCTCCTGGTTGATTATATTATTTCTAATCTTGCCCTCCTAGAGTCTTTTCTCAACATAGTGGCTAAATTAACATTTTGAATACCTATTTCCTATAATAGGACTCTTGAAAGTCCCTTGCACTGAAAAGAGATCAAACCAATCAATACAAAAGGAAATCAGTCCTGAATATTCATTGGAAGGACTGAAGCTGAAGCTCCAATACTTTGGCCACTTGATGCAAAGAACTGACTCATTGGAAAAGACCCTGATGCTGGGAAAGATTGAAGGCAGGAGCAGAAGGGGACGACAGAGGATGAGATGGTTGGATGGTATCACTGACTTGATGGACATGAGTTTGAGCAAGCTCCAGGAGTTGGTGATGAACAGGGAAGCCTGGTGTGCTGCAGTGCATGAGTTCGCAAAGAGTTGGACACAACTGAGCAGCTGAACTGATCCTATAAGAAGGCTTCCCAGGTGGTACAAAGGTAAAGAATCTGCCTGCCAATGTAGGAGACAAAAGAGATTCAGGTTCAGTCCCTGGGTTGGAGAGATTCCCTGGAGTAGGAAATGGAAACCCACTCCAGTACTCTTGTCTGGAAAATTCCGATAGAAAAGCCTGGTGGGCTACAGTCCATGAGGTTGCAAACAGCTGGACACGACCAAACAACTAGCACTCATGAATCATACCCTATAATAGCTTCTCTTTGCATTTAAAACCCAAAGTCCTTATGTGGCCTATAAAGCCCTACACTGTCTGGTCCCACTTGCTCTTATACCTCCCACTTATTGCCCACCATATCGCCCTCTGCTTCAGCCAAACTCACCTTCTTGCTGTTCTTTGAACATGCTGGCCTCATTCTCTCTGCAGAGTATGCTTGCAGATCTTTCCATGACTGGCTCCTCAACACTTAGGTCTCTATTCAAACATCACCTTCTGATATAGACTGAATATCTGTGTCCCCGCCCCGCCCCAGAAATTCACATGTTGAAATCCTAACACCCAAGGTGATGTTATTAGGAGGTGGGGCTTTTGGAACAGTCTGTCCTCCTAAATGGGATTAGTGTCCTTATAGAAGCAGCTTGAGAAAGCTCCCCTGAGCTTTCTGCCAAGGGAGATCACTGTGAGAAGATAGCTGTCTGGGTCCTCAGCAGGCACTGAATCTGCCAGAACCTTGATCTAGGACTTCTCAACCTCCAGAACAGTGAGAGACAAATTTCTATTGTTTATAAGCTACCCTGTCTGTGGTAGTTAAAACAGAAGGGACTAAGACAGCCCCCAAGATAAGCTCTCATCACCCAGCTGAAAACAACAACACACTTCCTTCATTGTCTCAATTATTTTCATAACATCTTTCAATATCTGAAATTTTATATGTATATTTGCTTATGACTTCTTACCCTCTCTAATATACAATCTCAAGGGAGCAAGAATAATATTTATCTTGTTTATTATTTTGCCATAAGTCATTCCTATCATATACAACTGTGCAGAAAGAATTAATACAGCAAGCCTGAGATTGACATCCTGCTTGGAAGGCTGACCTTTGGCTGGCATCAGGGAACTTAAATAGCAAACAATTTTCTCTACTAACATAAAACTTTCTCTAAATGATAAGTGTAATTTACCATACCTATCCTCTCTGTACAAATGATGCTGCTTACGTTGAATACTTGCTTTCTGTCTGGGAGTCTGGAATTTTGGTATTTGCCAAGCAGAAAGCACCTGTGTGACTAGCTCCCAATAAAAACTCGGAATTCTGAGTCTCTAATGAACTTCTCCAGTTGACAACACTTCATCTGTGTTGTCATAATTTGCTGCTGGTGGAATTAAGCACATTCTGTGAGACTCCATGCTGCTAAGTCGCTTCAGTCGTGTCTGACTCTGTGCGACCCCATAGACGGCAGCCCACCGGGCTCCCCCATCCCTGGGATTCTCCAGGCAAGAACACTGGAGTCGGTTGCCATTTCCTTCTCCAATGCATGAAAGTGAAAAGTGAAAGTGAAGTCGCTCAGTCGTGTCCGACTCTGAGACCCCATGGACTGCAGCCCACCAGGCTCCTCCGTCCATGGGATTTTCCAGGCAAGAGTACTGTAGGGAGGGGTTTCTTGAAAGCTTGCCTTGGAAAGTTGTACCTGGTTTCCTGTGGATCTTGCCTCATGTACTTCTTCCTTTGGTTCATTTTTTATAGTCTTTCACTATAATATGTGTTAGCCATGAATATAATTACATGCTGAATCCTTCAGGTCTTCCTGGAAAACTAGTGAACCTAAGAGTAGTTGGAAAGACCTTGGACACAGCAAACAAGATGGTCACCTGGATGCTGCAGCTGAAAATAATCAAATAGAGCAGCACATAAAGGAATCCCATAACATGATGAATCCAAAATGAAAATAAAGCCCACCCTTACCCTTATCCGGAGAAGGCTGTAGCACTCTACTCCGGTACTCTTGCCTGGAAAATCCCAGGGATGGAGGAGCCTGGTGGGTTGCAGTCCATGGGGTCACTAAGAGTCGGACACGACTGAACGACTTCACTTTCACTTTTCACTTTCATGCATTGGAGAAGGAAATGGCCACCCACTCCAGTGTTCTTGCCTGGAGAATCCCAGGGACAGGGGAGCCTGGTGGGCTACTGTCTATGGGGCTGCACAGAGTCGGACACGACTGAAGCAACTTAGCAGCAGCAGTAGCAGTTACCCCTATCATGAAATCCATTTACTACTTACGTGACTGGCCTGTAGATCTCCTTAACACCAATGAACTGAAGTTGCTCCATGATGTCTGGGATACTTGCACATCGAGTAAGATTAATTCTTGGGTAATAAAGAAGGTATGAGAGACACATTTCATTTCTGGTGCTTAATCCTCCCTGAAAATGGAGATATTTTAGAAAAGTATATGTTCCACCAACTCTGATACTTATAGCACACAAACCACAAATGTTACACAGTTTCTTCCAATATTGAAATGTAACCCATCTTAAAGCTGAAAAATAATCACCTAAATGACAATTTGGTTTTCAAAAACATAGTAGCACTTTTAAAATTAATTATGTCCAACTCTTTAAAAGTTATCTTTCTTAAATAACCTAATAATCTCCTCAAAGTTATGTTTATATGGTGTAAACTTCTCACTATAGTGAACATTTCTGAGGATGTTTAGCAACATGATACCAATCAGTCAGTGTGCTGGAATCTTTGCCTGATTGCACTGAATTTTCTATAATCTTGTTGTCATAAATATCAGCATCTGCATACAACAGGGGAAACAGATTACACACTTTGAATCTAAATGTAAATAGTGGACTAATTAAAAAAAGATCAAAGATCCTCCGAAGAACAGAATCTGGAGTTGCTTACCATATATTATCTACAATGTCCAATTTTCAACCAAAAGTTATTAAACATGAAAAGGAACAGGAAACTATGACCTGTATTCAGAAGTAGAAATTTATTGTGAAGGATAAGATGCTGGATTTAGCAAAGACTTAAAAACAGACATACACATGTTAAAAGAGCTAAAGAAAGATGTTCAATTAAAGATAAATAAGCTAAAAATGAGTGAACAAATAAGGAATAACATCAGAGAAAGGTAAACACACAAAAAAGAACCAAATAGAAAGTCTAGATTTGAAAGATACTGTAACTAAATTAAAAGTTCACAGGATGAGCTCAACATCAACTTTAGATGGTAGAGGAAGGAAGCAATGAACTTGAAGATTGATCTCTAGAAATCTCCCAACTCAAAGAACAAAGAGAGAAAGACTAAAGTAAGTAAAAAAAACAACCCAAGAGAGCTGTAAGACAATATTAAATATTCCATTTATGCAACCAAAATGGGCTTCCCTGATAGCTCGGTTGGTAAAGACTCTACCTGCAATGCAGGAAACCCTGGTTTGATTTCTGGGATGGTAAGATATGCTGGAGAAGGGATAGGCTACCCACTCCTAACCCTAACCCTAACCAGTATTCTTGGGCTTCCTTTGTGGCTCAGATGGTAAAGAATCCGCCTGCAATGCGGGAGACCTAGGTTCGATCCTTGGGTTGGGAAGATCCCCTGGAGAAGGGAAAGGCTACCCACTCCAGTATTCTGGCCTGGAGAATTCCATGGACTGTATGGTCCATGGGGTCACAAAGAGTCAGACATGACTGAGCGACTTTCAATTTCACTTTCACTTCATGCAACCGAAGGCCCTGAATGAGAAGGAAGAGGAAAAAAGAGTAGGAAAAACTATTTGAAAAAATGGTGGGAATCTTCCCAAATTTAGTGAAAAACATTAACTTACAGACTCAAGAAGTTCAACAAATTCCAAAGACAATTATGAAGCAAGTCATACCATATAGTCATATTGCTGAAAGCCAAAGACAAAAAGAAAATCTTGAAAGCGGCAGAGCAAAATGATATATTGCATACAGGGAACAATAATACAATGGACAACTGACATTTTATCATAAATGATGGAAGTAACAAAAAGATATTGGAATTACATATTCTAGTGTTCCAGAAAAAAAGAAATTATTCAAGAACTCTGTATTCAGCAAATCCTCTATCCTTCAAAAGTGAAGATGAAAAACATAGTAGTAGTGTTCATAAAAAGTAAAAGAAGTAAAGTGAAGTCGCTCAGTCGTGTCTGACTCTTTGTGACCCCATGGACTATAGCCCACCATGCTTCTCCATGGGATTTTCCAGGCAAGACTACTGGAGTGGGTTGCCATTTCCTTCTCCAAGAAGTGTTCATAGATATACATTAATGTAGTATAGTGGCTAATATGCAATGATTTTACAAATTGCAAAACATCATGCCTTGCACTTGATAAAGGGTTGGGTAAAAGGAGAAGCTGATCTACAGATGAGGCTGCAACTGACATCTCAGCAAATATATTTAATCTACCTTTGAACTTGGATGGTTACTCAGAATTACATCAAATTGTAGGAAGGGAATCAAGCTTTTGTATTCTCGCATCAACCAGTCATTGGTTGCTGGCTGCCCCACTGAAGAGAGTATGACTTTAAGTGAATCATTCCCTGACATCAACAGCAACGTCCAGTGAAGGACACACTTTGCTCTTTTTCTATTGTATGTTTGTCTTATGCTTATCTTATGGATCTATAGAATTTATTTTAAATGTTGGATACTAATGCTTTATGTATTGCAATTTTTTTTTCAGTTTAAAACTTATCTTTTCACCTAATAGTGTTTTTTAAGTGACCAAAAATGTTAAAGTAGACAAACTCAATCTTCTAATTTAGTTTGTACTTTTCATAAGAAGTTCCTACCTACTCCAAAGTCATAAAGTTATATATTAATATACATTTATTTATATATATTTATTTCTTCTAAGGTTTTTAAAATTTTATTCTTCATGTTTTAATATTTAATTTACCTGGAAATTATTTTTATGTGTGAATTGTGGTAGATAAAGATGTAATTTTATTTTTGCCACCTGGCAATTGTACCAGCAATTCTTTAGTGAAAAGTCCATCCTCTCTCACTGACCTGAATGCCAATTTCTATCCTAAACCAAGTTTCCATACAGGGGGTTTGTAGGTCTGTTTCCAGAATCTCTATTCCATTCCACTGTTCTAACTCTGGACTCAAACCACACTATTAATCACCATAGCTTGAAAGTAAGTTTTCATACCTAGTAATTTGTTTCTCATCTTATTCTTTTAGTAGTGTCTTGCCAATTATTAACCCTTTGCTCTTCTATGCTGATTTTATAATTAACTTGCTCCATGTAAAAAAAGCTGCAAAATTTTTAGAAAAATTTTTTTAAAATAGGAGAAAACCTTTGGCTAAGGGAAGATTTCTTGGTTAGACAGCAAAACCCCAAATAATAAAATCTTTATGAATTATATCAAATTTATAAACCAATTTATAAAGAAAGATTATCTTTGTGGTGTTTTTAACCTTAGCCTTCTATCCATAAACACAGTCTCTCAATCTCTCAGATGATCTTTAATGTCTTAAAAACTAATAATTTTCTTCACAGAGATCAAACACATCTAATGTTATTTTATTTCTATAGAATTTATAGTCTTAAATTACATTTTCTTGAGATAGTTTACTGCATACTAATATATAATTAACTTTAGGTATATCAATTTGCGGGAAGTTTTTGATGTGGAAAATGACAATATCTGTGAATAATGTTTTACTTCTTTGCTTCTTCCTTTCTGATCTTTATATTTCATTTTATTTCTTTTCTACTATGATAGTGAATAAAACCAGTGATAATAAATATCCTTGTTTTCTTCTTGATTTTAAAGAAATACTTCTAGCATTTCATTTAGCTTGATATTTTCTACAGATTTTTCACAGCTAATCTTTAGCTGGTTAAAGAAATTCTCTCTTATTCTTAGTTTGATAAATGTCTTTTTTACCCCCATGACTGACAAATTTTATGAGTGCTTTTTTTAAAATCATAAGTCTTTTTCCTTTAATCTCTTAATGTATAATGGCATTAATGTATTTTCTAATTCAAACCAATTTTACATTACTTAGTTATCCCCAAATCAGTCCTAACTTACATTTTTATATAGTGAGAGATTTGGTTTGTCAATACATTGGCAAAGTGACTTCCATCTGGTGAGTGTTGTTGACCTTCCTGTACTGCCCATGTCAAGTTTCAGGACTAAGATTATGCTAACTTCATAAAATGAGTTGGTAGAAAATGTTTCCCCCTTGTTTGTGTGTTCCCTGGAAGAGGCTGAGGGAGACATGAGAGATTTATTTCTTGAATGTTTGGCAGAACTCCCCAGTAAATCTGCTGGAACCAGATTTCTCTCTGGGTCAGAAGCCCTAAGGTCATGGAATTCATTTCTTTTTGAAGTTTTGATTCATCTAAGTCCAGACTCATGTGCATGGTCATTAGTAACCACAGGTCTTTTATTAATACTATTTGGTGAGGAAAAACTAAAAGATTAAGGATAGCTTTTCATGAAAGAGTCAATAAACTGCACTGCAAATATTACCATAATATCATTAGTTAATCTGATAAAATCTTAAAACAGCTCTGATTTCACTTTTACAATGTTTCATGTTCAAGACAGTCAGGAATTTTGCTTCCAAATAGGAATGCTTTTTATTTTTTTCTGTTCTAAAATCAAAGTTTATTCCTCCCCCTCCACAAATAAATTTTAATAATAAAATTCTTCTTACCCAAGTCATCCGGGCTCTATCTTTTGTGTTGTAGTGACACTCAGTAATTAGATTATCTCCCTAAAACATAAAAGTGGAAGCTTTCAGATTGGAGTTTCATGCTGTTTTATTTATCTAACATATCTGTAGGCCAACAGTTTAATCTGCTATATGAATGCATGCATTAAGTAATTTGACTCAAGAGTAGACTTTTGATCTATTAAATTCTAGGTTTGCTAGCATAATAAGCAAGCAAACAAACAAATAAGGCTCTCTTTGTTCAGGCCAGACTCCACAATGTTCTAGCTGCATGACCTTAGGTAAGGAAATGAATCATCTGGGCACAATTTGTTCATCTAAAAAATAATGATAAAAATAGCACTTATCTCACACAGCTGTTGTGAGGAAATTAAATGACAGAACACACATTTAGTTCTTAGTACAGATTAAACACTCCTTAAGTGTTGGCCACAGATACTAGTTACTGTGATTATCTTCTTATTTACCTTATTTACTTTAAAGGTCCTTAATCAGGTATTTATTTTCGTAAAACAGACTTGTGAGGCAAATTACTAGTAACATTTTTTCCAATACTTTCCAACCTTTTGAACAGTACTGCACATAGAGAAACTAATTTTTTATGCCTCCCAGTCAGGTAAGTGGACAGGCTATTCACAGACCAGAAGCAGCAAGCTCTGGGTAATGGCCCTCAGATTTGTTCTCGATGCCTGGATATTCAGAGGGAGGAATCAGTATTTCAACACTTACATCCTCTCATGACATATCAGTTGAGGGACACTGAGACAACCCCCCAAAAAGCTGGTTAGAGAGCCCCAACACCAGACAACACCATAAAATGGAGTGTAGTCCTTAAGAATCTTGAGATCACTCAAACTTCATCTTTCTACTCCCAGAGTATACCAGGGAATTACTGCATGTAGAAAAGATATTGCTATTACTCTCATTTCATAAATAGTATAAATATCTGACTTTTAAGAAGAAAACTAGGGTAGGAACTTGTATAACTATTGAGCTCAATGTCAAAATAAAAAATTTGAAAAAATGAAGCATCATAAAATTTTTAAATTGTTTATCATTGGAAGGCATAAGATTCCTTTCTGTGTTGTTTCCTCAGAACCTCAAGTACTGTTGCCAGCCAGATTACACACAGTAATATAATTAGCTATGTCCTAATACCTTAGTCAAAAGAAAAATTGATCTTATATTCACTTTTATTGAAATGAAACTTTCAAAACTTCTGATCTTACCATTACCAGAACTGCAAGCCAAGGGATTACTAACTGGGGAGTCTAGAAAAATGGTGCTTACAGCACAAAACCTAAGTTTTATTTCCTTTGAAATCAACAACTTGAGTTGCCCCTGGGAATAGTAAGAAAACAAGTTTCAATTCTGGAAAACAGATCAAACACATTCCGTGAGGGTTATGCAACAGCCATGGTGGGTGGCTTTGAAGCTATGGATAGGATGAACGATTCATTACACCAGGAGAAACCTGGCTAATTCTTGGCAGGTATATGTCTCAGGATTTTGATGACATTCATTGATAAAGAATAAAAACATTCATACTGGTAAGATTGTCTGTTCTTCTTTTAGGTACTGAAACTCCTGGAAATTGAAGTCAAAATCATCATCGTAAGCGAGTAATCTCATTTCCTCCCCTTTGCGAAAATGACGCAGCCTGATGCCTCTGCCTGCCAGGTGAGCGTGGAGCAGAACAGCAAAAACATGGATGCCACTTGGCTTTTCAGCTTCCAAAGCCTACGGGAGATACAGGGGAAGACCTGATTAGGTCTCCAAACAAGCGCAGACAGTTCACCTTAAAACAGACTTGGAGGGACAACTGAGAAGAAAAGCTAACACAATTTAAGCCAACACATGACCTGCCAGACATTTATAATTTGGATTTTTCCTGACTTATTCCTATCTTTGTGAAGCAATACTGGCTGTGAGGAAAGAAGAGGAACTAATGCTTGCTGAGGACCAACTGATCACTTCTACATATTACCTTTCTTTTTTCTTCTTTTAGGAGGTGAGCAAACAGTTACAGCTTCTGGCAAAAAGAATCCAGTATTTTGGTAGCTTGAAAAGTGAAACTCTTAAAGGGAGAATCTACTCCCACTTTTCCAGATAAGAAAATTGAACTGGGAGAATTAAATTAAATGAATTGCTCACAGTCCTACAGCTAGAGAATGATGTCATGGCAATTTAATTCATGGTCTAAATGGTCTAAATAATTCAGAAGAGCATAACCTTTCCATTCTACCAGTCTTCCATACTGTCTACAACCACAATATCCTATAATTTATAAAGAATATGATCCATGTTGAAATACTTTAATTCAAGAAAAAAAGAACTATGAATGAAGCAGCCATTATAAAATACTTATCTCTTATCCAACATGTATTTTATATTAGTTATTTTTGCTATTTGGTTAAAGAAGGGTCAGCAGGTATAAATCAGAGAAAATGAGAAAAAATGAAAATAAATCATGGAAAAAACAAATATGAATAAAAAATAAAGTTGAGAAAGCAAAAGGGGACTATGAAAGATTGAAACCATAAAAGATAAAATGAAGTGTCCAATATGAAACAAACAAAGAAAGGAAAAGGAAGGAAAACACCAAAATTCTACTCCTGCAGCCTTCAGGATTTTAAAAAGCAATAAAGGTCTCGCTAAAATTGTAAACAATCATTTTATAGCGTGACAACAACAAAAAGATTAGTAATAAACTTGGAATTTTCCAAACATAGTTTCTACAAGCATAGATTAATCTAGGAAGAGCAGCTCACAGACCCAGACACACCATACCTCTTCCAGGCATTCCAGGGTGCAGTGACCCTCAGACCGGAAGTCAGGCAGGCCTGGAGGGATGGTGTGAAAGAGGCTTACCCAGAGGCCAGCCTCAATAACCCCAGCATCGTATTTCCTTATATCTGCCGTATAAAATAATCTCAATCCAGAATTATCTATTAAGCCTGGAACAAGAGCATTTAGACAAGAAAAATTAAAAGTGAGCTTGAGTACTTGAAAAAGTTTTCCATATTCAGCTGGAATAGGTTTACTGATTTTCCTTAAACTCTCACAAGGGAAAGGAATACAAGCAAAGATTAATGAAAGGCAACATCCAGATTCACAAAGAAAACTTATACAGCATACCATGGGAGACACGTTTGTATTATCTAATAATATATTCCACAATTATCTAACATGAAGACAGAAATAAAAATTCTAAGTCATTCATTAGAATATACAGTAACTCAACAGAAGTATTATTTGATACTGTTTTGAGGTGAAGCTCAGTAACATTTACAGAGAGGTGAAGACCACTTGGTCTAGAAACCATGTGATGATAGAGAAAAATATTAATAATTAACTTTCTTTATAGTTTACCACCAGTCTTTTAATAATTCATAGTCATATAATCAACAAACGATTATTAAGAATCTATGATGTGAACAACATAACAGGCATGGTGGGGAGGAAAGATAAGATACATCCCTTGCTGTGACATAGTTATCATAAGGAGGGAGAATATGGGCCCCAAACACTTCATAAATCCATTCCACTTGGAAATTAATTGACTTCTTTCTGCAACAGTGACTTACCTACCTGTGACCTGTTGGATCAATTAGCATATAAATAATTTTGTATTAATTGTTGTGATTATTTTATTGTTTGCCTTTCCCACTACACTATAATATCCCTGAAGATGGGGACATTATGTCATTAAGCACAGATCCAGCATATCCTTGGTGCTCAGTATTTGATGAAAAATTGCACAAATCAGTGTAAAATCATAACCTTGAGTTTCTTCTATTGATAATTCCATATTGAATCCTTTAAGTTTTTGGTGTTGGGATATTACATAGTAAATTCAGGTGTAAATACTTGCCCTTCTTCATTTCAACACCAGCGTCAACTGCAGTGTCAACACAGCAAGATGCTTAATATTTTCTAGTGTGATGAATGGTAATTTTTCATATGTGCTTTTAGAAAGAAAATGTTTCATAAGCACCATGTATTTCAGACTAATTTACACCATAAAGGGAAAAGTCTATTTTTCTACTTTCTGAGTAATGTCCAAATGGCCTTTTAAGATTAGTGACTACATGTGCTCATTTGCCTAGCTCATTGCTGGCCAATGACTGCTGTCCCAGTGAAATTGCTTATAGTGGCTTTTTCTACTCTAAAAGGTATCCCAATTTGGATGACAAATGTATAGGCTAATTTTTTTTTACAACATTAAATGCTATTTTATTTGAAGTCTGTTTAACTCTGTTAAAATAAAGGGAAAAGTTATAAAACTTTTAAAAATCATAGGTAGAATTTATAAAAAAATACTCACCTTCCTTATATGTTGGATTGTCGTAATGGACTTCCAGGAGCACATAATGAGGATCTAACGGAGTGCCAAGGGATAATCCAACATGAGGTGGATAGGAAAAACCCTAAAAGAGCAAAATTCCATGACATAGTGTTCTGTGAAAGTCCCTGAGAGCTCTACTCCATTCAAAACCCAAACATTCTCAATGATATCTCAACATTCTACAACTGTATTAATCTATAGTTAATCAAATAAAATGGCTTAAGGAAAGAATGATTTCCTGTGGAAAGAAAAATAACACACCCTCATATCAAAAAGAGTGCATAGAGTTTTACTTAGAAGTGTTAGAATCACAGGGGGAAAAGGGATCAATTAAGTTTGTTACATCTCAGTAATGAGCGGTCCCACCTCTCCACCAATGGCCCAGGCGAAAATGACGGTCTCACAGGTGAGGAAGGCATCGGGCATGTTAGGGTGGTAACACTCGTGCCCGTCGTCCAGGACGCCGTCACTGAGGTTGCTGCTGCACTGATAGAGCAGGATGTGATGGACCAGGCTCTCGTGGCCTTTCTGAATCACGGGCTCAACCTAAACAGGCACAGGTGAGAGGGACGATGCAATCAAATAAGCACCCTTCAACACCCTCCGAGAGGCACGAAACTAGCATAAACGATCATCGGTTTTCCAAAGGAGCAGTTTTCTCCATTGTGTAACTGTTGTGCGGTTGAAGCATCATTTGTTCTGGAGACGGTGACTGTGATGATGATGATGGCAAGGACAATGGCAAGAGCAAAGATGCACTAACCATTCGCTTCTCTAAGAATCGTTGCTGTCGTTGTTAAGTCACTGAGTCATATCCAACTCTTTTGCGACTCCATGAACTGTAGCCCTCCAGGTTCCTTTGTCCATGGGATTTTCCAGGCAAGAACACCAAAGGGGTCATTTCCTTCTCCAGGGATCTTCCTGACCTAGGGATCGAACCCACATCTCCTCCACCTCACTTGGATTCTTTACCACCTCGGAAGGACTTTACTAATGTGTTGTTTGCTTTTTAAACTCGTTGTTTCCCTTAACATTCTGTGTAGCAGCTGTTTCAAAACCTGCTTGCTCTCTTCCAGGCTTTACTTTGCCTGGCACTCTCTACCTCTCCATCTCTCTGTCTCTATCTCTCTCTGTCTCCCTCTCACAGAGGGAAAAAAAAAAATCACACAGGCATAAACTCCTTCAATCTCCCTTAAAATGTTATCTTTGCCCATCCCTACTGGAGGTATTGGGGCTTCCCAGGTGGCGCGAGTGGTAAAGAACCTGCCTGCCAATGCAGGAGACTTAAGAGACGTGGGTTCGATCCCTGAGTTGGGAAGATCTCCTGGAGGAGGGCATGGCAACCCACTCTGGTACTCTTGCCTGGAGAATCCTGTGGACAGAGAAGCCTGGCCGGGCTACAGTCCATAGGGTCGCAAAGAGTCAGATGCAACTGAAGCAACTTTGCACACATGCACTGGAGGTAGTAATACCTTTCTTCCTATCTATCTTCTATATGGTGCAGAGCATAGTACTAGGCACAAAGGAAGGCTCAATAAAGGACACTTTTATTTTAGTGACTAAAATCAAATTCTAATAAGAATTTTACCATTAGAATTTAGGAGAGAAAAAGTCATTGTAGTGATGTGCTGTACTCACTGTGTAGTGATTCAAATTAGAAGGAAACTGGAAACTGTGAAAATAGAATGAGTGGTGATGTTGGTCCTGAAAGCATGATTAAGGTGACTATGTTTATTTGACCATCCCTTCTGTAAGTTCCCTTCAGAACACTGTCCAGGAAACCAGAATGAGCTAAGCACATCCTAACATCTCAAAAAGCCTTACTGCCAGAGAAGGTGGACAAGTCCTGTACTTAGCTTAGCTGGACTATAGAGGTGGCCACTAGTTACAGGGTTCTTAGACCCTTCTATTAATCTGACAAAGTGATCCTTTGTGTTTTCAAGAGTTTGCTGTCTTAGAGCTCGTCCATGCTTGTGCTTTTAGCCCTAACTACTCAAATGCAAACAATTCATTTAAAAACCTTGCTTTAGACGGGCATAAAAAGATGAAGTGTTTCCAGCTATTTCCTTCTAAGTCTTGCCATTTTGACTTTCTATATAGTTTCTCGTTCATTCTTACTTTTTTTTAATAGGAAAGGTCAAGGCAGCCAAAGAGAGAAGCAGTAGACACTAGGTAGAGATCTGAATGGGCAGCCAGGGGGTCTGAATTTTTAAATCCAGCTTTTGTTTTGTGTGGAATAGTGAGCCCTGCTATGCCTAACCCAGAAGTACATTTTTAACATCACATTCATAGAAAATGACCTTGCACATGGCTGTGTTTGCACTCATCTCTAGAGGACTGTATACCCTGAAGACAGAAACTATTTTCTATTTTGCTTCAAAATGACAGTTACTGTTCAAACATGGTTGCATAATATATAACAATCACACAGAAGGGCAGCCCAGGATTTTCTGAGATTATAGTTTCCATGTCAAATTTGATGTGTGTGTGTGTGCTCAGTCTTTGTGACCCCATAGACTGTAGCCCGCCAGGCTCCTCTGTCCTTGGGATTCTCAGGCAAGAATGCTGGGGAGAGTTGTCATTTCCTCTTCCAGGTCTTCTTCCCAACTCAATGATCAAACCCATGTCTCCAGCAGCTCCTGAATTTGGCAGGCAGATTCTTTACTACTGAGCCACCAGGGAAGATGCTTTTTTTGGCCACCTCATGTGAAGAGTTGGTTCATTGGAAAAGACCCTGATGCTGGGAGGGATTAGGGGCAGGAGGAGAAGGGGACGACAGAGGATGAGATGGCTGGATGGCATCACCGACTCTATGGATGTGGGTGTGAGTGAACTCTGGGAGTTGGTGATGGACAGGGAGGCCCGGTGTGCTACGATTCATGGGGTCGCAAAGAGTTGGACACGACTGAGCAACTGAACTGAACTGAACTGAACTGATACTTATTTGGGTGCATCAGTACTCCAAGGGGGACAGGGAACTGCTAATATGTCTTTAGTTAAATATTCAGGCACATGTGAGGATTTTGCTGTGTGCCTAGGGGTTTCCATGGTGGCTCCGATGGTAAAGTGTCTGTCTGCAATTTGGGAGACACAGGTTCGATCCCTGGGTTAGGAAGATCCCCTGGAGAAGGAAATGGCAACCCACTCCAGTACTCTTGCCTGAAAAATTCCATGGACAGAGGAGCCTGGTGGGCTACAGTCCATGGGATCTCCAAGAGTCGGACCCAACTGAGCGACTTCGCTTTTTTTTTTCTAAGTTCAAGCCGAACCCTGTAGGCTGTACTGAGCTCTACTAGCTAGGTTCTGGATAGGAGCCCCTAAAGGCAAATGAGGATTGGCTGCTCCTAAGGCAGCTACCCTGAGTTTCCCTAGTGGTTCAGAAGTTAAATAATCCATTTGCAATGTGGAAGACCTGGGTTTGATCCCTTGATTGAGAAAATTCCCTGGAGGAGGGCATGGCAATCCACTCCAGTATTCTTGCCTGGAGAATCCCATGGACAGAGGAGCCTGGCGGGCTATAGTCCCTGGGGTCGCAGAATGGGACATGCCTGAGTGACTAAGCACAGCACACAGCAAGGCTGCCGCAGAAACTAGTGGCTTTCACTGAGGCACCACAGGAGGGCACTAGAAAGCAAGGGGGCAGAGTATGTGAGGCTGGATGGTGCTTAAAGGAGCTTCAAATAACTTTAAAAATTCTTAAAATAAAAAACAAAAACTTTTAAGAGTAAGTGACTTTTATGCATAAAATAGATAACTAATGAAAACCTACTGTATAGCTCAAGAAACTGTACTCAGTGCTCTGTGGTGAACAAAATGGGAAAGAAATCCAAAAAAGAGGGGATATATGTACACACATGGCTGATTCACTTTGCTGTACAGCAGAAACCAACACAATATTGTAAAGCAACTATAATCCAATATAATTATTTTTAAAAGAATAAGTGCTCTTTTATATATAAAGCAAATGCTGAAACCAACACCAAGTTGCCAAGCTCACAAAGCACTCTAGGAACAACAATAGTAACATCTGTCTTCTATTTAGCACCTCCTACCTACCAGCCACTACTGAGTCATTTCACATATTTCACTTACTATTTATAACAAATCTATAAGGTAAATGTTATTGTTTCCATTTGACAGATGAGAAAACTGAGACTCGGAGGATTCTGCAGCAAATCCAACCATGGCTAGGAAGTGGTAGATGGGGATTTGAAACTAGGCTGGTCTGACCCCTTAAGTTGGTACTCTTCGGATTGCAACACTTTATGGAAGGAAGATATGTTGGAGAAAACCAACAACCTTGGGAGTTGCTGCCAGTGAGTGGGCGGATGAAAGGTTTCACACAGGCAAGTTGCCGACAGCTGTCAGCAGGAGGGTGATGACACCAGGGAGCCAGCCCCAGGAAGTGCTTCAGGAGCCACTACTGAAAATCCCCACACAGTGCTGCCATCAAGGGAGCAGCGCCACACTGGGAGGGAGCCTCATGCCTGGGGAGTCTCCTGCCTTCTTCTGCTACCCTGTTCACATGCCTTGGTCTCTAGGGAGAGGAGACAGACCGTGGCCTTTGTGCTTTTTCCTAAGTAGGGCAAATAACAAGGTCTCACCTGGAAACCCAGTGAAGGCTTCAAGAACTAAATTGCAATCCAACCCCCAGGTTACAGATTGATAGTACAGCCTAGAAAATGACGATTTCCTAGGAAAAATACACCCACAAAGCAACAAGGAAACTTACTGCATGCAAACCCACGTACTGTTCATTGGGAAATATAAGCAGCCTTGGAAGAGGAAAAGTCTTTAGAAAAAAGATGTTTTGTTTTTGTTTCCTGTTGTGAGATTGAGAGACAAAGAAAGAGAAGTGCCTGAGAACAATATGTAAGGATAACTACTGAATAAAGTGTTGAAATGTTGGTCGCTCAGTTGTGTCCAACTCTTTGTGACCCCATGGTCTGCGGCTCGCCAGGCTTTTCTGTCCATGGGATTACCCAGGCAAGAATACTGGAGTGGGTTGCCATTTCTTTCTCCAGGAGGTCTTCCCAACCCAATGACAGAACCCAGGTCTCCTGCATTGCAGGGAGATTCTTTACCATGTGAGCCAAGAGTCTGCCGTAAAAAATATGAACTATCAAACTCTTGAAAAGAGGAGAACTTCTTGATAGAGAATTTTCAGTTGACCATGGGGGATAATTGGAGAAGGAAATGGCAACCCACTCCAGTACTCTTGCCTGGAGAATCCCATGGACGCAGGAGCCTGATAGGCTGCAGTCCATGGGGTCGCTAAGGGTCAGACACGACTAAGCGTCTTCACTTTCACTTTTCACTTTCATGCATTGGAGAAGGAAACGGCAACCCACTCCAGTGTTCTTGTCTGGAATATCCCAGGGATGGGGGAGCCTAGTGGGCTGCCACCTATGGAGTCACACAGAGTTGGACACGACTGAAGCAACTTAGCAGCAGCAGCAGCATGGGGGATAATTAAGTGAGACACCAAGAATATCTCTCTGGACAGGAATAACCCACTTAGCGCAGAGTCCAAGTTCCAGGGAATGTGAACACCTTGATGAGAGCAGGACAGGGCCATTGGCTCCCAGCACCTGGTATGGGGTAGAATTTCCCACAAAGCTTCCTGTCATGCTTACAAAGCCTAGTGCTGCTAGCGCATGGCTACCAATCACCCAGCAAATGACCACTGCATCTTATCTTCTGCTGCCATGACCATTCCACAAACATCTGAAGCAGTCACAGAACTTGTGTTTTATCCCCTGCTGTGATATCCTACTTTACACCAGGTAAGAGTGAGGCAGAGACAGGCGAGCACCATCTGAGGAAGGAGACCGAAGCACACAGAGCTCCAGGACGCACGCTGCTTGGTGGCTGAACGCAAGCATTCAGCACTGCTCTTTCTTGTGCTCCTAGTAACTGTCCATGGCAAGGAGTTTTCCTTTGGCATCACCGCCCGATTTGGATCAATGGTGGAGTTCTATACTTCTGTATTTAAAAATTTTGGAGACAAACGAGGCTGTAATGCTTATTTGTCTATCACTACTATAAGGGGAAGCACTTAGAAAGGATCTCCTATTTTGATTCCTCCTTCACAGATGTCACATGATCATCACAATCAAAATGGGAATCCCCAAAAGTTTCCTCTATTCAAAAGAATATTGCAGTGATAGAAATGGTCACAGAAGGTCATGGCAAGATAAAGCACACAAATATAAATAAATTGGTATTTCTGAGACGGCAATGAACATTTAAGTGAATCTGTTGAGCTGATTATGAGTTTGGCAGAAGAAATAAATTTTTAAAAATATTATTTAAAAGTGCCCATGGAAGTAGGTGGCAATGACTCCGAATATTAAACTATGTCATTGATCGCTGTGTTCTTGTACATAAGTGAAATTTACAGACCTAGAACAGATGGTAGGCCTGTACACCCACCTTCATATGCAACAAGCCAAGCAAGGATGGTCTAGCAGCTGTGGGTTATCTGTTAGCCTATGTGCAAACTGAAAAACAGCCCAGGAACCAAAACACAGATAAAAAGAGAGGGAAGTCTTTAACCTGAAGGATTTTAAAGATTAAAACAGTCCCTTCAGTTAGTTCAAGAAAATGGAACTTAGGGGTATTGTTGAGAAGACTTAGCAATAAAAAGGTAAAAAAACGAGAGCTGCTAAGCATAGCTAAGATCAAGATAAAAATTAACACTGACCATAAAGCAGTGTTGTTTTTGATTGCTGTTTTTGATGTTTCTGAGCATCAAAAAGCCCCAAATATTTATACTGTTCCTCATGAACTCATCTCTCTTACTCTCTTTAGCCAGGTCAAAGCAAAGTCCTTGTAACACACTGACTGCTTAATAGCTACTCATTGAATGGAAATGAAGTTACTACTCCCTTTTCCATCAAGCCAACATTAAGGAGGCTGAGTCATCAAATGCACTGCCTCCTAATTTCCTGATTTTCTCAACTCCAGTGACCTAGGCTACATCCCACTTCCTTCACCATCTCCCAGAGATGCAATCACCAAGTCTAGTGAGTGCTCCCTTTAAAAGGTAACCTAGGAACTTCCCTGGTGGTCCAGTGATTAAGAATCTGCCTGCCAATGCAGGGGACACAGGTTCAATCCCTGATCCATGTCTCGGTAACAAGAGAAGCCACCACAGTGAGAAGCCCACACACCACAACCAGAGAAAGCCCATGTGCGGCAATGAGGACCCAGCACAGCCAAAAATAAATGAATAACGAATTTTTAAAAAAGGTAACCTGAGAGTAACCATGTTTTCTTAGCTTTCAAATACCAATGACCTCAATACTAACACTTGCAAAATAAAATTATTTTTTGCTTAATTCCCCTGTACTGGGTTAAGCAGTGTTCCTGCAAAATTCATATCCACCTAGAACCTCAGAATGTAACCTTATTTGAAAATATGGTCTTTGCACCTGTAATTAGTTAAGATGAGTTTACACTAGCTGAGGATGAGTCCTAAATCCAACGACCAGTGTCTTTATAGAAGACAGGAGAAGATTCAGACTCAGATACACAAAGAGAAGATGGCCATCTGAAGACAGAGGCAGAGATGGGAGTCAAGTTGCCAGAAACCAAGTAACCCCAGAAAGCATAAGAAACTGGAAGGACCAAGGAAGGATTCTCTGCTAGAGCCTTCTGAGAAAGCATGGCCCTGCCAACACCTTGATTTTGGACTTCTGACTTCCAGAGCTCTGAGAGAGTACCTTTCTGCTGTTTCAAGTTACTCAGCTTGTGGTCATTTACTATGGAAACTCTAGGAATCTAGTACAGTCCCCATCTCAATTTTTAAATAAAAAACTAACATTTTTCAGATGTGCGCATTTGTAGCTAGGTCATGGTTGTCTCTGCACTTGTTTGTGACATGAACTTATCACAAATACACATCATTTCCTCTTATCTAAATAGGTCTGTAGGTTAGCTGGGGGCTTCCCAGGTGGCATTAGTGGTAAAGAACCCGCCTGCCAATGCAGAAGATGCAAGAGATGTGGTGTCAATCCCTGGGTCAGGAAGATCCCCTGGAGGAGGGCATGGAAGCCCACGTCAGTATTCTTGACTGGAGAATCCCATGAACAGAGGAGGCCGGCAGGTCACAGTCCATAGGATCGAAAAGAGCTGGACATGAATGAAGCAACTTAGCATGCACATAGGTGAGTTAATAATATTGTCTCAAGGGTAATTTCCTGGTTTTGATAATCAAACTAAGGAAGATAAGATGTTACCATTTAGGAAAATCTACTATTTTTACAACAATTTTTTTGTAAGTCTAAAATGATTTCAAAATAAAAAATGTAAAAAATAAAAAAAGATTCATTATCTATAGCCAAATATATGTGCATCTTGCTTTTGATTTTATTTTAGGAGGGTTAAAAAGCGGGGGGGGAGATAAAATGCCCTTCTTGACTGGTCTAGGAATACCAAGATCAGTGAGAAAAACAGGAGGTTATTAGAGCTCTTATGAGCAATTTTCCTTTATTTGTTCTTCTATGTCTACCCATTTAAGATGTGACTTGTTAAAACACGTGTGGAACACAGCTCTCCAAAGCCAACTTGCAGTTCAATAAATTAAAAATTAAAACAAAAGGAAAGAGGTGATGGGCGGAATCTGTAATGAGCTGGAAATTTTGTAAATCCCCATCACTGTTCTTGCCTGTTCTTGTCCCTGGCATCCCATTCTATGTACCCACCCAAGGCATAGATTGCTGTCCATGTAAAGCAGGTAAACCGTCTCTGACAAAGGTTAGCCAAAGGGCATCTGTTGATAAAGTGATGCAGCCTATGAGAACATTTCAGCCAGAACTAGCAGTGCAGATAGATGATTATAAGGTCATATGACTATTTGCCTCCCTTTCTCCCTTCTTATCTCCATCCGTGCTGGGCAGAGATCCTTGAGAATGACAATATATCTGACTTTTAAGAGGCAACCAAATTGAGCAAGAGAATGATATCATTGTCTCACATGTAATCCAGCCTGAAATAGTTCATGGTTCAAAGCAAAGCCCGACTTGTTGATATGTATTCAAGGGGCCATAGCTCAAATGGACTTGGCAACTAAAGCCCAGGAAATCATGTTCAAATCAGATGAATAGAAGAAATGAAGAAAAGGGGAAAATTGAGGGAGAGGAGACCACTGGGAAATAATCCATCCCCTACTGCAATCTTGAATTCTCAAAGGAACTACCATCTTCAGGTGGGACCATGCCCTGCCAGCCACAATTGACTAGTTCAGGGGCCGGGGCCCAACACATCAATCCTTTTTTTTGGAATTTCAAACTATGAAACAAGAATGCATTGTCCACTAGAAGGTGGAGACTGTGGAAGAAGCCAGCATGTGGTGAGATACAATAAAACCACACAGAAAAGTCCCAAACACAAGACAGTCTTGGTAGGGTTTGAATACTTAACTCAAGCTGTTCCTGAAACCAGCTTGTCTCTACCATCCTGTGGCTTATTTATTCAACCTTTCCTCTTAATTCATGAGTCAGCACATTCCTTTCTTTTTCCTAAGCTAATGCAGGTTGGGTTTCTGTTACTTGCAACCAAGAGTCCTGATTAATAATCATGTGTGACCCTATGGACGATAGCCCACCCGGCTCCTCTGTCCATGGGATTCTCCAGGCAAGAATACTGAAGTGTGTTGCTATGCCCTCCTCCAGGTGATCGTCCCAACCCGGGGCTCAAACCCACGACTCCTGTGGCTCCTGTGTGGATTCTTTATTGCTGAGCCACTGGGGAAGCCACCAATTAACAATCACACCATTAACCATATATCATCAATTTATCAATATGCATGTGCATTTATGTAGTACTATCTGAAAACATCTCTTTCTCTCTTAGGAAACTTGCCACATAAAACTACTTTGCTTTTGTTTTACTCTTTTATTTTAATTATTACTCATAATTGTATCTGTGTAAGGTAATAACAAAGTTACTTCAATAAAGTGCCCTTGAAAGACAATATGGAGAGAGAAATCTACCCCTTTAACACACATAAGTGTCTCTATCCCTTGCTTATTGATTCCTGAAATTCCAACGCACTTA
This sequence comes from Oryx dammah, assembly GCF_014754425.2. Classification (NCBI taxonomy): domain Eukaryota; kingdom Metazoa; phylum Chordata; class Mammalia; order Artiodactyla; family Bovidae; genus Oryx; species Oryx dammah. The sequence continues at coordinate 57,611,022 of NW_024070188.1, forward strand.
ATATTAAACATTAAACCTGTTTTACTTGAGAAATGTTAAACACTGTGATTCATAGTCATTTACTTCTGCATGTGAATTAACTAGGTACCTTTGCCAAACAGTTCAATAATGTTAAAAAAAAGATATAAAATTACCTTTAAGAGCGTTTATAACACAACATAGTGTATATATTTGTCCTTTGAATTCTTAACAGACTATTCATGATCTATGCTGCTAAGTCGCTTCAGTTGTGTCCGATTCTGTGCGACCCCATAGATGGCAGCCCACCAGGCTCCGCCGTCCCTGGGATTCTCCAGGCAAGAATACTGGAGTGGGTTGCCATTTCCTTCTCTAATGCATGAAAGTGAAAAGGGAAAGTGAAGCCGCTCAGTCGTGTCCGACTCTTAGCAACCCAATGGACTGCAGCCTACCAGGCTCCTCTGTCCATGGGATTTTCCAGGCAAGAGTCATAGTTATATATTAATATTGGTTAACTGAGATTTTTAATAAACTAGAGACCACCAAGCTACTCTAAGAAAATTTAAATTAACTATAAAATTAATTTTATAAATTTAAATTTAGTTTATTTAAAATTTTATTTAATTTATAAATTTGCTATATGGCCAGTAAAGAGTAGTGGAATGACCTGGAGGTTTGGAGACCAAGTTCATTTCCTGGCTGTGCCATTAACTGTGTCCTGCTGTGTGACAGGACTTTGAGCAGGTCACATCACACTAGTGCTTACTTTTTATCAGGCTCTAAGACTCATGTTTATATAGAGACTCAGTTCAGTTAAGTCACTCAGTCGTGTCCCACTCTTTGCAACCCCATGGACTACGGCAGACCAGGCTTCCCTGTCCATCACTAACTCCTGGAGCTTGCTCAACTCATGTCCATTGAGTCAGTGATGCCATCCAACCATCTCATCCTCTGTCATCCCTTTCTCCTCCTGCCTTCAATCTTTCCCAGCATCAGGGTCTTTTCTAAGGAGTCAGTTCTTTGCATCAGGTCACCAAAATATTGGAGTTTCAGTTTCAGCATTAGTCGTTCCAATGAATATTCAGGACTGATTTCCTTTAGGATTGACTGGTATGATCTCCTTGCAATCCAAGGGACTCTCAAGAGTCTTCTCTAATACCAGTTAAAAAGCATCAGTTCTTCGGTGCTTAGCCTTCTTTATGGTCCAACTCTCACATCCAGACATGACTACTGGAAAAACCATGGCTTTGACTAGATGGACCTTTGTTGGCAAAGTAATGTCTCTGTTTTTTAATATGCTGTCTAGTTTGGACTAGACATGTAAACATTATATTCATTTAATCCTCAAAACAACATAATGAGCTTAGGTAATAGAATTATCACATTTGTTATAAATGAAAAGTAAAACACATATAAATTAAGAAACTTGCCCAAGTGTCAAAGCCCTGTTTAACTTCTGATGGCCTTCACTGTGAGTCAGTGCTCCTCACAACCACACTGACTAATGTACTGGCCTCTTTATCGGCAGGGCAGTAGGTGGCAGAGAGTCTGCTCCACTGAGATCATGTCAGGTCTCCATAGCCTTTACTGTATACCCATCATCCAGATTCTGTTGTCTAATTTCTAATTACTTCCCCTGAGACTCCTCGGAGGCATACTCTTGCACTCACTTTGCAAACAACAAGAAGTGCAAGATAATGTACATTCTTCTAGGGAAGGTGAAAAGGGAGGATGAATGTCTAGCAATCTTAGGTCGAGTGGGACAGCTCTAAACATAATTCATATGCTATGGATTGAATGCTTGTGCCTCGCCCTGAAATTCATATATTAAAATCCTAACCCCCAAGCTTATTACAAACTAGGCCTTTGGGAGGTGTTTAGGTCATGAAGGCAGATCCTCATGAATGGGATTACTGTGCTTGTAAGTAACCCCAGGGAGCTTTGTCCCTTGTCCCTTCCTCCATGTGAGATTGAAGTGAAAACAACCTCTGAGGAAGAGGTTCTCACCAGACGCCAGAGCTGCCAGTGCCTTGGTCTTGGACTTCCCGGCCTCCGGAACTATGAGAAATAAATTTCTCTTGTATATAAGCCATCCAGTCTATCGTATTCTGTTAGAAGAGATCAAACAGGCTAAGACATTGAGAATAAGTTAAACCTGGAACTACAAAGCCATCATATCCTTGCTTGGCTCTTTCCCTAGCCTTACTCTGCCCCCTATTGTTTTCTCCTGGTACTTCCTTAATCAATCCTTCCTACATAAATTCTTGTCTCCAAGGACTGCTTCTGGAAACCCAACCTAAGACAAGTAGTGTAATGGAAGAGCATTTTTGGACCACATTTTCTTGGATTTGAATCCTTCTCCACTAGTACCTTATTTATGTTTCTTGAAATATATTTGACACATAACACTGTGCAAATTTAAGGTGTACAACATGCTAAGAGACTTGATTTGAGTTTTAAATCTGTATATGTAAGACTGAGATGTGTTTTCTCTACAGAGATCTTTTTCTGAATTACAGCCTCCCTCCTTTCTCCAAAAGAAACTTAGCTACATTGACACTTAAGGGTGTTTATGTACAGTTTTGAATATAAACATTCCTTATCATTTGCTCTGAAAATCTTTTCTCTCAAAGAGATGCTCTCCATTTAGTCATGCACTCGACTAATCAACTAAGAAAAAAACACAAAAAACACACACCTATATCTAGTCTACTGTGTGCTCTGTGTTAGGTGTCAAAGGAGAAAGCAAAGAGGCATCAGACATGACTCTGACAGTCATATTGTTAGGGGAAGCACACTGACTGAAAGCGCCCACCCTGGCCAGGCACCATGGAACCAATTGCATGAGTTGTTTTACAAGAGGAGGTCCTGCTAAGGAACATAGAACTAATAAGCCACCACCAACTGGAAGAGTTCAGGAAAGGTCAAAAGAAGACATCACATGTCCGACCACCTCCCAGAATCCTTCTCACTGGCATCCATCTTCACTGAACAAGGTGTGCACCACCAGGAAGGACTCTGAGTCAGAATGATTGGCTAAAGACTACCCGGAAACTAATCCCATCACCATAAAACCCAAGACAGCAAGCCACGTGGCAGAGCTGTTTTCCTGGGTTCCCTTACCCTACTGCTCTCCAAGGGTTCCCTTTCCCAATAAAATCTCTTGCTTTGTCAGCACATATGTCTCCTCGGACAATTCATTTCCAAGTGTTAGACAAGAGCCCTGTTTCCAGCCCTGGAAGGGGTCCCACTTTCTGCAACAATATGGTTCATATTCTAGAATGGTAGAGAAGTGTAGACCAGAGAATGATAATTTCTGGTTGCCTCCCAGCATTGATTCCCCTAGAAGATTTTCCTACCAGAATCCTTAATTGCTTAAGTCGCTCAGTCGTCTCCAACTCTTAGCAACCCCATGGAGCCCACCAGGCTCCTCCGTCCATGGCATTTTCCAGGCAAGAGTACTGGAGTGGGGTGCCATTCCCTTCTCCATCCACTGGGCTAAGAACGATTCCTACTTCCCTTGAGTGGCCTAAATTCATTTATGTGATCCCATCCTTGACATGAATTTAAATTGGTCAAGTCATAGGGACTTTCCCATGGTGGCTGATGGAAGAGATGTCCTCTCCTTTCCCCAAGATGTAGAAGAAAAACTGTTATGTTGGGAGTTGAGGCCATCATTTTCCTAACTTGAGGGAAAACAGGCCAAGGATGAAAATAACAGAATAGTAAGGGCCAAACTCAATGAAGCTGAAGTTCTTGAAACATCATAAATCTCCAGACTAACAGATTTGCCTGAAATCAACAGAAAGCAATGCTCAGTTGAAATTAAAATCGGTTTGGTACTGATAGTAATTGTCAATGACAATAATTTTCTTCCATCGCCCTTCATTTCTTTCCTCTCTTTAGACAAACAATGCAAACTGAGATGAGCACTCAAATCTAGATTAAGTTAGAAGCTCTGTTAATTAAGACTTCTGAAAAAAAAAAACAAAAAAACAAAAATGAGTTCCCAAAATAGCTAACATCTGAGTTTTGGGTTCTATAACACATCTGAAAACCAATTTTTTTTAATGAGAACACTAAATATTTAGAATATGTCAAAGCAATATAGCTTCTCAGGTGGCTCAGACAGTAAAGAATCTGCCTGCAATGCAGGAAAATCAGGTTAGATCCCTAGGTCAGGAAGATCCCCTGGAGAAGTGAATGGCCACCCACTATAGTATTCTTCCCTGGCCTGGAGAATTTTATAGACAGTCCATGGGGTAGCAAAGAGTCGGACATGACTGAGCAACTAACTTCACTTTCAAAGCAATATGGCTCATCTAATTTTGTATTTCCCACCTATAAAATACCCTTCAAGCAACTTTCCTGTCATAATATTCATCCTAGTCCACACCTTCTATGCATCCTACCTGAATTATAGCAATAGCCACACACTTATCTTCTTGAATGTACAGGAGTTTGCCTTCTGAACCACACTCCATATCCAATACTTTGGTCACCTGAATCTAAGAGCTGAAAAAGACCCTGATGCTGGGAAAGATTGAGAGCAGGAACAGAAGGGATTGCAGAATATGCGATGGTTAGACAGCATCACTGACTCAGTGGACATGTATTTGAGCAAACTCTGGGAGACAGTGAAGGAAAGCGGAGCCTGGTGTGCTGCAGTTCATGGGGTCACAGAGTTGGACACAATTTAGTGACTGAACAACAACAACCACCCTACCAGGCGAATCACCTTCAGAAATCAGCACTTTTGACCTTGTTAATCAGAATAACATTTGATGGTTCCACTCCGCCTGTCTTATAGCCGATCAACTCCACACTTCTGTTTCTGACATCAAGGGCTCTCTTTCATTGGCTGCGTGTTACTTACACAGTCTCAACACGCATGAATTTCCAGCCATAGGAATCGCATCTCTTTATGCACCATGTTCATTCTTCCCTCCATGATTTCATTAGTACTGTTTTCTCCATCCAATACATCCCCCTTACTCAACTCTGCTTATTAAAATCTTACTCATTCTTGAAAGACCAGGTTTTGTCTTCCCCAGATGCCTTCTCTGATTATTTTGGCTCATATTTGTCTTGTTTCTCTGAACTTCTTTTAGGAGGCAATACTATGTGGTAGACTAAAACCAAAGGCTTGGTTTAGAATCCAATGTCTGGCACTTACCAGCTGTGTGACCTGAGGCACTTTGCTTAACCTTACTGAAACTTAGGGTTTTTATGTATAAAATGTAAATACAAATCAACTTCTAACACATTATAAAAAGTAAAGGAAAATATGTCTAGCTCATAACTCTTAGTATGACGCTGAAAACTCTGCTCAGTTCTGTGCAACTTAGTAAATTATCATTTTTTACTGGATGCAATAATTTCATATATGAGTTTTTTCTGCTTATTTGGAGTTGCCACTCACTGTTTTACCATTTGTTGACAATTCATTCCAGAGGGTAGACTTCTTCAAAGCCTTTATTATTTCTGTGTATTGTAATTAAGAGAATAGAATATCAAGACTAGATATTGCCAGTTACTCTTTGACGAGCAACTTCTAACTTACTTGTAAGTATAAGCTGTTTTTAAACAATGAATTGAATATTTTAGGTTAACTTGCATTTCAGATTCTGGAAATTCATGGAATCGAAAGTACATACTCTTTATATAAAATAGAGATGATTTACTGCTTCCTAGTACAGAAAAAATGGTTCAGAGAACTTATCCAACAGTGCTGTTAGTCAGTGCATGCTAGCCAGTGCAGCAACACATACATCAAAGGTGTGAGTATATCTGGATTTCTGCAGGGTAGAAAGATACACAAGGACCAACATGTTTTATGGAAAATCAAAAGTGCAGAAATGGGGGATGTCTGATAGGAACATAGCTCCACATCACAGAATGACAGAGGAGGCAGAACAGTGCAAAGTGACCCATCTTCCTACAGAGAAGAAGTGGACTAAAGATTAATAGAGGAAAGAATTGGAAGCAACACTCAGCTGAGCAAAGATAAGTGCGCATTAAATCACCAAAATAATGAGGAAAGTATCTGTAACATTTATGTCAAGGAAAGGGCCTATTCCCTTAATATAAAAAAGCTCTGATGAACAAAGAAATAACCCCAGTAAAGACAGGCAAGGTTACATGAATGAAAAGCAGCATCAGAGTCTTTTCCAGCGAGTCAACTCTTCGCATGAGGTGGCCAAAGTATTGGAGTTTCAGCTTTAGCATCAGTCCTTCCAATGAACACCCAGGACTGACCTCCTTTAGAAGTTTGTTAAAAGGCAGTATTATGGACTGAATGGACTGAGAGTATTATGGACTGAATGCTGTATCTCTCAAAATTTATCCATTGAAGTTTCAACCCCCAAAGTGACTGTGTTTGGCGACAGAGCCTTTATGGAAGTATGCTCAGACACAGTAGTGTCCAACTCTTTGTGACCCCATGAACTGTAGCCTGCCAGGCTCCTCTGTCCATAAGATTCTCCAGGCAAAAATACTGAAGTGAGTTTTCATGCCCTCCTCCAGGGGATCTTCCTGACTCAGGGACTGAACCCACATCTCCTGTGTCTCCTGCACTGCAAGCAGATTCTTTACCCACTGAGCCACCTGGGAAGCCCAACTTCTACATAGTGCATAGTATATACAACCATTCATCAAATGTTAGCTCTCACATTTCTGATTCATAATCTACCTATAATACTTCCTTGACTATTACATATATATTGCATTTATACCATACTATTATACTTAAATATATTATATGCAGTCCTCCAAAATCTTTGAAAATGTTTATTTTCCTAATCTTGAATTAGGGGAACATAGTTTTTTTCTTCTCAAGATTTTTTAATTCAAAATTAGTTAGAGTAATAACTGATCAAGATGAAGCAACATACTGTTCCTCTGCAAACCCAATTATAGCCTCCAAATTTTTAGGTCCTTAGAATGAAAGAGTTTTCTCCCCAAGCCTGCTGTCAAGACTTTGCAGCCCACTGGCAGATGTCACTGAGCTGGTTTCACCTCTGAACAGACACAGCTCCTTCTGGGAGAGTCTCAGCAAAGACACCCAGACCTTCCCTTGGTTCTGCACCAAACATTTTCTGTCTCCCTGGATTGTTTCTGCTTTCTGGTCTCCTTTGAAGTTACAGTCGATAGTCTGCTTCTTGTTGTTGTTATTGCTGTTTTGTGTATATGTGTGTTTGTTTTTTATAGTTTAAAGACCTAATAATTCCATTCATGAAAGAACAACTCAATGATTAACAGATGATCTTCACGATAAAATGCCATAGCCCTAAATTAAGGGGAAAAAAGCTTAGTTTTTCACTTAGCTCAATACAGCTTACATGTAAATATAACTGATTTAATTCTGCATATTTTAATATTAACTAAGGTTTCCCTGAATATTCGTTGGAAGGACTGATGCTGACACTGAAGCTCCAATACTTTGGCCACCTGATGCGAAGAACTGACTCATTGAAAAAGACCCTGATGCTGGGAAAGATTGAAGGAAGGAGGAGAAGGGGATGACAGAGGATGAGATGATTGGATGGCATCACCAACTCCATGGACATGAGTTTGAGTAAGCTCCAAGACTTGACGATGGACAGGGAAGCCTGGCGTGCTGTAGACCATGGGGTCACAAATAGTCAGGCATGACAGGTACTGAACTGAACTGAACTGAACTGAACTGAACTGCGGGTTTCCCTGGTGGCTCAGATGGTAAAGAATCGACCTACAATGCTGGAAACCTGGGTTTGATCGCTGGGTTGGGAAGATCCCCTGGAGAAAGGAATGGCTACCCACCCCAGTATTCTAGCCTGGAGAATTCCATGGACAGAGGAGCCTGGCAGGCTACAGTCCATGGGGTCACAAAGAGTTGGACACGACTGAGCGACTTTCATATTCACTTTCACTTCAAGACTTATTTCCACATCCTGAAACTTCTAGTACGTATGTTTATATATAATTTATCATAATATTTTTGGCTTATTTAAATAAAGTATATTATTTTAGCATTGATTCATCATAATTTAAAGACTTTGTTTCCTGCAGAAATTTAATAAACGGGCCATCTTATTTTTCTTCTAGGAAGAGGAAAATAATCATTGCATGGTATTTTTTATTCCTTCAGGCATAGTTTAAAGATTAGCTATAACTGGAAGCAATACAAATGAATAACACTTGCCTGATGCAGAATTCTATGTTGGCTTTTATCCAAAGGTCTAGAATTCGCTGCTCTTTAAATTAAATTTAAGTTTAAAACATAGTCTACTTTATCTTGTAGTGAAAGTAGGGGAAACTGATATTAAGTATTTTTCTCCAAGATACAAGGTAACATCGCCTTAGAGCTGGTAATAAATGCAGGTTTCACAAAAATAATTAATTTTATTGATTTTGGCCCTTTCTATGAAGTGTCTGCAAGTAGCACAGCAGAACAGTTCAGTTCAGCCCTTTAATTCGAAACATAATCCACAGTGCCACACATTCAAAGTTCATCTGTTTCCCAGATAAGAGAGATTTTTCTGAACATTGTTTATAACTCACCATCACTGACTTGAATTTAGATTTGAGCCATTCATCCAACAAACATTCACCAAGCACCACTGCCCAGGATTGAAGGTCTAAGGATGATAACAGCACAATGTTCCTGGGGCTTAGGTTCTAAAGTCAGTCTTGTTGGTGTATGACAGAAAACCACAGAATTCTGTAAAGCAACTATCCTTCAATTAAAAAAAAAAAAAGATGAGTCCTATAGGAAATATATAGGTACTATAGCATTCAGTAACAACCATCGTTTCTATTTATATGCTCCAAGATGTTACACACACAATGATGCTTAATTTCACTTCACCTTCATACCTTCCAGAGACAGGTATCATGTCCTTATTTTACGGACAATGGAACTGAGTCAGTAGAACAAGCAATTAAGTCAATGGAATGAACTCACACAGCTGCTGAGTAGCAGGCTTGAATTGGCTTAAGTCAACAGGGCTGACTGGCTTAAGTCCCATTCTGGGGGACTGTTCTTATCTCCCTTTCTTATTCACACAGGTTGCAGAGGGGGTCTGAATGGGGAGCTATGGTTAGAAAAGAAGTTAGAATAAGGCTCAAAAATAATTTTGTACTTTTAACACTACAGCACTGTTTCAAAGAGTCATTTGATTTTATTTATGAAGTTTTGCCTTCTGGCTGGAAAAGAGATCATTATAAATAATAAAAAAGATGGTGACCTCACAGAATTTGTTGCTAGCCATTTTTTTTTTGTGGGGGGGTGGGGTCGGTGGTGGCTGTGCTGGGTCTTCATCCCTGCATGGGCCTTTCTCTAGTTGCAGACAGGGAGGGCTATTCTTGACAGCAGTGCATGGGCCTCTCATTGCAGTGGCTTCTCTGCTTGTGGAGCACAAGCCCTAGCACTCGGGCTGCAGGAGTTGTGATTCCCGGACTCTAGAGCTCAGCCTCAGTAGTTGTCATGCATGGGCTTCGTTGCTCCGAGTCATGTAGGATCTTCCCAAACCAGGGATCGAACCCATGTCTCCTGCATTGGCAGGCAGATTCTTTACCACTGAGCTACCTGGGAATCCCTAGCCATTATTATTGATATCAATTAAAAAATACTAATCACAGACTCGATGTACATGAGTTTGGGTGAACTCTGGGAGTTGGTGATGGACGGGGAGGCGGTGATGGACGGGGAGGCCTGGCGTGCTGCGATTCATGGGGTCGCAAAAAGTCGGACACGACTCAGCGACTGAACTGAACTGAACTGAACTCATAGTGTCTTCCCTGGAGGTCCAGTGATTAGGACTCTACACTTCCACTACAGGGCATGCAGTTTCGATTCCTGGTCAGAGAACTAAGATCCCATATGCCAACCAACCAAAAAAATTTTTTAAATAAAAGAAATACACATGAATTGTCTTTACATTTCAGGAAAATTAAACAAATAAATGAATACCAGGAGAAGAAAATGGCAACCCACTCCAGTATTCTTGCCTGGAGAATCCCAGGGATGGAGAAGCCTGGTGGGCTGCCGTCTATGGGGTCACACGGAGTCGGACACGACTGAAGTGACTTAGCAGCAGCAGCAGCAGTGGATGGCTTTTGTAATTATGTCCCCTCTCTTTCTCTCTTTCTTATTCTCTACATATTTAAACATGAGACTTCCATAAAAAGAAGTCCTCATTTACAGAGCAATTCCAAGAAAAGGGGAAACCAATAAGCTGAAGAGTGTCTCACTTAGGCTATGGCTGAGTTAACACTTATCTTTGAAGTTATTTGCTTGCTTTTGATTTTGAGAAGTTTATAGACAGAGAAAATAATGTAACAATTTATATATCAACCACACAGAATTAAATAGCATATTGTCATTTTTACATTGCTGTTCTTCTTTGTCCCCACTAAACACAGCACATGGCTCTGCTCTCACCAGGTTCTCAAGGATGACCTGAAGGACAAAATCAGGTATTCAGAGTCTCAAGGAAAAACTCAGGAATCATCAGTTTCAACAAGTCTGATCTTATTTTTCCTAAACATGGCCACCACCTCTTTTAAATTAAACCTCAAATAACTTTGGCAATCAATATCTTTATCAGAATTTAAATATTCTTAGGTCTGCTGTATGGATCGACTTATAGAGAAACTTATAAAAAGCATGGGTGACTTACTTTGCTTTTACTTTTTTTCAGTCATGCCATGGATCTTGTGGCTTATGAAATCTTAGTTCCCTGACCAAGGATTGAACCTGGGCCCTCCACACAGAATACCAAGTCATAACCACTGGATCACCAGGGAAGTCCCAAGCATGGGTGATTTATTTCACACTCTTCTCAATCAGATAAAAGACACATGCAATCTAAACTTCATAATTCACAACCTTCATAGGTATTCGTATTCCAAGAGAAATGTGCAGTTTCAATAATGTGGCCAGTCTCTTTTCTCGGCAGTTGAAAGAAGATATCTAAAAATTATTTGATAAATCAAGCTATGATAATGGTTCCAAGAGAGAACTCATTATCTTCTCTCCCCCATGAACCATCTCTTCTTTCAAATTTTTATTAAGGTCTTAACCTCTAACATCGAGTGAGCTGCCAAGCATTTCAACTTCTCCCTCTACAACGACACGTGTATTCTCTCATTCCCAAGCCACTCTCCTAGTGGACGCTGTCTTTTCCTCTCACATACACCATTCTAACCAGTCGGAGCTAAACTCCTTCCTCTAATCTTTTGTATTTTAAAACCTCAACAACAAATCATGCCATTCCTCTAGGCAGAACCCAACAGCTTCACTTTGCTTCAAGAGAAATTCACTTTTCAGCCTTCTACCCATGCTCCATATGATAGTGTCACAAGACCCTCAAGCCATACCAGGAAGATCTGTTCTCGGCGCTTATTGTCACGGCATTCGTCTTCTCAAGCCTGAATCTAGCAAAACTGAAATGTATCTACCAGAATCCAAGTTCTGTTAGGATAATTAGCTGTTTTAAACACCCCTCAGCTGGAAAACATCTGGATCCTTAAATACACCTTCAAGCATATTGATAAGCTCAGTAAGAATAAAGTGAAATTTCTCAAAGGTAAATTTATACATATATTTGAAATCAAAGTGACAGACAAAAACTGAAGCTGAGGCTCCTATGAGAATATGTGTCTCTACTATGATTGCAGAGACTCAGGGAATATCAGTAACAGGATAGCTAACAGAATGTTGCATGGGGGACCGAACTTGACACACTCCTCTTCCCCAACTCCATTTAGACATAGAACCTGGACCCCTCAGTTTGATACAACTCCAGTAAAATGGCAAACTAGAAAAATCTAACTGCTAGCAAAGATAGCCAATGAAAAAACTTGCCTCTGCCACAAATCTGGGTTAATAAGTTCTCCCCCTCAATTCATATCTTGAAGTCTTAAACTCCAATGTGATGATATTTGAAGATGAGGCCTTTGGGAGGTAATTAGGGTTAAATAAAGTCACAGGTGTAGGACCCTCATGTTGGAATTAAAGATCTTTAAGAAGAAAAACCAGAGAGTTTGCTTTCTCCTCTCTTTCTTCGTATAAAGAGATCATATGGACACCCAAAGAGAGGGCAGCTGCCTATAAGCCAAAAGAGGAGGCCTCAGGATGAAACCTACATTGCTGGTGCCTTGATCTTGGATTTCCTGGCCTCTGGAACTATGAGAAATAAATTTATGTCATTTACCAGTTGTCCTCCACACACCTATATGAATAGCTAAAATTAAAGGGGCTTCCCAGATGGTGCTAGTGGTAAAGAACCCGCCTGCCAATGCAGGAGACGTAAGAGCTGTGGGATCGATCCCTGGGTCTGGAAGATCCCCTGAAGTAGGAAATGGCAATCTGCCCCAGTATTCTTGCATGGGAAATTCCATGGACAGAGGAGCCTGGCAGGCTATAGGCCATGGGGCCACAAAGAGCTGGACATGACTAACTGTGAACACACACAAAGGGATGGAAAGATATGAAGTAACTGGAATTCTAACACACTGCTGATGGAAATATAAAATGGCAACACTACTTTGAAAAACTACTTGACAGTTTCTTAAACATGCACACCATGGAGTCCAGCTATTGCTATTCTATTATTAGATATATATCCAAGAGTAATAAAAGCATCTGTCCAAAAAAGACCTGTAAAAGAAAGAGTGTTCAAAGCAGCTTTATATGTGATAGCTAATCCCAGTGTGACTTTAATTTGCACTTGCTTAATGGAGAAGGACACAGCAACCCACCCCGGTACTCTTGCCTGGAAAACCCCATGGATAGAGGAACCTGGTAGACTACAGTCCATGGGGTCGCAGAGAGTGGGACATGACTGAGTCACTTCACTTAATGAGTCCTGCAGGTGAAAATGGCAACCCACTCCAGTATTCTTGCCTAGAAAATCCCATGGGCAGAGGAGTCTGGTAGGCTACATACAGTCCACGGGGTCACAAAGACTCAGATATAACTAAGCACACGTGCACAATGAGTAGTGATGTTGAACAGTGTCTCTCCAGATATTGGACATCAGTTACACCTTAGCAAACCTGTTAAAAATCACACCATGCCACATCACCATGCTCCATCTGTGTGTGTGCTAAGTGGCAGCAGTCGTGCTTTGTAATCCAATGGACTGTAGCCCACCAAGCTCCTCTGTCTATGGATTCTCCAGGCAAGAATGCTGGAGTGGGTTGCCACGCCCTCCTCCAGGGGATCTTACTGACCCAAGGATTCCTGATTCAAATATGTAAAAATGAAAATCACTGGTAATATCAAGATTTACAAGGATACAGAGCAATTAGAACCATTATAAACTAGAACATTTATAAATTAGAACTATTATAAATTAGAACATTATAAACAATTGAAAACTGTCTTCTATCTAGGTTGAAACTATTTTCTAGGGCTAAGAGTAAAGGTGTGTCAATCTCAAGATCAGGCATCAAATGGCCTTACAGAAACATGTTTGTAACCTTGCCACCACCTTTGAATGAGCTCAATCTAGACTTCTGGAGAACAAGATACTATAAAGTAGAGCTCACTTCCCAGCTGAGGACTCCTAGACCAGCCTACAAAAAGCTAACTTCCAACCATATGAGAGAGCCCAGCCACCATTAAAGAACCCCCTACACAACCCAAGCTGGTTACAGAACTATGAGTAAGCAAAGCAACAAACAGAAGAACACCTGCCGGCTAATCTGTAAACTGTAATAAATGTGTATTTATTTAAAGCCTTGATTTGGGACACAGCAATAGCTAACTGAAACAAATAAAAAATCTGGTATATACAGACTACTAAACACTATCACACAAAGACGAAAATGAACACATGATTTTATACATGCAAAAGCATGGCTGACACAGTATGTCAAGGTAAAGAAGACAAACACAAAAGAGTACCACTGTCTGATTCTCTCTGCACAATGTTCAAAACAAGCTAAGTTGGTAAAGTGACTGGGTAGAGGTTATGTCTGGAGAGAAACGGTACCTGGGCTGGTGGGCGGGGGGCTCAAGTGCCACATCTGGAGGAGTGGCCATATTCTAATTTCTTGAGCTTGACTCTGATTCCATGAGCCAGTTCATCTTGTGAAAATCCATGGGTCATATATTAGTGTTTGTATACTTTTATATAATTCAATAAAAGGATTTCTTAAAAGAAATTGATAAGGAATTGAACAGAAAATTCACCAAAGAGGTGATATAAATAAAAAGAACATCAGTCTCCCACTGGTAGTCTGAGCAAAGCAAGTCAAAGCACTCATAAATACTAGTTTTCACCCACCAGTAGGCAATGTATTTAAAAGACTGAAATATTCAGTACTTGAGAGGGAACAAGGAAATATTGCACACTGCTAGTATGTGAAATTTAGAAAGTAATCTAATGAATATACTAAAATTTGGAATGCAGATAATCTTTACTCAATGCATTTATGAATCCATCCTACAGAAATGAAATCATTAATATGTAAGGATATAATTACTAGAATATTTATTGAAGCACTGTTCATAGCAGCGAAAGAATTAAATCACCTTGAATATACATCAAATGTGGATCATTACAAAAGCTGCAGTTTATATGTAACAGAGGACTTAATTATCTAAATATTAAAATGCATGTCTTACTACATTTTGACCTGCAATGATAAGGGTGGTAATTTGAAAAAGCAAATTTCAAAGTAATATACATATAGTGATCCTACTTCTGTTTCAAAAAAGAAGGGCTATTAACCCAATAAAACCCTATCTAATTCTGTATTTTTTTTCCTGAATATAAAGTTATAGAAATTAACAAATGAGTCTATTAACATTGGTTGCCTCAGAGAAGTGGAATTTGGAAGAAGGGGAACCCCACTGTTTCTTTTATACAGTTCACTCTTTTTTCTTGTTGTAACAAGTTTTTATTACATTGAAAAAGAAACTTATACACAAATTAGAAAACACTTAAAAAAAAACTCTAGGGCTTCCCTAGTGGTCCAGGGGTTAAGAATCCACCTTGCAATGCAGCAGACGACGGTTCAATCCCTGATCCAGGAAGATCCCACATGGCACAGAGCAACTAAGCTAGTGAGCCACAACTACTGAGCCAGTAGCCTAGAGCCTGCAAGCCACAGCTGCTGAAGCCCAATTGCCTGGAGCCTGTGTCCACGAGAGAAGCCACCATGAGAAGCCCCTGCACCACAACTATAGGATGCCTGTGCAGAAAGGAAGATTCCGCACTGCCAAAAAATCATAAACAAATCTTTTCTAAAAGACCTATAAAGTTTTTTCTTAAACTCTCAGCATTTAAATTAAAAATAAGAACATCTCATCACCTCATAAATGCAGTTTTCAAATTTTATACTCAATCAGCACAGGTAAACGTGAACATTACTCAAAATAGACCCCAAGAAAGGAGAAAAAACTAAAGCATTATCTTGAGAAACAGTGCACAGAACAAACTCCTTAATCTTTCAAATAATGAGGGACAAAATTTTAATAGTTGTGATCTCTTTTCAAGATTATTAAAGGCCAGTCCAGGAGAACATCTTATCACATAAATATCATATGCTATTAATTCAAGCAGAAGAATAAAGTTTTCTATAAAATATCTTTTAGCACTTGGAACAAATATCCTTTGACATAAAGTGACCAATCCAAAAATCCATTGGAAAATTTATTTGCTATATGAGTGGAAAATATTACTCAGAGTACTGACATTTCCTGTTTATCATTAAAAAAAAAAAACTTAGTTCCGTAACCTTGTAAATTTGATTCATTTATGAATCTTACAACTTCTAGACATGGGAGTTTACCTTAAGTAACAAATAAGATACGTTTGGCAGCCTAGTTCTTGTTAAGAACCAAGCTTTATCTTAAAAATGAATACAGAAATAAAAGTGAAGATAGCAGAAATAGTGAATAGCAAATTATAAAGGACCAATATATAATATGAAATCCACTTGGCTATAACCAAATATATTTCAATGTTCTCTTCTTTTTAATGTCTCAAAAAAGTCAATGAAATCAAAGTGAGTTTCACAACTGCTCTAAATTACTTGGATGTAATTATTCATTAATTTAGAACTTTTCAAAAGCTCTATAAATTATTTCATTAGAGATTATTGAAAGATGACAGGTTAGAAATGGTTACAAACCGTGGGTGTATTCTGGGTGTATTTTTTTTTACTGTAAAATTGTTTTTTATTTCATATGTTGAAAAAGAGATAAGTAACAGCAATTTGGAATTTATGACCTAAGTTTGAATCCCAGTTTCAATTAACTGGATGAGAAAGGTAGTTTTCTTCCATGAGACTTCATTTTCTGCAACCATGAAAATAAATGTTGAAGAAAGCAAACAGAAGTTTTAGAGTGTCAGAGTAAAAAATAACCATACCATGCGTTTATATCAGGTGCTTTATACACATTTTCAGGAAATTAATTTATGAGTAGGTAGTATCTCCATTTTGCCAATGAAGAAGGTGACATTCAGAATTCTGTTTAACTCACCCAAGGTCACACTGTGGAAAATTCTTAAAGAGATGGGAATACCAGATCACCTTACCTGTCTCCTGAGAAACCTGTATGCAGGACAAGAGCAACAGTTTGAACCGGACATGGAACAATGGACTGGCTCAAAATTGGGCAAGGAGTACATCAAGGCTGTATATTATCACCTTGCTTATTTAACTTCTAGGCAGAGTACATCATGTGAAATGCTGGGCTGGACGAATCACAAGCTGGAATCAAAGTACTGGGAGAAAAGTCAACAATTTCAGATATGCAGATGATACCATCCTAATGACAGAAAGTGAGGAGCTAAAGAGCTGGATGAGAGTGAAAGAGGAGAGTTAAAAACTGGCATAAAACTCAATATTCAAAAACAGATCATGGTATCTGGTCCTGTCACTTCATGGCAAATAGATGGGGAAAAAGTGGAAAGAGTGACAGACTTTATTTTCTTGGACTCCAAAATCACTGCAGACGGTGACGGCAGCCATGAAATAAAGACACTTGCTCCTTGGAAGGAAAGCTATAACAAACCTAGACAGAGTATTTAAAAGGAGAGATATCACTTTGCCAAGAAAGGTTCATATAGTCAAAACTACAGTTTTTCCAGTAGTCATGTATGAATGTGAGAGTTAGATCACAAAGAAAGCCGAGCATTGAAGAATTGATGCTTTTAAATTGTGGTGCTGGGGAAGACTCTTGAGAGGCTCTTGGACAGCAAGAAGACCAAACCAGTCAATCCTAAAGGAAATCAATCCTGACTATTCACCGGAAGGGCTGATGCTGAAGCTGAAGCTCCAATACTTTGGCCACCTGATACAAAGAGCCAACTCACTGGAAAAGGCCCTGATGCTGGGAAAGACTGAAGGGAGCAGAAGGGGATGACAGAGGACATGATGGTTGGAGGGCATCACCAATTCAATGGACATGAGTCTGAGCAAACTCCAGGAGACAGTGAAGGACAGGGAAGTCCGGCATACTACAGCCCATGGAATCACAGAAGGTCAGACGTGACTTAGTGACTGAACAACAATAACAACAGCAAAGGTCACAGAAATGATCAATGGGAGAGCCAGGATTTGAAACCAGCTCTAAGTGACTGCAGAGACAGGGTCCTTGAAACTTTGGTACGTATAAGTTAAATATATTGTGTAAGCTCCCACTGCTAACTAAGTGAATGCTTTATAATACTAAATCCTCTGTAACATTAGGAAAGACAACTAAATTTTCTGAACCTTAGCTTCCTTCTCTGCAAAACAGTATAAGTATTAACAGTACTTAGCACAGTGGCTGGAACATTAGGACCAGTCAACGCATATTTGTTTTCTAAAATCAGTATTTTTAAAACACTTTCAGAATAACATTGAAAAGACAAGAATCATTATCTCCATTTTGCACGTGCATATAGTCAAAGCTGTGGTTTTTCCAGTAGTCATGCATGGCTGTCAGAGCTGGATCATAAAGAAAGCTGAGTGCCGAAGAATTGATGCTTTTGAACTGTGTTGCTGGAGAAGACTCCCAAGAGTCCTTTGGACAGCAAGGAGATCAAATCAGTCAATCCTAAAGGAAATGAACCCTGAATATTCATTGGAAGGACTGGTGCTGAAACTGAAGCTCTAATATTTTGGCTACTTGATGAGAAGAGCAGACTCATTTGGAAAAGATCCTGATGCTGGGAAAGACTGAAGGCAGGAGGAGAAGGGGACAACAGAGGATGAGATGGTTGGATGACATTATGGACTCAATGGGATGAATTTGAGCAAAATCAGGGAAATAGTGAAGGACAGGGAAGCCTGGCATGTTGCAGTTTATGGGGTCACAAAGAATCGGATACGACTTAGTAACTGAACAACAACAACATACACTGATACCAATATCATAAAACATAAGAGAAGCATATTCAATAACAGCATAATAAATAAATCCGTATTTATTGATGTGATGAAAAACTGTGTTGTTTCCATTCAAAACAACTAATTTTGCCTTGAAGTTATGATGTTAAGATCAGCTATCATGGAGAAAATATCCAAGTTCATGAATAAAGATAGATTTGGAAATTTTTAATAACTATGAGAAATATTCTTCTTTGGAGAGTGGTTTCAAAGCAGTATTTTTTCAAATCTCAGGCAATAAATGAATAAACTCTCTCCTGAGATCCTTACCAGGTCCATGATTCTATAAAATAAGGAACTAAGTGATACAAACCTCTCGTATAAAGAAGCCCACACTTATTACATACTTGTAAACTACTGAGGAAACATGACTGACATTGACAATGGGAACGGACGCCCAGCAATCTCAGTAGTCAAGCCACCCTACAGTGACTAGAGCTCTTAGGGAAGACCTCTCATTTCCACAAGAACTGAAAGGCCATCACTCTCTTCTGAGGAACTGTCTGCAGCTTTTCTTTAAAGAACTAAATGCTTATATGCATGTGTGTGCAATTAAGAGGTAGCCTTGGTTTCTATTTTGGAGAGCATGACGCAACTACCCAGAGTTTTAACATAAGTAAAACTGTAAGTTCATGACTGGGGATAAAGCTACACAATGGTATCATTCAAGATAAAATCAGTGACCCCATTTAGGTAGTGAAAGCCATAGTCTACAGTCCCTTTCAATATTTCACATGAGGGGCTTTGGTGTGGTATGGTGAAGGCATTCTCTGATCAAAAAATGCAGTTACCCTGACAACAAGTAACTGCTGGGATTCTGCATTCTAATCTAACATAACCAGACTATGGATTTAAAGTTCAGCCGGCAGCTGCTGGCCGGCTGTAGCCCAGACAGATGTTGGCTGGAGCATCGAGGATTATTTGCCACATGTGGGACCAGATGGAAACTTCTGCACAGACCAACTTCAAATCTTTACTGCTGAAGCAAGAATCTTATTTTTCCGCTAATGATTGTTTTTTGCCATGGGCCTAAATAGTCATATTTTGAGATTAAGTCAGCAAAAGTGCTCGTCCATGCATATTTTTAAAATACACTTTCTTCCTTGGGGAAAAGTATACAAACAGGAAAAGTATCAGCAATGAGCAACTTACTTCTCTGGGCTTCAGTTTCCTCATCTGTAAAATGAGGATAATAATACTACTTATTTCCTAGGCTGTTTTATGAGGATTGGTGACTCACAGAATGTATGATGTTTTCAGTAAGTGTCTTTCGTCTAGTTTTATACTGGCGCTTAAGCACATAAACAAGAGGTTGTCTCCTGGTCATCCTCACCACACCTGGATTCTTACCTAAGATCCATCTGGCTGTACTCTCCCAAGATGATCCTTTCCATATGGCGTGGGACTGTGCCCAGACCTTCACTCCTTTCTTTTCACCTTTACTGCCTGTACTATGTCATTTGACAGCAATGTTCACTTGCCAGCTTTAGAGTTTCTCTTTCATTCATGTGTGTGTCTCTTCTCCCCATCTAGACTAGGAGATCATTGGGGTGAAAGGCCATGTCTTATATCACCTTGTATTTGACAAAAGACAGCATTGTCCGAAGCGGGTACTCACTAAACACTCACTGATAATTCTTTGCAATTTACAGGATAGTTTGAAGGACTACTTCCCACTGATTAAGCATGTAGTATATTAAGTACACACCTGATTTCTGAAATATGTCACAAGCAAAGTACCTCTTCTATATTCGTAAGACTTCTTCACATTAAGTGAAAGGCTGAGAGGCTTTTGGTATCATTTATGTACTTATTATTTACATGGTCTGGACTTTAGTTAATATTTATGATTCCACACAGAGCAATTCAGTGAGATTACACTGATGAAAAGATATCTCTTTGTTGGTAACGGAATGCATTTAAAAGTCAGCAAGGTGGCCTTCCATATACAGTTTCTAAAATGGATCCATTACATTATAAACGTTAATGTATAGAGTTAACGATGTATATGTTTCACTAGAACATAAACCTTTTCCCTTCATAGAAGAAAGTATCCCTTATATCTGAATTAATTCGTTGAAATTTTATAATGAAAGTCAGCTGTGGTTCCAGGAAACAGCTGGTGTTTTCGCCTCTCCACTTCCACAAAGAAATATGCAATGCATCAGGAACAAACTATCTCAAAACCATAAATTGCTTAAATCTTCTTCATGTGCAGACACAGTGCATTTCAATAGGAGACATTTGATGTGTGTTCAATTTTTACAATAGTTGTTAATTAAAACTGTATAACTATAAAAATATGCATGGATGCTATGTAATATGAAGAGCACTTTACTAGGTGCTATAAAATATAATTTAAATATGGTCTCCTGGGAAATTTTAATAAATATAAAACACTGGTTCTCAACCATGGGGTTTGTTTCAAGATCATCTGGGGAACTTGTGCAAATGACAGCAACATAAAATTCTGGATTCTATCCCTAAAGATTCTATCCAGATAGTTCTAATGTGTACCCTAGGTTATGAATCTAGAAAAACAATTATTCAATGAAGCAAGACTCAACCATAACTTTTTTTGATATATGAGCATAATATTCTTCTTCATAAAATATATATACATTATTAAAATCAGGTATATTCTGAATTTTTTACATAAAAATACATTCATTTCAAATGTAGTGAAAGGTTTGATAAAGATCCACAACAGTGCAATCTTTTATAACTTGATCAGGATTGTATAAAACTATTCTTTAATTTGAGTTTATAAACTTGAATAGTAAATAACTCTTATTTAAACTGAATTTCTAGCACATACATAATTTTTTCTGTTGTAATGTGTTCAGTCACTCAGTTCTGTCTGACTCTTTGCAATCCCATGGACTATAGCCCACCAAGCTCCTCTGTCCATGGGAGTGGGTTGCCATTTCCTTCTCCAGAGGATCTTCCTGACCCAGGGACCGAACCTGTGTCTCTCACATCTCCTGCATTGGCAGGCAGATTCTTTACGACTAGTGCCGTTTCACTAAAAGCTCCATTCATAAAAACTATAAAAATTTTCAACGTTGCATTAAAAAGGATGTCATTAATGGATGACATCCTGTTTTGATAAGTATACAATTTCCTTACATTGAAAATAGACATCAAAGCAAAATTGGTGTGTTATATCCCATGGAAATATACACAAATCATCCTCACGCCCTTTCTAATTTTTAGCGTAACTTTTTATTACAGTTTATCTTATAAACTTTATGAATGTATCCATTTATTTGATACATTTCCAGTTTTTTCAATTTCAATATTTAACAAGCCATAGAATTTAAAGGGTTCAAGATCGCTTAGGACAACCTCTCAGTTATATGGATTTATAGCCTTTGAGTTGTGTTGTTTACGTGAACTCTATCTTATGAGAAGCACTGTGATGCAGACACATTACTGATCCGCTGACCAATGTTTACTGCAGGATTAGAACTCACACTCAGACTGATTCTCAGGTCATTCAGAGAGACCAACATTTCTAGACCTCTCTCCAACAACATGGCTCTTCTTGCTTTTAGGGTCCTTGCTCTCTAGGCATTTTGCCATACATTTAACTTCCAGATGAAAATGTTGGTATTTTTTTCCCACAAGTCTCTTTTTATACAGTGAAAGAGAATAAAATAAGTCATTACCATTTTTTCACTTAATTCCAAAGATGACTGTAACTCAGCTTATACAGAAGGCTATGGGCTTGTTTCCAATTATCCTGATGCTGCAGGACAGGTAGCATTTCTTCCCGCTGAGATTATTTCCAGTTTCTTTCTCCCTAACATCATCTCAGAGATCTAACCTTCTGTGCCTTATTGTACCCATGTGCATAGTCCTTCACCTAGTCAACCTAACGCAAATCTTTTCTAACTCAGTTCCCAGGATCTTTACACTGATATTTATGGAAGGTTCTGTCTAGGAACAGATCTTATAGGATACAAAAGTATCCACAGCCTGGATACTGAGGAGCTTATTCAAATTAAGTTCCATTGGCATATATCACCTAGAAAGGCCTGGGCTAGTAGTATTTATGTTTCATTGGCATAGGCATGCATGTGTGCTCAGTCATTCAATCATTCCCAACTCCTTGAGATGCCATGGACTGTAGTCCATCAGGCTCCTCTGCCCATGGGAATTCTCCAGGCAAGAATACTGGAGTGGGTTGCCATGACCTCCTCCAGGGAATCTTCCTGACCCAGGGTTTGAACCTGGGCCTCCTGCATTACAGGGGGATTCTTTACTGCTGAGCACTGGGGAGGCTCCCATTGGCATAGATCACCCAGAAAAACCATAAGGCCTGGGCTAGTAATATTGTAGAGAAAAAGATCTACTAGCTTTGCTATGAAGACCTGTGTTCAATCTTGCCTCTGTTTCATAGACCTTGTGTAATATTAAGTTCTTTATGCATGCCATGCCTCACTGTGTTCATCTGGAAAGTGGTGTTAGAGGGAGGCTGTGAAAATCCAACAAGATAATATATCTCAAGTAGCAAAAAAATATTTTACTTACATACTTCTTTGTATATAAGTAAAGTCATTCATATATTAATATTTCCACATTTCTTAATCTTATTGTGCCATCAACATCTAGAATCCAACCTAAATATTTTAGTACTCCATTTTTTAAAAAATTTCTATTTATTTATTGCTAAGGTTGCATGGATCTTAGTTCCCCTGACCAGGGATGGAACCTGTGCCCCTGCAGTGAAAGCCCAGAGTCTTAATGTCTGACCCACCAGGGAATTCCTTCTTAATACTATTTCAAAAGAAGTGCTGTTAATCAAAATATTTACCAACTTTTATAGCCAATAATTATCAATAAATGAGCTAATGCTTTTCAATTCTGCAATTCAAACTTTTGGACTATTAAAAAAAGAGATATAGTAGATTGGGTGTAGAGTTGGGTGGTAGAAGAGCAACAAAGAAGAATAACTATCTTTTTATGTCTGTGGAAAATTTTTTAAGGCCATAGAGTGGAAAGTTAATGGGCGATCTAAGAATGTAAAAGAATATTTCCCAGAGGTTAGTCACCAGCTGGGTTTTATCCTTAGTAAGACAAGAACAGGAGGAAATTAGCTTAGATTTCATTTGGTTTAGAATAATGGAAGCAAGCTATGAAATCTAATTCCCAAGGAATCTTTTCGTCAAAATAAAATAGAGACTGACTGCCTACCATGATTTCAGGGCAATCCTGACTTTAAGTATGAGAAAATACTAGATGAATTTATAGTCATCCATCTCTATAATCCCTATCAAGAGAAGAAAACAAGCAATTATGAGTCAATTATGGAACAGGTGTTTTCACTTGTAATCATTTCATCTTTACTGGAAATTATTTTTCCTACCTCACAACTGAAGATGCACAGAGTTTAGTTTGCCCAGGATCATTCAGTTAATGAAAAGCTGAATTAGAACACAACCCTTACCTATCTCCAGAGTCCATCCTGGGTGCTGTGCCAACCTATGAGCCTTCCTCACCCTGCCATTCTTAATTTCAATCCTTATTATTTTTAAAAGGACATTATTCCCAATATTTAGATTTATTTCATTATTTATTTATTTTATTTGGATTATTTCCAAGATTTAGAGGTATCTGAAAACCAAAGGAAACTGGGAATATAGCTAGTATTTACTGAGCTACCTAATATATGCCAAACACGTAAGAACTCTACAAATAATGTCTCATTTTATAATGACAGCTACCATTTGAGACAAGTACTATTATTATCCTCTTTATAGAAGGAAACCTAAGCCTCAGAATATATGCTAAGAGTTAGAGATGTGGACGGACTTTGAGACTGTTATACAGAGTGAAGTAAGTCAGAAAGAGAAAAACAAATATCGTATATTAGTGTATATGTGTAGAATCTAGAAAAATGGTGTAGATGATCTCATTTGCAAAGCAGAAATAGAGACACAGATGAAGAGAACAAACGTATGAACACTAAGGGGTGGGAGGGAAAGAGGTGGGATGAATTGGGAGGTTGGGATTGACATATACACACTACTGATATTATGTAGAAAATAGACAACTAATGAGAACCTACTGTATAGCTCAGGGAACTCAGTGCTCTATGGTGATTTAAATAGGAAGGAAATCCTAAATAGAGGGTATATATATATATAAAGCTGATTAACTTTGCTATACGGTAGAAACTAACAACATTGTAAAGCAACTGTGAGGTGAGGTGAGGTGAAGTCGCTCAGTCGTGTCCGACTCTTTGTGACCCTGTGGACTGTAGCCTACCAGGCTCCTCCGTCCATGGGATTCTCCAGGCAAGAATACTGGAGTGGGTTGCCATTAAAGCAACTGTACTCCAATAAAAATTAATTTTAAAAAAAGAATATATACTAAGCCCATGACCAAGGGGCTAAAGAAGGAGACTTTTAACTTTAAGAAGGAGGACTTTTAACGTCAAAGGAAGCAGTGGGGTCCTAAGCATTTTCACCCTGGAGCACCTGCCCAGGGATGGTGAGAATCAGGCGTATCAGGAAGTCACACCACAGGGCATCCAAACCCCCACACAGATTTCAGTTTTAGTTTTCAGCAAGCCATAGATACTTAGAAGTAAAAAAGAGCCAATTGAAATCATCTGGTCCAATCCCTTTATCTTATAGACAAGGAATTTGAGGATCAGGGCGAGGTTAAGTACTTTCTCTAGGGTCAGAAAGCTAATTAGTGACAGAGTTAGCAATAAATCACTTCCATGAAAAGACATGCTTTCAAAGTGAATTCAATTACCTCCACTCTCAAGTGGCTATTAAGAACACCCATGTAGCTAGACAATCCCCAATGTTTTTGTAAAGTCTATGTAACCCAAGAGGATCTAGAAAGAACTTGGCAACACTGAGAATCTAAGTCAACAATCCTTAAAATGTGCTAATTTGAGTTAATTCATTATTGTTAGGGGCGGTGCTCCTACCAACTTCTGTTCCAAGTTACAGTTTCAGACAGTTACAGTAAACACCCAAGTATTTTCAACTCTCCTCTGGTAGATAAAAGATATATAACATTTCAGATATATTTGGATATAAAGGTAAAATTATTTTGTATTTGTAAATTTTGGATGACAAAATCCCAAAGAAGAGGATTCTTATGATTTTATCACATGATCTTTTTTTTCCCATAAGGTCAAAAATCATCTGTCTTGTCAATTGTGATAAAATTCACAGATGTCAATGGTAATACATTGATGTTAAGAAAAGGGAAAGGAAAGTGAAAGTGAAGTCGCTCAGCCATGTCCGACTCTTTGCGACCCCATGGAGTGTAACCCACCAGACTCCTCCGTCTATGGATTTTCCAGGCAAGATACTGGAGTGGGGTGCCATTTCCTTCTCCAGGAGATCTTCCCGACCCAGAGATTGAACCCGGGTCTCCTGCATTGTAGGCAGATGCTTTACCGTCTGAGCCAAATAACCAAATACAGTGTTGCAAACTAAGAGGAATGCAAAGTATTTTTACACAAAGCATACTTTTAAAATTAATTTTTTTCAACATACTAAATAAATCTATCTGGAGAGCCAAAGCTTGCCTTTAGGAAATATGGTTGAATTAATTAAAGATAAAAGGGAAACATCAGAAAACCTGAACAAGTACTATGGAGTTGGAACGAAAATGGATGAAAATACAAACAATTGTTCAGTCAATGGTCAATAATAAATACCTACTAGTCTGCCACAGAATAAAGTGAAACAGAAGGTAAACACACAGTGAAAGAATGAGAACTAAAGCATGGAGTCCGTATAAAAGCATCCTGATGAGAAACCAAAATGCTATTTCCATC
Organism: Oryx dammah; assembly: GCF_014754425.2. Classification (NCBI taxonomy): domain Eukaryota; kingdom Metazoa; phylum Chordata; class Mammalia; order Artiodactyla; family Bovidae; genus Oryx; species Oryx dammah. The sequence continues at coordinate 57,637,162 of NW_024070188.1, forward strand.
AGGGGGGAAAATAATCACACCAGTTAAAATCTATTTTGAAATATCATTTCAGGGGGGAAAAGGAAGTAGACTGAGAAGAAATCACTCTAATAGTTGTCAATATATGTATTTTGACACTGAGAATTCCCACATTTTCCTAAATTTAGCTATGAAGTCTTACACATTTTCAGAAATAGAGACCTGCTATCACACTTAATGTTTCAGAATGTGTTAATGCGAAATTTTTCCATTTGATGGTGTCCTTTCATTTAAGAAAGAAGAAGGAATGAATGTGACAGGGAAAATGGGCAGCAGTGTTCATTTAATATCGTGTATAAAGTCACAGTTTCACGCTTTGTGTCTAGCATAGGAAAATTGATTTTTGAGTGACATTTCATGGGTATACAGTACTCTGGCTTCAAGGACATTTCATGGGTATTCAATGTCAATCGTGCTTAGATTTCCTTATCCCAGGAAACATTCCCCCAAATTAAACCACACAGATTTATGAATGCCACCAACAGAAAAGGGCAGCAGCTTCTAATTTAACGGCAAGAAAGATACGCTGTCCAGCAGCAAGTAGAGAGCACAGGATTTCTCTCCTTGTATCTACCGCTGAAGAAGAGAGAGATGAGAGTTTTTTTCACTCAATTTCAATTTTTCCAGAGCAGAAAGTTCTCAGAGTGGCCTGCCTAAATGAAATAAGTGACAATCCAGGTTCTATTTAGAATTCTGTCTAGAAAAGGTTGGCTGGTTTGGAATCCCACAGGACCCCAGAAACCCAACAAGATATTCAACAGATTAGCAACTGTGTATCACTAGTGGTCAACATAATTTTATTTAGCTACTTTATTTAACAAATGCTATGTGCCAGGCACTGTTTTAAATTACAAATATTAAACTCCTTTGATTAATGGTCATAACAGCTCTCTTAGAGGAGAACTAGTATGTCCATTTCTCCGTATGACAAAACTGAGGTACAGGACAGTAAATAATTTTCCCACGATCACACAACTAGTAAAAGAAATCCTCTCTTAAAACTCCACAATAGTCAAACTTCTAGCATGATGCTCTTCCTTTTCTGGGCTGTCAGACAAAAATAGTAGTTTTCAATGAAAAGTTGTTTGGAGAGCAAAACTGAAAATATATAGACTGATAATAGAAATTGAATTTATTAGGAATCCTCTGTATTGGATACAACTATTAATAAAATTTTTTAAGCCTGTTATTTAATTTAATCTTTATTCTAAACAATACCATTAGGAAAGCATTGTTCCTATTTAAATCGTGAAACTGAATTTTACGTACATGATGAATAACTTCCCTGCTGTTCAATGACTAATGGAAAGAAGGATTCAAACTAGGCCCATTCAAATGCAGAACCTACCTACTGCCTTCCTACTAGGGAGACATCTCCTTTAAGGGGAGATGACTAAGAATGATGATTCAACCTGGATGTTTTTCTTTTTCCTCCTCTTTAACACAATAAGCCATCAACAACTATTTATTAAATTGATTAAGACATCAGATTTAAACAGATGAATGAGGAGTTTAGTTTATGGGGAGAATTCGCAGACACGAAAAAGCTCCTCAAAAAAATTGATAGCCCCAGCATCTAGCAGAGTATATCCAATTATTAATTGTGATAATGATATTATACTGACTAAAGAGAGTGGAGGCAGGTTGAGGAGGGGATAACAAGAGGATGACATTGTTGGATGGCATCACTGACTCAATGGACATGTTTGAGCAAGCTCTGGGAGCGGGAGATGGTGAAGGACAGGGAAGCCTGGCATGATGCATCCATGGGGTCGCAGAGTTGAACATGACTGACCGACTGAACAACAACAAAAGAGAGTAGAAAGAATCACTTCCTCTAAAAATTTTTAAATTGGGGGTAATGTCACCTATTTGGCAAAGCTCAAATACGGTCACACTTAAATATGAAGAGATGGGCTGGAGGGTGAATCTCAAGAAGGAATCACAGAGATGATCTCCTATGAGAAGTGTGGTTTTAATATAATTTACCAAGAATTTTTTTTTCACAATCTCTGTATATGACATCAGACAACAGCAACATTTTCAAGTCATAATTTTCAACTTTGTTTGATATCGTCAAAATATAAATCAGTAAAATGGAATTACAAGTGAACTGGAACCATCAATAATTTATATCATAACCCAATCTTTCCTGCAGATTAAGTTATTTACCTTTCTTATTTTATAATTTTACAAATAACTTACCTTATTATTTCATACTTTTAGTAGCAAATAATTTTTTTGTTGTGTTGTTCAGTTGCTAAGTTATGTCCGACTCCTTGTGACCCTAAGGACTATAGCCCACCAGGCTCCTCTGTCCATGAGATTTTCTGGCAAGAATACTGGAATGAGTTGCTATTTCCTCCTGCGGAGGATCTTCCCAACCCAGGGATCAAACTTGCATCTGCTGCATTGGCAGGCGGACTCTTTACCACTAAGGCAACAAGGGAGCCCCATTCATGAGAAGTAATTGAGTTTAAATTTTAGTCACCAACCTTCTGCCCTGCAACCACAAAAGTTTGTATAAGCTCTGCTCACCAATCTGCTACCCTCCCTCACTCAAAACCCCTCTTGTTCAGGGTAAAGAATTTTTGTCCTCTTATAGATCTTCAAACATGAAAAAAAAAAAAAAAAAAGACTTCCAAAGTCTTTCAAGTCACTGAGATTCCTCTTTATACCTTTGAAACAGCAATGTGAACCCCAAAGTACTTAATTCTAAGCATATCCTTAGATAATAGATGCACACATATCTGAGCATTACTATAATATGCTTGTAATGGGAAAACTAAGAATTCTTAGATGAGGTACCAAGCAAATACCCTACACAGAGGGTCAGAACATATACTGCCATTCCTTAAGTGTAGACAGTTGTTTTTATTTCATTCAACTTAATTATTAGCATTAATAAAAACAAGAAAAAAATGCATTTATGTAAGTGGTTAAGAACTTCACATCTTATCAATTAACATTTGCTGAAAAATGCATCAAGGACCTGTTTTGTGAAACATGTGCTTAACCAATAATTTTATACTTGACCTTTAAGCCAGGTTCCAGTTCAACTTTCTAGAGTGACACACAGCATGCATAACATTCTCTTTTCTGAGAAAGGCTTTTCATTGGTTTAAGGGAAGGACTCAGGCACTATTAAGCATAGAAGACTAGAATTTGCATTCTCCTTTCACACACAGAAAACAGAAACTAACACTGCCTGGAGGTGGATGACTCATCCAGTCACACTGTTGGTAAATCTGATTGTAAAAATATCCTACAAATATTTAGGACTACTTATTTAATTCAATAATCATTCTCCAACCTACCCCTTTTGCCTAAGTAGTTATGAGTCATTCTATAAACAAAAGGCAGATATGTGCCACTGGAGAAATACATTAAAAATTAACAAATTTAAATCACTTTATAGAATGTGCTTAATGTTTCCATCTCTTGCCAGAATGCTTTGGCAGGAAAAATGGAAAGACTGAGTGCCTTTTCACAGATGAGGAAACCAGGGCAGGCAGCATTATCAGAGTGACTTACTTGAGACTACATAAAGAGACCATATAAAGAGCTCTTTAAACCTGCATGTTTCCATCTAGAATATAGAAGCTTCTCCCTTTCTCGTATGTACACTGCTTTACCACATAGTCTGCTAAGTCACTTCAGTCGTGTCCGACTCTGTGCGACCCCATAGATGGCAGCCCACCAAGCTCCCCTGTCCCTGGGATTCTCCAGGCAAGAACACTGGAGTGGGTTGCCATTTCCTTCTCCAATGCATGAAAGTGAAAAGTGAAAGTGAAGTTTCTCAGTCGTATCCGACTCTCAGCGACCACATGGACTGCAGCCCACCAGGCTCCTCCGTCCATAGGATTTTCCAGGCAAGAGTACTGGAGTGGGGTGCCATTACCTTCTCTGTCTAGGGGACGACAAAAAGTGCAGCAGTATCTGGCCCTCTGATTGTCTGCAGTAGTCTGTGTACACTATGGAATTCTATTTCATTCCTTCTTGTGTCTTGTTCACATCTCCCACAATCTCACTGTAGGTTCTTTGAGAGCGTGGATCATATATTCAACCTCTATGGAATTTGCCAACAATGCCTAGCACAGAGGCAAGGACCTCTAAGTTTTTAAAAAATACCTGTTCATTCACTAACTAGATGCAAAAGTTTTGGGAGACCTATCCCTGGAGGAAGTGAGAATTAGATAAAAATTATATGTCACAGGCAAATCAGGCATTATTTATTACTCAATTCTGTGTTTTTCAATACTGTAGAAATTCACTACAATTTTCTCATTTTCCTATTTTCAAAAAAAATACTGTAACAATTACTTTTATGAAAATATGCAGTATTTTCAATGAAGCAGATATTATCAACCAATATTTGTAGGAAATGTAAACTTCATGGATAGAATTTATTGATATACAAATACATTATTTTAAATTGCTATTTCAAGAATTCTAATTGTTGAACTGTTACCTAAGAAATAACCAGAGGTGTACAAATGCATCCCAAAACTTTAACCTTTAAGCATATAAATTTAGGAGACAAAACATAAAATACTAGCTACAACTCAAGTTTCTTGTTAAATTCAGTAACTTTTAGGACAGTGGGTGATTCAGATAAGCTGATTCCTTGCTCTCTAGGTGACTTTTGAATAACTGAAAATCATTACTATAAATTTATTATTTTCATTTTAAGAACAACAATTTCTCCTCCATTCATACAAATTAAGTTTAGCTTGTGAGTGAATCACATACCTTTATGACATGATGCTTTTCCTGGAGCACAGGAATCTTAAACATTTGGCACCAGTATGTTGTACCTTTGTTTGGGATGGGAACCTGTCTTAAAAATAAATAAATAAACAGGAGAAGGGGACAAAAGTCATATTGTCTTGATATTCTATTAAAAACAATAATTTAAGTAAAAAAAAAAAAAACAACTATTATACGGTTTCAATAAATCCATCCCTAGAATCATAAAAACCTGAAAACAAAACAAAAAAACTTACGTCTTGATTGACCAGGTCAAAGTATGGTATGGCTATAGATAACATATTGGTTTTCTCAGGATTCAATAACCGTAGACTCTTGGTACCACGATTGGATTCATGGTACTTGGGACCTGCTTCTCCCACATCTTCATGGTGGTAGGCCCAGATCACCCTTACCGTGCTCTCCTGGTGAACAGAAATGAGTAGGGTTATGTCTCATGACAGCACTTTCCTTACCACTGAATTGAGTTTAATGAATGCTACTTAAAGCAAGATACAGAAGCAAAGAAAAGAGAATGACATTCAGAGTCTCAATATGGTCTCTCACATAATTGTGTACATTTGATTAAGTCTTAAAAATCCAAATAGATGAGTTCCTTTTTGAAAGAAATCATCTCTCCCATGCAAGATACCCATGCAAGATAATATGTTCCAAAACATTGGGTCAAAAAATTTGTTTGGGTTTATAGTAAGATGTTCAGAGAAGGCAATGGCACCCCACTCCAGTACTCTTGCCTGGAAAATCCTGTGGACGGAGAAGCCTGGTAGGCTGCAGTCCATGGGGTTGCTAAAAGTCAGACATAACTGAGCGACTTCACTTTCACTTTTCATTTTCATGCATTGGAGAAGGTAATGGCAACCCACTCCAGTGTTCTTGCCTGGAGAATCCCAGGGACGGGGGAACCTGGTGGGCTGCCGTCTATGGGGTCGCACAGGGTCGGACACGACTGAAGCAGCTTAGAAGCAGTGGCAGCAGCATAGTAAGATGTTAACAGAAAAACCCAGGTTGACTTTGTGGTCAACCCAATAGAATGAAGGACAAGTGACATAATAGTTATCCTTTCATGCTGATAGCAACAGTAAATCATTGTCATGCAAAAACTCCAAACTACTGAAAACAAACTAGTAGTTACCAGGTAAATACTCTTGTTAAGTAGCAGGAGTTTAGGATAATTAAAACATGTTTCAATGCTATGGAACATTTTAAAGAAAACAAACAAATATAATGAAAGTTAAAATGACTTCCCAGGTCAGGATTTTAATTTTCACAATAGATTTTTCCTAGACTCTAGCTCAGTCATATGTATGAATTTAGAGAAAGTGGAAATGTAAGAGGAACTTCTGATTCTGGGTTGTTTATTATCGTAGAATCTAGGTGTAATCATTTCATAAACTCTGGGAATTTTCAAGGAAATGGGGCATTCCAACTAGGAAAAGTGCTGTCGGGGGAAACTGGTTGCCCAAACGGTGGTGAGGCAGGGTGTGCTGGGATATAAAAAAATAGTTTAGTCCCTCCACACATAAAGATGCCTTTGTCAGACCTTTATAATAAGAACATTGAAGATAAATAACACGGTAACAATAACCCAGGAATTGAACCCAGGTCTCCCGCATTGTAGATAGACGCTTTACCGTCTGAGCAACCAGGGAAGTCCTAACGATAACCCTGTATGCGAGACAGCAAAAGAGACACAGATGTACAGAACAGTCTTTTGGACTCTGTGGGAGAGGGCGAGGGTGGGATGATTTGGGAGAATGGCATTGAAACATGTATAATATTATATGTGAAATGAATTGCCAGTCCAGGTTTGATGCATGATACAGGATGCTCAGGGCTGGTGCACTGGGATGACCCAGAGGGATGGTACAGGGAGGGAGGTGGGAGGAGGGTTCAGGATGGGGAACACGTGTACACCCATGGCGGATTCATGTTGATGTATGGCAAAACCAATACAATATTGTAAAGTATTTAGCCTCCAATTAAAATAAATAAATTTATATTTAAAAAAAGAAAATAACAAAACAAAAGCTATTCATTTTAAAAGTTATATTTTTTCTTAATAAGTCAAATGACTATAATTATTATTACAATTAAAGTATAAGAGCACTGTATATTACATAAAAGTGGTCCATGTCTTTGTACACATTTTTCTTCCTCTTTTACTCTTTATGCAGAATGTTAATCAAAACTGCCTCAGATTTTTACATTTCCATTTTTAAAGCTTTGAATTACAAAAAAAAAAAAAAAAGGTAATCTTGTTGGTCTGTACAAAATGAAATTGGTTTAAGAAATTCATGGAAAGTTTCCAAGTACCACATGAATTATAGATCCTCTAAATATTTAATTTGCATATGCACAAAGATGTTAATTTTTGCATGATGCCTGACAATAACACATCTTGTATAACACGTTGACAGGCAATTTTCATCAGTCTACTATTCATCTTGACTTTAGAAATGTACAAAAGTGAATCAGTAACAATTCAGATGAATTATAGCCTAGCATTTCGTATCATAATTCTCTCTTATGTAATATGATTTCTTCCAACCTTTATCAATTGCTTATTTTCAAACTTTATAAAGAAGCTACAATCTTTTATAGATAAAATCACACATACTTTAAGCAGCTCTTCAAAATTTTAGATTCACACAAAAACTGCCTTTATTGAAGTTTATAGTCATAGGTGGTTCCCCGCCCTCCCCCCATGGCTTCTAAGGAGAATTCAAAAAATTCAAAAATATTCCCAAAAGATTATGTGACTTTGTTGCTAAGAGTTATTTTTAAATATTTGTTCTTTTTTATTCTGCAAAGTATTTCCCAATTGTAAATGTACAATCTGCTCATGCATGCATTTACTGATAGACTTCTTACCGTTATACTCTTGTCATTTAGGTCACACGTATGCAGTTCTCTGGCAAATTCAATTACTGTGTGTGTGCTGTTTTCCATGGCATATTCTAGGTGGTAATCTTGCTGAGCATCTTTTCTCAATTCTCTGTTTGCATTTGTAAAATAATCCTGTGGAAAATATGAAAAAGGAAAATCCAGCTATTCTAAATTCAGAGTGAAAAGAATTTAGATTAAGAGCATATACATATAACGTTGAAAAATAATTCTGGTTTGCTTATTACAAAATCCTGTATTTACAGTCATTTTTTTAAGTCCTGGGAATTTCCAAGGGGCTGGAGTATTATCCCTAGGGACAGTTCCCTAGGAAACTAATCCATATTTGAACTTCTGGCCCTTCAGGAAAAGGCAGTGTGGATTTATAATAGAGACTATTGAAAGAGATGGAATGAGCAATCACTGAGTACTTTTTTCTCCTTCTACAGTTGAAAAGAACCTCAACACAGGGAAATGACTTGCTTCAAAGTGAAATGACTAACTAGTTCACGGCAAAACCAGGACCAGGCCCGGTGTCAGCACTTTTTCCACTATTACACCTTATTGTGCTTACCTTCTGCATTTCTAAAAGCAAGGAGACCCACACTAAGCTTATAGGGTTTTTTAGTATGAGCTTTAATGGCATACATTTATTAAAATGAAATGCAGTGGCAAAATAGGGAAAGAAATGACTCTAGTTGAATTACAAGATACTGAAAAACTAGAGATGTTTTGGTGGTTCAGCTATAATTCTCATACTAAACTAGTTCAATGGTGTAAGATCACTTCTTAGAAGCACACAGATGCAATGGAAAGCACATAGGCTTTGAATCAGATAACTAGGATCTGACCCCCCCAGTTCTACTCCAAAAATGTCGACGAATTATCAAAATCAAACTCTGAACTTTTGTTCTAACATTAATAAAATTGAGATAGGGACTTCCTTGATGGTCCAGTGGTTAAGCCTTCACCTTCCAGTGCAAGGGGTATGGGCTCGATCCCTGGTGGAAAAGCTAAGATCCCTCATGCCTGGTGACCAAATAAAAATAAAACATAAAACAGAAGCAATATGGTAACAAATTCAATACAGACTTTAAAAATGGTCCACATCTTTAAAAAAGGAAATAAAATAAAATTGAGATAATACATATTTTTTGTATGAATTTTGAAAGATAAATACATGAAAGAGTACATAAGGGAAAAAACTGCCAACCATAGTTAGAGCTCACTCAATGCCCATCTTCTTCCCTCTTTTGCAATTAGAGCAGTTTTTCTCTAAAATATTCTCTATGCTTTTTACCATTAGCTTTCTATGTTGAGAGTTATAAAAATCATGTTGTTCATTTTTATTACTTATAGAAGATATAAAATTTGCCATAAGTATACTGAGTTTTTAGCTATATAATGGTATTTCATTTCTGATAAATCACAAAGAATTGATTTAGAATATACATGCTGAAATAAAATTACAATTAGTTTTACTAACACTAAAATTACATTTGAAGAAATGATTGCATGCTTGACAGAGAAAATACAGTTGTACAAGAGAAAAACTTTAAGTTGTCTATAATTGTCATACTCTAGGATATGGATCGGAGAAGGCAATGGTAACCCACTCCAGTACTCTTGCCTGGAAAATCCCAGGGACGGAGGAGCCGGGTAGGCTGCAGTCCATGGGGTGGCTAAGAGTCGGACACGACTGAGCGACTTCACTTTCACTTTTCACTTTCATGCATTGGAGAAAAAATGGCAACCCACTCCAGTGTTCTTGCGTGGAGAATCCCAGGGACGGGGGAGCCTGGTGGGCTGCTGTCTATGGGGTCGCACAGGGTCAGACACAACTGAAGCGACTTAGCAGCAGCAGCAACAGGATATGGATAATAGTATTATAACAATGTTAAATGACTTAACATCAATTATCATGGTTATGTAAGAGAATGTCCTTGTTCTTGGTAATTATACACTTAAATGTTTAAGAGTGAAAAAAAAAAGGAACAGGAAATGGTTATTCTCAGATGGATGGCATTTGGCGTTTTTATTCCTAGCACTTTTCTAAGGTAGCTATCTAGTGTACGTAAGCTTGATATTCAGGGTACTACATCTTGACATTATTCAAATCTCTCATTATTGGTGATGCACAGACCCTAACTAATTTCACTCTGGTAACAATGACAACATATTGAGTACATTCTATGCACTAGATTAAGCATATTACATGTATTAGCTCATTTAATCTTCATATCAAGGCTATGAGACAAAATGATTTTCCTATTTCACTGAAGCACAAAGAAGTTAGCATCTAGGCCAGAATCATAGAGCTAGTAAGTGGTAAAGCCAGGACTGAAACTCAGGCAATTTGATCTGAGCCTCCTTCTTCACACCATAGTGGCCACTGCTGGAAAAGGATGGGTTCGTTTACATCGTTCTGTCTACAGAACTAAATACATCAAGTATTTTTTCATATAAAATGTTACTTTTTCTACTGCTAAAGTCAGGGTCTGTCCAAAAATGTATTCTGAGAACCAGTTGTAATTGTGAAAGCAATTCAAATGAAATATTCCAATGATAACTGTGCTTTTCCCACTTTCGATCACATAGATTTTCAGGATATAAATGAAATAACAATGCCTGTGGATGAGAGATTTAGATAAACTAACTCTGTCTTTACACCAAGCTCACATTACATTACATGCTTCAAGCAATCACGGTTTTTGCAAACAAACAGAATACAATACAAATGCAATCAGTTCAAAGAGTCGAATAATTATCCGAGTTTTGCAAATATGTTTCCAAAGCCTTAGTCCCACAAAATATCCAGCTGGCTTGCCAATTTTCCATTTGTTTTATTTCCACTCACCAAAACCAGTTCTTTTCAGTTATTCCACCTTTTTCTGGTTTTTCAGATAACTTAACTATGAGAAATAGCTGTGAAAAGAAGAGAAGCGAAAAGCAAAGGAGAACTGAACTATGAGAAAACGGGAGAAAGCTCATTCAGGTCTTACTGAAAGTCCCTTGAGTTCATCTGCACTGTGAGCACTCATTAAACCACTGAGTGTTCAATATTCAGAAAAGACGGTTGTCAATTATGTCAAAGTTCTACACTTCTGGAAAAGTGTGCTTGTCCAAAAGAAGTTGGTATCTTCAACCTCACTAAGGAAAAACATAAATGGGTTTGAATAAAACTAAAGTTGAAATGTGCAGTTCAATCAGTTCAGTCATTCAGTCATGTCCGACTCTCTGCGACCCCATGGACTGCAGCACTCCAGGCTTCCCTGTCCATCACCAACTCCCAGAGCCTACTCAAATTCATGTCCATTGCATCGGTGATGCCATCCAGCCATCTCATCCTCTGTTGTCCCCTTCTTGTTCTGCCTTCAATCTTTCCCAGCATCAGGGTCTTTTCCAATGAGTCAGTTCTTCATATTAGGTGGCCAAAGTATTGGAGTTTCAGCTTCAGTATCAGTTCTTCCAATGAATATTCAGGACTGATTTCCTTTAGGATTGACTGGTTGGATTTCCTTGTAGTCCAAGGGACTCTCAAGAGTCTTCTCCAGCACCACAATTCAAAGCATCAATTCTCCAGTATTCAGCTTTCTTTATAAAAGGTTGAAATCTGAAATAGCCTAATCACCACTGTAATTCCATTACAATTTTTTTTCTCATTTTTTCAATTTTTCGGGTCTGTTTGGAGACATATCTTCAGATTTGATCATAGTACACCTTAATTACCCAAACAGTGTTATCAGTACATGTTTACTTGGCTAGGTCCTTACTATGAAGAATCTAAGCTACTCCATTTTGTTAACAGAAAAACTCCATTTTGTTAAGGTTCTGGGAAAAGAGCCTTTAGAAATCCAAGAGCCTTTAGAAATCCAAGAGCCTTTGGAAATCTCCTGACCTCACCCCACCGCCCACGAGCCAATTGGACCCCAGACCAAAATCTCCTGACTTAACGCTCAGGAAATTGGGGTCTACCTAGACAATAGGGACCAATCAAGAACCAACACACAACCCTTCGAAAGAAAGTGACCAATCAGACGTTCCCCTACCTAGAAATCCTTTTTTCCATGTATACTCCCTATGTAAGCAATGTAATCCAAGACCCGGGGCTCCTCCCTATAGCCGCCTCGGTGGGAGCCCCAGCTCGAGCTTGGTAATAAAAACTCTCTTGCTTTTGCATCGGATATCGGCTCCCTGGTGGTCACTGGAAGATTTCGCAACTTGGGCATAACAACTAATGCTTGAAAACCCACAAGTTAACTTCTTACTATTCCTGGGAGATCTCCTAGAACAAATATTCTAAACCCTCTCTATACAAGATGCCAACATTTTCCCATCCTCAGCTTTTGATCAGACTTTTCCCTTCACTGAGAGAATTTCAGTTATGATATACATGTGAGCTCACATCTTGCCTTCTGTCTATTCTAAATATTATATCACTTAATGGCATCATAAAAATCAATCTCAAAGCAGGAAAAGAGAAATAAAAAACAAAGAGGAGATGGGACAAACAGAAAGCAAAAAGTAACTGACATGAAAGAGAAATATTACAATAGATCCTACAGACATTAAAGGGTTAATAATTTTATATACACCTTGATGGGAAAAGCTTGAACAATTTAGGTGAGAAACAGACAAAGTACTTGAAGGATACAAACCAGAAAAATGTATTTAATAAAAGATATTCTTAATGACCAGAAACTATAAAACTCTTAAAGGAAAACACAGGCAGAACACCCTATGACATAAATCACAGCAAGATCTTCTATGACCCACCTCCTAGAATAATGGAAATAAAAACAAAAATAAACAAATGGGAACTCATTAAACTTAGATGCTTTTGCACAGCAAAGGAAACTACACAAGGTGAAAAGACAACCCTCAGAATGGGAGGAAATAATACCAAATGAAACAACTGACAAAGGATTAATTTCCAAAATATACAAACAGCTAATGCAACTCAATACCAGGAAAACAAACAACACAATCAAAAAGTGGGCAGAAGACCTAAACAGATATTTCACCAAAGACGACGGCTAATTAACACATGAAAAGATGCTCAGTGTTTCTCATCATTAGAGAAATGCAAGTGAAAACTACACTGAGGTATCACCTCACACAGTCAGAATGGTCACCATCCAAAATCTACAAGCAAATAATGCTGGAGAGGGTGGAGAAAAGGGAATTCTTTTGCCCTATTGGTGGGAATTTAAACTGATATAACCACTGTGGAGGACAATATGGAGATTCTTTAAAAAACTAGGAAAAGTCTACCATATGTATCCCACTACTCAGCATATACCCTGAGAAAACAATAACTGAAAAAGACATGTGTACCCTGATGTGTTCATTGCAGCACTATTTACAATACCTAGGACATGGAAGCAACCTAGATGTCCATTGATAGATGAATGGATAAAGAAGCTGTGGTACATACAGAGTATAGAACATTCAGTTAAATTCAGTTCAGTCGCTCAGTCGTGTCCGACTCTTTGCGATCCCATGAATAGCAACATGCCAGGCCTCCCTGTCCATCACCAACTCCTGGAGTTCACTCAGACTCATGTCCATCAAGTCAGTGATGCCATCAAGCCATCTCATCCTCTGTCATCCCCTTCTCCTCCTGCCCCCAATCCCTCCCAGCATCAGAGTCTTTTCCAATGAGTCAACTCTCGAATGAGGTGGCCAAAGTACTGGAGCTTCAGCTTTAGGATCATTCCTTCCAAAGAAATCCCAGGGTTGATCTCCTTCAGAATGGACTGGCTGGATCTCCTTGCAGAGGTAATATCAAGCTTTCACAGACTCTTCCAGAAGAGAAAAGAGGAGACAATACTTCCTAACTGACTTTTTGGTGGCTCAGACGGTAAAGCATCTGCCTACAGTGTGGGAGACCTGGGTTTGATCCCTGGGTCAGGAAGATCCTCTGGAGAAGGAAATGGCAACCCACTCCAGTACTCTTGCCTGGAAAATCCCATGGATGGAGAAGTGTAGTAGGCTACAGTCCATGGGGTCGCAAAGAGTCGGACACGACTGAGCAACTTCACTTCACTTCACTTACCTTGATATCAAAATCAAAGACATTATAAAAAAAAAAAAGATTATGACCTCTCATAGGCCAAAGTGCAAGTTTTCTTAAAAATATGTAACAGCAAGTAGAACACAGTGATGTTTTTCAAAAAAAGGATACTGTATTATGGTCATTCAGAGTTGGTTCAATATTAGAAAATTATCAATGCAACTCAGTATATCAAAGTCTAAAAGAAGAAAAACCATGCAATGATCTCAATAAATACATAAACCCATTTGAAACATTTATCCATAGTAAAATCTCTCAGTAAACTAGCAATAGAAGGTATTTCCTCAACCTTATAAGTAAAAGTGAAAGTCGCTCAGTCGTGTCTGACACTTTTTGACCCAAAGGATTGTACAGTCCATGGAATTCTCCAGGCCAGATTCTGGAGTGGATAGCCTTTCCCTTCTTCAGGGAATCGTCACAACCCAGGGATCGAACCCAGGTCTCCCATCTTGCAGGTGGATTCTTTACCAGCTGAGTCACTAGGGAAGCCCAAGAATACTGGTGTGGGTAGCCTATCCCTTCTCCGGCAGATCTTCCTGATGCAGGAATCGAACCGGGGTCTCCTGCATTGCAGGCGGATTTTTTACCAGCTGAGCTTCGAGGGAGGAGTCTACAGAACCTCAGGGCGTCCCAGGTCGCGCTAGTGGTAAAGAACCCGCCTACCAGCAGGAGACATGAGAGAAGTGGGTTCGATCCCTGGGTCAGAAAGATGCCCTGGAGGCCAGCAGGGCAACCCAATTCAGTACTCCGTCCTGAAGAATCTCATGGACAGTGGAGCCCCAAGGGCCACAGTTCACAGGTCGCAAAGAGTCAGACAAGACTGAATTGACTTAACACGCATGCGCACAAACTTAAGAATAACATCACACTTAATGACGGAAGACTGAATTCTTCCTCAAGTATGGGAAAAAGAAAGTCCTGGGATAAGGCAAGGATGTCCACCTCCTCACTTTCAGAAGGGTCCATCATTGATTGTCCACCTCTGACAGTTTGTCTCTGTTATTCCCATTCCTGAACTAAGTCATCGAAGTTCTGTCCTTGACATTACACTACTCTGTTTTCATATTTCATCCTTTGGGAATCTCATCTTCTCCAAGAATTTCTAATCATCGCCCTTATTTAGTACCATATGTCCAAAAGTCCATTGGATACCATTACTCGGAATTCTTTACTTTCATTTCAAATGTAAGATTAAAATTGTATTTACCTTTTATCTATAAGGATTTTTATTTACTTATACTATCATTCTCCCAGCCACCCAAATTAAAAAATCAGTATTATTAACTTCTTCATTACTCACAACTCCACAGATAATCCCTGGTCCTATCAATTCCTCATTTTGAAAAATAATCCACCTTTACCTCTACTCCATTCAATTTCTAAGTTCAGATTCTATCACTCCATATTTTTGTCAAGCTCTTCCTTGAAAATCACTCTCAACATGCCATTACATTTTATTCAACAGTATAGAGTACCAAGTTTTATAATTTAGATTCAAATTTCTTTAAAGTTTAGCCTGCTTTTCCAGGGTGTTTATCATTAATCTCACCACATAATCTCTATTATCTATTTATTATTCCATTCAAATCTTGGTGGCTCAGTGGTGAAGAATCTGCCTGCCAATGCAAGAGTCTTGGATTAGATCCCTGGGTCAGGAAGATTACCTGGAGTAGGAAATGGCAACCCACTCTAGCATCCTCCTGGAAAATCCCATGGATAGAGGAACCTGGCAAGCTACCGTCCATAGGGTCACAAAGAGTCGGACAAGACTGAGTGACTGAGCACACACACACACTTTTCTGCCTTTGCCCAGCCTTTTGCTTTTGTTCATATTCCTCCTCTCTATCTCCCCTACTGTCTTCACCCCACTGACATATCCACCACTACCTCCACCCATTGAAAGAACTGCATTGAAAAGCTTCCTTTCTCCAAGACTGATGATTCTTCTACAGTTTTCTCTAATCATTCCAGCTGGAAGTGATCGTTCCCTCTCCAAATTCTTATTCCTCTATTTTCATTCCTGTGTAGCATGCAATATATTCTAGGCAGAGCATTATCTTCTCAACCACTTTGGTTGCTGTTGTTCAGTTACTCAGTCATGTCTGACGCTTTGCAACCCCATGGACTGCAGGACGCCAGACTTCCCTGTCCTTCACCAATCCCTGGAGCCTGCTAAAACTCTGTCCATTGAGTTGGTGATGCCATCCAACTATCTCATCCTCTGTTGTCCCCTTCTCCTCCTGTCTTCAAACTTTTCCCAGTATCAGGGTCTTTTCTAACGAGTAGGCTCTTCACATTAGGTGGCCAAAGTATTGGAGTTTCAGTTTCGCATTGGTCCTTCCAGTGAATATTCAGGACTAATTTCCTTTAGGATTGACTGGTTTGATCTCCTTGCAGTCCAAAGGGACTCTCAAGAGTCTTCTCCAACACCACAGTTCAAAAGCATCAATTCTTCAGTAGTCAGCCTTCTTTATGGTCCAACTCTCACATCCATACATGACTCCTGGAAAAACCATAGCTTTGCCTATATGGACCTTTGTTGGCAAAGTAACATCTCTGCTTAATATGCTGTCTAGGTTTGTCATAGCTTTTCTTTCAAGGAGCAAGTGTCTTTTAATTTCATGGCTGCAGTCACCATATGCAGTGATTTTGGAGCCCAAGAAAATAAAATCTATCACTATTTCCATTGTTTTCCCATCTATTTCCCATGAAGTGATGGGATCAGATGCCATGGTCTTTGTTTTTTGAATGTTGAGTTTAAACCAGTTTTTCATTCTCCTCTTCCACTCTCATTGAGGCTCTTTAGTTCCTTTTTGCTTTCTGCCGTAAGGGTGCTGTCATCTGCATATATGAGGTTATTGATATTTCTCCTGGCAATCTTGATTCCAGCTTGTGCTTCATCCAGCCTGCCATTTTGCATGATGTACTCTGCATGTAAGTTAAATGAGCAGGGTGACAATATACAGCCTTGATGTACTCCTTTCCCAATTTTGAACCAGCCCTTAGTTCCATGTCTGGTTCTAACTGTTGCTTCTTGGCCTGCATACAGGTTTTTCAGGAGGCAGGTAAGGTAGTCTAGTATTCCCATCTCTTGAAGAATTTTCCATTTTGTTGTGATCCACACAGTCAAAGGCTTTATCTTAGTCAATGAAGCACTAGATATTTTTCTGGAATTCTCTTGCTCTTTCTATGATACAGTGGATGTTGGCAATTTGATCTCTGGTTCTTCTGTCTTTTCAAAATCCAGCTTGAACATCTGGAAGTTCTCAGTTCACGTACTATTGAAACTTAGCCTGAAGGATTTTGAGCATTACTTTGCTAGAATGTGAAATGAGTGCAATTGTGCAGGAGTTTGAACATTTTTTGGCATTGCCTTTTTTTGGGATTAGAATGAAAACTGACCTTTTTTAATCCTGTGGTGACTGTTGAGTTTTCCAAATTTGCTGGCATATGGAGTACAGCACTTTGACAGCATCATCTTTTAGGATTTGAAATAGCTCAGCTGGAATCCTATCACTTCCACTAGATTTTTTTGTAGTGATGCTTCCTAAGGCTCACTTGATTTCACACTCCAGGATGTCTGGCTCTAGGAGAGTGATCACACCATCGTGGTTATCTGGGTCGTTAGAATCTCTTGTGTATAATTCTTCTGTGTATTCTTGCCACCACTTCTGCGTATCTTCAGCTTCTGTTAGGTCTATACTGTTTCTGTCCTTTATTGTCCCCATCTTTGCATGAAATATTCCCTTGGTATCTCTAACCAGTGATAATTGCCTAGAAATAGACACCTAATTTTGCTAATCCAGTTATAAATTTACACCTTTAAAAAAGTTGTTCACATTGTGAATGAAACAAAAAGAGGGGAGCAATAAATTATTTTCCCACTTGTTCTTAACTATATTTACATATGTTTAAGACCTGGTGTGGAATGTATTTAACCAGACGCTAGAATGAGTTTGGGTCTGCATGATCTGTGACGCAGACACATCTGGGAAGGCTGTTATGACCTTTTAGCCCTTAAACAGACATGAATCTTATGAAACTGACATCGACATTTAGAAAAAGAGTTTATGCATGCAACAGTTCATTGAAATCCTTTTACACTAGGGGGTATTCCCTACCTATTTTAAAGAAATTTAAAAAAAAAAGATTTGAAAAAGAGAAACCCTGTTTTAGAATATTTTCTAATGTTAATTTATGTCCTCAGTGCCTAATGGAGTGACTTGCATATTGGGGAGTCATTAAATACATTATGCGCAATTTTGAAAGTAACATCCTGCCTTTCCCTTTGATAAATCTAAATGAGGGGGTAATTTTGAAGTTAAAAGAACTGATGAAGCTCCAATATTCATATCTTTGTGGTATAGGAATAATCTGACTTAGTAGGAGCAAAATATTCCCTAGTAATGCCTACCTTCTTCCTTCAGCCTGTATTAAGAAAATATATGAACTATAATTAAACACAGGCTCAATGATGTCAATATTATACAATAAAAGAATGGCATACTGGCAAACCTTAAAGGCAAAATTAAATGAGTCAAGAGGAGACAAAAGGGCAAAAAAAAAAATGTGGGTCTCAAATTTCTTATCCTTCAATTATCCTAGCTGGAAGGAAGAAAAGAAGAGAGAGAGGAAAAAAGAAAGAAGGAAGGAGGAAAAGAAAGCGAGTCACTAAGAGAACAATCTTGAGAATGGATCCTTCGAATTGGCTAAACCAAAAAAAAAAAAAAATTTAGTGAGTTCAAGGGTTTCCTGACAGTTTGACAAAGGGATAAATGTTTTCAAGTGGGTAATTAAATAGACTACTTACTTTGTTACTATCATCTTCTAGGGGAAAAAATGGAGAATGACAGTAAAACATCGAATAACATTCAAACAAGAATTTGAATACTGATAACATGACCTAGCGGAGAAGGCAGTGGCAACCTACTCCAGTACTCTTGCCTGGAAAATCCCAGGGACGGAGGAGCCTGGTAGGCTGCACTGCATGGGGTTGCTAAGAGTTGGATAGGACTGAGCGACTTCACTTTCACTTTTCCTTTCCTGCATTGGAGAAGGAAATGACACCCCACTCCAGTGTTCTTGCCTGGAGAATCCCAGGGACGGGGGAGCCTGGTGGGCTGCTGTCTATGGGGTCACACAGGGTCGGACACGACTGAAGTGACTTAGCAGCAGCAGCAGCAGCAGCAACATGACCTAGAAATTTATCTTCACAAAATCAGATAGTATAGTACTTATGGGATATTTAAGGAAATTTTCCAGATCATTTTTACTATTTGATTTTCGCTTTTAGGATTAGAAACAAATGGCTCTCCTCCCTCTCACTCCTCATCCCATTTAGCAAATGGGGCCAGATGTAGCTTCACTGTACATCCATGGTGAAGGCCATTCCTTAGCCATCTTGCTATAGTGCTTGATATTCCAGGACTTTTAAGGTAAAAGCAGGAATATTGATCACAGTGCACTCTTATTATCACGGTCTGATTATAAAAACCACAGCCATTGTAAAAGTCATTGCATGATATATGTATTAAATATATTTATAAGTTATAAATATAAAATACTGATAAATAAAAATAGGCTCTGGTTAATCACTAAAAATTGACTTTATGAGGGTAGGAGGGTTGAGGACGATTCAGAGAATCATGATTCTATACAGATTTTGTAAGCATTTAAGAATAAAAATATGTAGATGTTTTAATTATGTAATATATAAAAGCTGTTATGCAAAAGTCATTCTTCTTTCTACTTATTCATTTCTAATGTTCTGTAAAGTGAAATGTGAAAGTAAATATTTTCCTAGATAAATAATTTTATGTGGATTTCAATCATATTTGAACTCAAATATCTGCATAAAGATGTTTCAATATGAATTATCATTGAGGCTTTATTTTTTGTTTTTATCAAAGATTATTACATGAATCATATATTAACCTTGTTTATTCTTTTTAAACATAAAATATTAGCTTTACTCTTGAAAATCTGCTTTGATAATTAGACTTTGGCAATAAAATAAATCTGCAATTGTATCATAAAATATTACTCCTGAAACATATTCTCATGGGATATTTTTCCTTATGCACAGGTTATGCTCTGAAATAAATGAAGCATATTACTGAGATTTCAAAATGCTATGTGGTGATAGTACAGTTAAGCCAACATCAGCAGAAGTTGGAATTATCATTTTGCATGACAGCCAGAGTAATGACTGCCACCTTCAAACTAAGATAACATACCCAAAACGCTAACCTTGACAATCCACAGGATGGCTACAAACTCTTATTAAAAAACATGATTACGCAGATGTGAAATTGGTCCTCACTCATTGTCAGTCTTTCTCTCTTGAATAAAATCTCTTTAACAGCAAAGAGCTTTGACTGAGGCTGTGTTAAACAGGATGAAGTGAAAATTCTTACGGGTGTAATAAAAGATATGAATAAACCCCAGTTCGGCCTGGGGAACTGAATGTAAGCACAGCTGCACGGGGAACCTTGAGAAAAATGTGACCATCTGTCATCATTTTCTTCAACAGGTGCTTGTAGTTTTTCTTCTTTTTCTAAATCACAAAAGCCTTGTTACTTCAAATATTTCTGTTTGTAATATCCATTTCTATAATAACTGTTATGGTGCTTTAATAATACTGATAGTATAATAGACATTTTGTGTTCAAGGGAATCTTTGATCCTAAAAAAACATAAAACCCTATAAACAAACTATATAAATATAATCTTCAGATTTCAGTAAAAGCTGATTTTAATAAGTTATTTCTTTGCTAATCTTGGAAATTTGAGAGGAATGTCAAAACAGAAGGGGACTGCCTTCTAGGAACCACTTCAGATAAAACTGAGATTCTCTAGTTCTAAGAAGTGATCTGTTAAGTAACTGCCAGAATATCAAAACAGGAGCCCTGTAAGCTTGCTTTCCAGGGAGGGGCCACCTAAGCAATTTGGTTGTTCTTTAAGTGCTACCTTCTGCAAATACACATCCTGATTTTTCTCCCATAGCCAATCATCTCATTTTAGTTTTCATGGAGAGAAATTTAATACTTTGCTATCATTATAGAATTATCAGATAAAGTGTAAAATTAAAACTTTGACTTGATCTCTAAGAATAGACTTCAACAAAAAAAAAAGAATTTCAGATTTTACCATTGACATATTTTTACCTTCAACCTATTTCATCATATTAACTTTAAAAAAAATTTTAGATGGCTTCTCTTAACTCTCTATGACCAATTTGTCAACTTGCACAGTTGTGTCAGACTCTTTGCAGCCCCCTGGACTGTAGCTGACCAGGCTCCTCTGTCCATGGGATTTTCTAGACAAGAATACTGGAGTGGGTTGCCATTTCCTTCTCCAATGACTAGCTGATGCAAGGAATAAATTTTGAAAAGAAGGCTCCTTCTTTCCTGTCTTTCCTCCTCCCTCCCTTGCTTCCTTCCTTCTTCTCCTTTTTTCCAACACATATTTTATGGCATGGTTGCTACTCCTCAGTACCTGCAGTAGGGCTGAAGGCATGTGCCTGTACAGTATAGACTACAAGACAAAGTGCCTGTCATCATCAAACTGATAGTGTTGTTGCGGAATAAATGATTTTTTAGCTTGAATAATAACATAACCAAAAATATTTTGACAATAAGTGCTTATAGGAAAATAAAACAGAGATTCTAGAGACGGATTGGAAAGCCTGGAGTTGAGGCATCAGAAAAGTTGACAATGAGACTTATTTTGAGAAATAAACTACATTTAGGAGCCAGCCAATGAAAAGTGTGGAGGAAGTAGGTCCGGGAAGAGATAGCAGCTGTTGGAAAGGACCTAGAAGGGGAAGAGGCAGGGGCAAGGTTTATCCAGTTTGGTGAAGCAAATAAATGCCAGTATGACTGAACTCTAGTGCCCAAAACAGAAAAATGAGGTCAGCAGGGATCAACTGATGCCCCAAAGGTTACGATTCTTTACAAATCAATATAGGGAGCTCAAATGTAATACTAAGCTTATACAGTCCTTTGAGCCTTTAGCAGCAAGTGCCATATTTTGATTGATGTGAAAATATGTATATATGTGCCTCTGTGTGCATATGTGTGTGTGAGAGAGAGAGTATGTGTGTGTGTTACTGAGGTTGCCGTGTAAAAATGAAGAGAAGAAAGAAGAGACGTGGTCAGAAGACAGGAATCAAGCAGTGGTCTCACGGGTCAAGCTTGAGTGATGGTGATAAAACTGAAGGGAGGTAGGCAGGTTTTAGATTTAGTTTGGAGGAAGCACCAATAGACCTGAAGACAGGTTTTAAACGTGGGATGAAGGAAGGAGAAGAAAAAAGGATGACCCCTAATTTTTGACAGAAGCCTACCAGGAGGTGCCATTTACTGAGATGGGAAAGGCCAGGAAAGAAGCAGGTTTGAGATGCTATCTAGACACCCAGGTGAGAAAGTCTAGAGGCAGAGTGTATATAGACTGTTCTTAGATCAAAATAATGCATCAATCAAGTTTCAGAAATTTACTGACTCTATAGTCAGCCTTGAATACAAAGGCTCCTAAAGCCCTCCAAACTCTTTTGAGTATTTACAAGTCATAAAACATTCTCTTTCTTCTTTTTCTTCATTTTTTAGGTTTCAGAACGAATATATATTCACTATATAGGATTAACATATATTCACTAATATAATTCAAATATACTGAAATATATAGTAGGGAAAGAAATTAAACACTCTCACAATAATTGTAAAGATTCGCTGCACACCTATCCACAGAAACAGAACTTCTTGAGGCAGATTAAAAAACAACATAGATGTGCTCACTTCAGCAACACATATACAAAAATTGGAATGATACAGAGAAGATTAGCACGGCCCCTGCACAAGGATGACATGCAAATTCATGAAGCATTCCATATTTTCACACATGAAAAGATGCTCAACATTGCTCATTATTAGAGAAATGCAAATCAAAACTACAGTGGGATACCACCTCACACCAGTCAGAATGGCCATCATTAAAAAGTCTACAAACAATAAATGCTGGAGAGGATGTGGAGAAAAGGGAAACCTCTTGCATTGCTGGTGGGAATGTAAATTGATACAACCACTATGCAAGAAGGTATGGAGATTCCTTAAAAAACAAGGAATAAAACCACCATATGACCCAGCAATCCCACTCCTAGGCATATACCTTGAGGAGACCAAAACTGAAAAAGACACATGTACCCCAATGTTTGTTGCAGCACTATTTACAATAGTTAGAAGATGGAAGCAACCTAGATATCCATCAACAGATGAATGGATAAAGAAGCTATGGTACATATATAATGGAATACTACTCAGCCATGAAAAGGAACACATTTGAGTCAGTTCTGATGAGGTGGATGAACCTAGAGTCTATTATACAAAGTGAAGTAGGTCAGAAACAGAAATGTATATATCATCTACTGACACATATATATGGAATCTAGAAAGATGGTACTGATGAATTTATTTTCAGGGCAGCAATGAAGAAACAGACATAGAGAACAGACCTATGGACATGGAGTGGGAGAGGAGTGGGTGAGATGTGTAGAGAGAGTAACATGCAAATTTACATTACCATATGTAAAATAGACAGCCAATGGGAATTTGCTGTATGACTCGGGGAATTCAAACAAGGACTCCGTGACAATCTAGAAGGATGAGATGGGGAGGGGGGGTGGGAGGGAGGTTCAGGAGGGAGGGGACATGGGTGTACCTATGGCTGATTCTTGTTAATGTGTGACAGAAAACCACAAAATTATGTAAATAATTACCCTTCAATTAAAAAAATAAAGTGGCAAAAAAACGCACATAGTTTCATAGTTGAGAATGTTTTCTCTTCTAGTAATTTCTTAAATAATCTAAAAGTATGATTGTGGAGTAAAGTTATTTCCAGCATCACACTCAAGTTGGAAAACAGCCTGAAGTACACCTAATCCATGTTGTGTTGTTGCTCAGTGGCTAAGTCATGTCCAACTCTGGGACCCCATGGACTGCAGCATGCCAGGCTTCCCTGTCCTTCACCATCTCCCTGTGTTTGCTCAAATTCATGTCCACTGAGTTGGTGATGCTATCTAACCATCTCATCCTCTACTGCCCTCTTCTTTTGCCTTCAATCTTTCCCAGGATCAGGGTCTTTTCCAATGAATCAGGTGGCCAAAGTATTAAGAGTTTCAGCTTCAGTATCAGTCCTTCCAATGAATATTCAGGGTTGATTTCCTTTAGGATTGACTGGTTTGATCTCCTTGTTGTCCAAGGGAATCTCAAGAGTCTTCTCCAGCACACAGTTCAAAAGTATCAATTCTTCATCAACCCCATGAACAGTATGAAAAGGCAGAAAGATATGATACCTAATCGTAGTTCCCACCAAAGGAAGGTTTCCTTGAAAAATGTTTTTAGGAGAGGATCACAATGTTCAATATCTCCAGTGACAAAGCTCATGCATTTAACAACCTCACAAGGCAACTCAAGTTTATTTTTTGGCCACACCATGCTGCTCCATGAGGGATCTTAGTTCCCCTACCGAGAATTGAGCCCATGCTCCCTGCATTGGAAGTGTGGAGTCTTAACCATTGCACAGCCAGGGAAATACTGCAACTCATTTTAATAACTCTGATTGTAGAAATGTATTTCTTATACTAACCTGAAAGCTTCTATCTTTAAAGTACACTAATTGGGTCTTTTTTCTTCCTCTGGAGCCTAATAGGTAACATCTAATCCATCTTTCTTGAGGAAGGCTGTCCACTATTTCAAGACAAAGATTATATATTTTCCAACTTTTCTTTCTCCAAATATTGCCAGATGCTTCCCATTGCCTTGGTAGCCCAATTCCCAGAGATGTCAATTATCTTTGTAATTCTCCTTTAGAACAATCCAGGTCACCCATACATCTTTTAAAAAGTTATTCTAGAAGCTATCTTCTGGAATGATTAGCCTAGAATAGAGTACAATGTCAATATTACTTCCCTTGATGTCAATGTAGTATTTTAAGGGTAATATTGCATTCATGTGGAGAAGGTAACGGCACCCCACTCCAGTCGTCTTGCCTGGAAAGTCCCATGGATGGAGGAGCCCAGTAGGCTGCAGTCCATGGGGTCACTAAAAATCGGACAAGACTGAGCAGCTTCCCTTTCACTTTCCACTTTCATGCATTGGAGAAAGAAATGGCAGCCCACTCCAGTGTTCTTGCCTGGAGAATCCCAGGGACAGGGGAGTCTGGTGGGCTGCCGTCTATGGGGTCACACAGAGTCGGACACGACTGAAGCGACTCAGCAGCAGCAGCAGCAGCAGCATTGCGTTGCATTCATGTATTCAACAGGCATGTCTTTTGAGTTTAAGATGAACGACTACTTAGACCTAATATGAATTCCAATTAAGACCAATTTTACACTTTTGTACATACAGAATTAAACATTAGATAGAGTGTTTATTTGTATTCTCACTGAATTTTTAATTTTTAGTTTTCTTTCTTTATTTTAATATATCACTATCTTTTGAGTCCTTATTCTGTAGCCTAATATAGGCAGTCTGTTATCAACATGTTTTGGGTATGGATGTTTAAATATTTACAATAACTAATTCAACTTTATTAGTCCGTCTTCTACAGTGACATCATATGAAACCTGCCAATTACCTTAGTATCATTCAGAAAACAACATTCATTTATTAGCCGAACTACAGGTCCAGTAAATCAAATGCCAAAGAAAATGCAGTCTTGTCAGTATAATTTGTGTTTATTGAAAGCATGTTGACCTCTAGTCACAAACCAATTGCTGACTTCAGGCAAAGCATTCACAAATCTGTTGCTTAAAGTTTGTCCTTGAGTTTTCACAAATGACTCTCAACCTCCCCAAACTCTTCCCTTAGTAAATATTTTTTCTCCAAGTTGAAAATCTGGGACATTTGTCTCCATGTAATCATCTGATAAAGGCTTCCCAGGTGGCACAGTGGTAAAGAGTTCACATATCAATGCAGGAGATATAGGTTCGATCCCTGGGTTGGGAAGATCCCCTGGAGCAGGAAACGGCAACCCACTCCGGTAGTCTTGCCTGAGAAATCCCATGGACAGAGGAGTCTGGCGGGCTACAGTCCATGGTGTTGCAACGAGTCAGACAGGACTGAGTGAGTGAACATACACACAATCATCTGACCATTCTGATAGTTCACTAAGTGATTGACTCATTCTAACAATACCTTGTATTGACTGAATGCTTTCAATGTACCACATACTCTTCTAAGAGCTTTAAGTGACTAGTTCATTGGGTCCTCTCAAAAATGCCATGGATGGATATAAATTCCTTCTTCATAAAGGGAACTGTCACTCGAGCAAGGTTAAAGAGTTGGCCTAGGGCCACGCAAGGAATAAGCAGCAAGCAGCGTTGGGACTCATAGCAGGACTTCCTGCTCTTAACTGCTCAGCAGTTATTTAGCAGGCATTCCTTGAGGACCCACCAGGCAAAGGGACTCTTTCCTGTTCCCTCAGGAAATGAGACACTCATCAGCTTGTAGATGTTCCATCCATGCCCTAAAGAAACACTAATTATCTACTATGCAAACTCCTTTTCCTCCTCCTCCCTGCTGCAAATATAGCTTTAGGGCATTTCACTGCTTATTAGTAATCTTGGAAAATGAAAAGTGGGAAGGGAAAGAGTATCTATTTACACTTTACACTAACTAGAAATACACTTCAGAATTTTTCCAAATACAAAGGGAGTCATTTTGTTACTGTTCATTCTAATAAAAGATTGGAGAGCAGAACACATCTCTTGGCGTACATGCAGGCTGAAACTAACCTGAGACTTTCATTTATTAATATTCCTTTGATGCCCTGTGACCATATATAACTTACCAATTTTAGGCTTTGTGTGGGCAGATATTTCTGTTGCTTAGAAATATAGCAGCTAGTACCAACTGACAAAAGGTGTGTAGGAATGGAAGGGAGGTACGAGGAGGAGGGAGATTTCTGGCTCAGAGTATTTCAAAATACACCGCTACCCACAGTTCTTCCATTGCTGTTCTCATTTCAGCATGTAACTTTGAGAAAATACTTTAAATTATCAACACATTTGTTAAACATCTTAGAAGTGTTTCAATTCTAGAAAAACCCACTTGACTTTTCTACTTTACAATAATCTCTATCCAAGCACATGCTAACCCTTGCTTCAAACATCAGTCATTCTGAATTGCTTTGTTGGGAATCCTACTATGCATCTCCATGCCCAGAGTCTGGAATCCTCCAAGCTTCTGTAGGCAGACATGGGAGTTATCTGATTCTGATCAAAGAGCCTGACCACACAAGGTCAGTAGTTCCTGAATGTGACTGAACAGAATCAATTAAAAAACTTTAAAATACATTAAGCCCTGTGTAAGCTGCTAGAGGCTGTGATTTAATGGCATAAAGGAGGGAGGGGAGATGCCTGGATGCTAAAATTTTTTAAAGATGTGCAGGTGATTCCAATGTGCAAATTTGGGAATTTCTGACGTGGGAAGTATCTTCCAGTTCTCAGTCCTCTATTAGCACTGCCTGCTCACCACTGGAGTGCAATCTGCCATTGCCATCTTGGCCCTGTCTGAAGGGATCTGGAGGTCCAAAATACCAGGAGGCCTTGTTTCTACATGGTTTCATCTACCATGAGTTTTCCTATATGAATGGGCTTCTGGGCATGAAGCTTTTAGGGGAGAAAAAAAAAATAGTAGCAATTTAGTTGTATCTAAGAAACTGAGGTTCTCAAATTTTAGTTTACAAATTGCCTGAAAGATGGAAATCTTCCCCAGACTCATGTAGTTTTGTTGAACTAGCTTCTCAAAGTCCTTTAGCTCTCTCATGCTATTGAAGATGAGAAGGAACACAGAGTATAAGAGAAAAACATTCACACCTAGTATTAAGAAAGAAACTCCTATAAAATCACCAAATCTCTAGATCAAAGCCTGAAAGACTCTAGTTGAGCTTACTAAACGTGTGTAACAAGGCTACAGAAACAGAAAAGAGAGCTCAGGCAGTTCAGACACTTTAATTATATTTCTTCCATGCAGGCAGACTCCTATAGTCAATGTCTACCGAGTCCTTTGAAGCCCATGCCAGGTAATCTTCCTCATAGTATATAATACTTTGAATGGTAAATGCTATGGTTAATCTTGAAAGACAACATTTAAAACTTCAGACACTTGTTTTCCTTCGTGTTTTAATTGTAAGCCTCCCAATCTGAAATAGCCACAGCACTGCCCCTTATCACATCACCCTATTTTAAACCTCTGCACACACTTATCACTTTTTGATATTTTTCCTGCTTATTTGTTTATCCCCATCAAAATGGGAGCTCCATGAGACCACTGATTTCCTCTCAGTCAATGCTATGTCCCCAGGATCTAGAACTGTTCAATAAACCTTTAATCAATATTCGTTGAAAGAATGAATGAACATTCCAACATTATCAGTGAGTACTTTACTAAAACAGTCATGTGAAACTCACAAATGATCCCCATGCTGTATGGCCTGGAGCCTCAAATTTATATGTTTACAAAATGGGAGAAATAAGATATTGACCTCATAGGGCTATTGTGAGAATTGCATGAGATAACACACTTGAAGGACTATAATGTATGGCATATATTAAGAACTCTATGAATGAAAAATCACATTACAGAAATATATATCTATGGCATTTGTACAACAAAAATAGTAAGAGAAATACTATGATTTTATTTTACCAATCTTTTAAAAACTGCTTCTTATTAACACGTTCTTTCACTATTGAGGAAAAAAATTGGAATGTTTTTATATAAACTACCAGCTGCTTGCAGAAGAAAGAATACCAAACCAGGACCAAGAGGAAATGAATCCAGATCACTGATCTATACGGCTTCCAACAGGTCACTTAATAGGTACCTAAGGCCCAGTTTCTTAACTGTAAAATTCAGGTGGGAGAGTTAGGAAATTTAAGGCAGATCAACTGAACTCTGAGCTCTGAAGAGCAACAAGTGCCCAAAATATCAATATTCAACTTGTAAAACCAAACACTGTTTAAAGATTTATCATAATATTTGGCTACATTAGTGGAATACAAAAGACCTCAATAGTAAATTAAATTTGAACCATACATTATTTCCATAGCACTCATATATAATCCCATTTTTACTGTTAACAAAAATTGATACATTTGAAGCTTTCTTATTTTTGCAGAATTTCCTGCTTATGTGCATACTATATGCTGTCCTTAGGTGAAGCTTTTCTTTATTTTTGGTCTACTCCAGAATTTAACAAGTTAAAAAAAGACAGAAGTGGAGAAGAGGTTTTCGAGAGAGACAATTCTCTGTTTAAAAGTTCTGTACTAATTATCTTTTAAAAGTTACAATAAGCCACATTACGAGGCATCCTTAGGCAGAGTTGTTTGTTTGTTTTACGTACAGATCAAACATTTCCAGAAACAAGATGATATATAATGAATTCATTCTTTTGGCCAGCAACTCTATTTTAACAGTGCTCTATTACAAATGATGAATCAATAAACCACCATTCACTTTCTTTGAAGTGGATGGACTCTTTGGCTTTCTTTCCAAGAATCCAGAAATAGGCCGTCTGTCGCCTGAAGCCTTGGACTTTGGCGGTCAATTCAGGTGCAGTGTTCTCCCGACTCTTAGTCCTCTTCCTCGGGCTGGCTTCTTGAAATCGTTTGCTCTGTCAGGGAGACCATGCAGCTGAAGAGCATCCTGGTGATTCTTGGTTCTCGCTGACACTGGCGCATGTGGACTCACTACTAATACACCAAACATGAAGCTTGGAGAGGTCCTTTGTCATCTGGAAATTGGCAAAGAGGGAGCAGGGGGCAGGGCATAACCTGAAGATTTATAAATACCTCTTAACAAAGCCCCAGCTGATCTGTGTCGGGGTTGTACACTCTCTTCGTCTTCCCCTTACAGCTTTTCAATTTGCCTTCCAAACATTTCTTTGTTGCCGTTGGCTGCGGTGCACTTAAAAGAAGCACATCGTTAACCACAAAGAATGCTCACTGTTTCCCAGCACTTCCTCAGCAAGCAGCCCGGCAGCAATTACCCCGCTGCTGAAGAGACTCCTCATCACAGCAAAGTTTCGGTGGTGGCAACAGCCAACCAGTGAGGTTGTAACAAATGATGACATCCGTTTCTGCCTCCATTCCCCAGCAATTTACACCCCCAAAGGCAGAGTGAATTCATTTTTGTGCAGATTTCAACAGGCACATCTGACAATACTGCCCTCTTCAACTCGCACAAACTAGGCATTCATCAACCCTGATTACTTCCCCCAAATGGCGACTCAACAGTTGCTAAGTGGCTTGGATGGGGGCGGAATTGCTCTGTGTCAGAAAGGGGCAAAGTACAAGGAGAGGACACGAATCCATCAGGGACGTAAGCATTGAGTTAATTCACTGAGACAGAATATTGAGGCTTTCCAAAGCCAAGGCGAAAGGAAAGACTGCTTCCCACCCCTGGCAACTCTGTGAAACACAGTGTTTGGAAGCTGACCTTAGTATCATCCCAGGAGTACTGTGTCCCTAAGTGAACAACTTATCTGATCGGTTACATGGAGACGGGCTTTATTCCACAACCACGTTTCTCTCTTCTTTCTCATTTTGATGGTACCCGGTTATACACCCTTTAAAGAAACATCTGCTCCAGGGTTGGAGGATTACAAAATGGGCAGGGCCAATTTCCATAATACCTCATCTCTGGGTGTAGTTTTAAGAGTGTCCAAGCCAGTATACTGCTTTGAGGCAACGGAATCAAAATCTGATACTTCCATCTACAAGCAAATGTCGCACTGCCCCCTGGAGGTAGTCTCATTGCATCCAGTCCTGAATTAGTGACTGGCAACCACTGAAATGGCAACCCACTCCGGTGTTCTTGCCTGGAGAATCCCAGGGACAGCGGAGCCTGGTGGGCTACCGTCTATGGGGTCACACAGAGTTGGACATGACTAAAGCAACTTAGCAGCAGCAGCAGCAGCAGCAACCACTGAAAAATCTGGGGTTGCTGAGGTTTAGAACTCTTTTTGGTGGAGGCAGGGAGAGGATGGAAAGAGTATGGACTAGGAAGACTAACTATTCACTAACTTCTTGTGAGTGGGGGTGTGTGTGTAAGCATGAGGGAGTGAAAATGAGGTGAATAAGTAAACGCTTGCCTCCCCATCTCAGCAGTGTAGAAAGAGTGGATACATGGTAATAGGTACTCAGAAGCGGTGGTTGAAGGGGGATTGACCGGTTGGTGAGAATGAGTGTGGTTGCATGGATTTTGCAAAGATGGCCACGCTAATATCTTCCCCTCCCATGTGACCTTCTCACCATGGGATATTGAGGTGGTATCTACATTTCCTCTTGAATCCAGAGGGACTGGGACCACAGCAAAAGACACAGTCCAGGACTCCAAGGCTAAATGATAAAGGGCTGTACAGTTTCTACTTGGGCCTCTTGAGATGTTCACTGTTGGGACTCAGCCACTGTTGGGAGGAAGCTGGGTAGCTGCATGGAGAGGCCACATTCCCACCACAGTACCTGGGGAGGTCCAGCCAACAGCCAGCCTCAGTCACCAGTCAGAAAAACCAGTGAGAGAGCCTCCAGATGACTCAGTGACTCACCTTGGAATGGACACCAAGTGAAGCAAAAAAGACCTGTCACCACCAAGCCCTGCTCAAATAGTAGCTTTGTGAGCAAAACAAACCACTATGTTTGGGGGTAGTTTATTACACAGTGATAGATAACCAAAAGAGGGGCAAGGTCCCCTCCGACACTGAACATTTCCTAACACAGAATAAATGGGGCCTGAAGAGAATTGGAACCTGCCTCTCAGCCTTTCACCAGTTTTCATAATTTGGGTTGATTCTTTATTCACTTTAGCTTTTTCCCTCTTGGTCCCAGATCAAGCTGTCCATGGGATACATCTCAACTGAAATTATGTGTGTATATATGCAAAACAGGGTGTGTATATATGCAAATGAATTGTGGCTGCTATTTACTAATCAGATTTTACTTACACACACACACACACACACACACACATCTGTCTTCTCTCAAAAAACAAACAAACAGAAGATCTGGCAATACTTGATATGCATTCCCACATAACAGTAATTCACATGTGAAAACTGGGGTTTCTTCCATCCCCTCTACTCTTCTGCATTACAATACTGCCATTTCCACTGGAGTCTTGTCACTCTTTTACATTTGCTTCCTGACCTCTGTATGGATTTGGGTTTATGACATCTTTTTCACCAGCAATTCTCTGCCTGGCTAGTTGGGAGTTAGTCTTACATAGTTATCCAGGAGTTAAAATTCTATTGAAAAGAAGAGTCTTAATATCATCAGAAAAAAATAAAAGTCCAAATAATAATAAAATAAAATATCTAAAGGTCAAGTTTTCTAATTAAACAAGAAAGAAGGAAATAATATGTACAGAAAGTAGCCACAAGGGAAGGTGACTTGGACATCAGCTTAGGTTGTCATCAGTCATCATACAGTTTAATGCCATTGCCCCAGAACCAATGCTTTTTGTTGTATTGTTTCATGCAAAGTTTGTTCTCGCTGAAAGTAAAATTACATGAAAATCAAAGTTTCCTAATGGAATCACATACACAATGTTTAAGAACTTTATTTACCTTTTGACAGAGTTGCTGAAGATGCCACTCACTGTACAAAGAATCTCAAATTAGTAGGTTTGGGGAGAAGATACAATTTCAAGTGTTGGAAAATGGAATCTCCCAACCTGGATGATCTAGCTGGAATTGATACATTTCTTTTTATTTTTAGTGTCTGAGGTCTTTCATTTTACTAAAAAGGTTTTTAATAAATTTTCTTTCTACTTAACTGCTATGCATAATTTTTATTGTATATTATATGTCTTAAAATGAGTGAGCTGTGCTGCGCTGTGTGTGTGTTCAGTTGTGTCCAACACTTTGCGACCCCACAGACTGAAGCCCCAGGCTCTTCTGTTCATGAGATTCTCTAGGGAACAATACTGGAGTGGCTTGCCATTTCCTACTCCAGGGGATCTTCCTGACCCAGGGATGGAACCAGTCTCTTGCATTTCCTTCACTGGCATGCAAATTCTTTACCAATGCTTAAGAAAATGGGGTAGTAAAGGATGTCAGTCAACTGAGAAAATGACAATCCTTTATATATGAAAATAAAAATTCCATTTCCTTAGGAATAAAAATAGAAGGGAAAGTTCTATTTCTTGCTCATTAAATATATTGGGAAAAGGTCCATATCCAAGGCTTACTGAACAGTATTATGTGTTTAGAAATTACTTTAAGAAAAGTTCTATGTTTCAAAACCCATCTAAAGGGTACTTAGTTCTTATGTGATCTTTACAAAGAGCTACCCGCAGTGTGGAAATACTGTAGTTTAACAAACTATGTTTGTGGTGTGCCCCTATAGCATGTTGAAACAGAATTCTGCTCTTAGTCTTTCATTTGATATCAAACTCGATGGGCTTTCTAGAAATGCTACTCTTTGAGAAAAACAATATCAAGTTATCTTTAAAGTATACATGTTTTATGATACCACACGAAAGTAAGACTGTTCATGCTCCATGCTCCCTTCAACAAAACATTTAAGGATAGTTAAGGGGCATTTGATTCTGCCCATCCTAAAAAAAAAAAAAAAAATAGACAAACAAGCAAAAATATGTGGCTCAGCTCAATAGATGTTTAAATAAGGTACTATTTAAACAAGGTACTACTTCATATCAGAAGAGAGCTGAATTACTCAGCTAGTGAGGCCTGTGTTTGAAGTCAAATTCTTGGTGTACAAATTTAATGTCTGAGATGCTGCAGGAGGATTAAATTTATACATCAATGACTTCAACGGTGTAATTCACATAAAACTTTATTGGAGTTGTGCTTATTTGGGGGAGGAAAGGACTAATTTATGAAAAAATAGACAACGGAAGGGTTTTAAAGTTTTTATTGCTGCCATTTTTAAAACTTCTAGCCAGAGTTAACAGCTCATTGCCAGAATTAGCGTTAAAAATTAATGGCAGAACATCGTGGCAATCAAACTTAGATGTCAGAAATAAAATTACTGAGAAATGCTCTTTGCAATCTATCGGGTACATCGATTTTAATATCATCAAAGCCTAATACATAGCCAGAAGAACTAGCTTTCATATGGATTAAGAGACTTTTAGCAAAGGGCAGTATTTTTGGATGAACTTTGATAAGCAACACTATATTCACTACGATGTTATATCATGGTGGAGAAGTGTTCAAATGTTGGTCAAAATCAAACAGACAAAAATGTCCAAAAACCTAAGCATCTAATCATTCCGATCATTTCAATTCTTTTTTTAATTTTTTTTTCCTATTCATTAAAATATCTGTAAGCGGGCAACGTCTCTACTCTGGCTCTTTCAAAGCAAAACGGTAGTTGTCAATTTAATTTTGTTAGCTATTAAATAAAGTAAGTGGCATCACCGACTCAATGGACAGGAGTTTGAGTAAGCTCCATGAGTTGGTGATGGTCAGGGAAGCCTGGCGTACTGCAGTCCATGGGGTCGCAAAGAGTCGGACACGACTGAGCGACTGAACTGAACTGAAAGTAAGTGAAACGTTTTATCACTTAATATGGGGTTTTGCCTGAAGACCAGGTTTTGTAGGCTTCGCAGCTTCCTAAACAGTTCCCAATAGCAAGTTCCTAAGGATTCTTGGGCACCTTTCATTCATTGCTGGCATGAGGTAGCTGACCCACCCCCAGAGTTGGGAAGCTACAGAAAAGCCTTCTGAGATCCACGATTCTAGACAGCTAGACAGCAAATGCCAAAACTCTCCAGTCCCTTCAACCCTGAGAGCCGTCCCGTAGATCCCCAAAGCCCAAAGATCTCTCCTTAACCATCAGGGATGACTGGTGGTGCGTGGCAGGTGTGCACTTGGGGCGCGTACTAAGCGGGGCGCTGGGGACAGGAAAGTATTCAGAGACGGAAAGCTGCCTAGGGTTACCGTGTTCAGCTTTCCGGGGGCTGGGCGGCGGAGGTGGGGAGTCCAGCCCCAGGGGCCTTGGGCTCCGGGGTGCAAGAGCGGATAGCAAAGGGTAGCGGAAGCCGGGCTGAGGCTGCGGGGCTACGGGGGCGACGGCGGCCAGCCTCCGCCGGAGATAAAGCCGGGTGGCCCGGGGCGCCCCTCAACCGCGCCTGCCTGCCCGGAATCCGGACCGGCCGGGGGCTCTGCGGGGCGGCTGCAGGAGGGTATACACGCGCTTACCTGGAGGTAGGGCCGCCCGCGGGCCACCCCGCCCACGACGATGTCGGCCGCGGCCATGGCCCCGGTGGACGAGAAGCCGAAGCCCACGTAGCCGGCGGTCCGCACCTCGAGGCGGAAGGCGAGCCGGCCGCCCCGCGGGCCCCAGCTCAGCCAGTACTTGCCCTCGGAGTCCAGCAGCGTGCGGTGCGGGAAGGGCCAGCCCGAGCCCCCCGCCGCGGCGCGGGGGAGCAGCCCCCACAGCAGGAGCAGCGGCCAGCGGCACATCCTCAGACGCGTCCAGCCCACGGGCACCTGGGCTCCCGCCGACTGGAGCGCGGAGGGCGCACGCGGAGCGGCGGCGCGAGCAAGCGGCCTGGGACCGCCCCGCGGCCCGCCCGCCGGGAGGGGCCGCAGAGTCTCCCTCTCCCCCTCAGCCCCGGCGGTCCGCTGGCTGAGTCCCGCCGACTCCATCCGCGACCCGCCCTTCCGGTCCATCCACCTGCCGCCCCGCGCCCCAGACTTGGTCCCCAAGGTCGGATTCAGTGGGGAGCGCAGAGACGGGCGTCCTGGAAGAGGAGAGGAGGAGGCAGAAGCCGAGGACCGGGGGTCGACAGAAAAGGAGCGCGGAGAGTGCTAGTGCGTGCCTGGGCAGTGTGGGCACGTCGCGGGGAACAGGGGGTGGGGATCCCAGGGGAAAGAGTCAGAGATTGCTGAGGAAGGGCAAGTTTAGCTTAGCAGAGGAGGGGAGGACCTGAGTAATCAGAGGGATAATCCTGGGTTTGATGGACAGCAAGTGAGAGCAAGTCCCGTCCAGGGTAACTGCTTAACATCTCGATATTCGCTGCATCGGAAGCCATTGTAACCAGCGATGCCCTTAGCCCCACGGTTCACCTCCTCCAGCGCATTTGGTTCCTGACCCCAGGAGTCAGTGCCCTGAGGCTTGCTTCTTTATGCCTGGTTTTTGTTTGATTTGGTTTGGTTATGAGAAATTCTGCCAAAGTACTCAGCCGCCAGCAGAGTAGGTCAAGGTTGAAGCATCATTTGGGAGTTAAATTTTAATTTGAAGTCTTCCTAACTATTTCAAGTTCTGGCCATAGTTGTGTTTGTCAAAAAGTGTTTTTGCCTCTACTTTTACCCACATCACTCCTGTCTTCAGAATGCTAATTACTCAGTGTAACTGCAAATTACCTTCTTTATTCATTCATTTATTTATATTCTGCCATGTTTCAGACAACGTTCTAAGGTGGCTCATAAGATACAAATCATACAGAATATAAAAATAAGAGCGGATATCAGATGAAAACAGCATGGGCAAGAAGAATATACAAACGGTGCTATTTGCTCTGCATTTGGAAGCTCCACACAAGCTGCCTACTTTCTCTTTTACAGTCGTGTTTCGGCCTGTTTTTTCTTGCTCTTGTTTTCCCTTCCCGTTCCTTTTCCCGTGACTTTCCCAGAGTTACCAGCATGCATCAGAACTGTGCTCTCCCAACGATTCAGGCATATTTGACCAATTCCAGAAGGCAACCTTCCAGTGGCTCTGCTTACCAGGGAGTTCAGGGAATTGCTTGAGAAGGGACTCATCTCAAGGAGAGAGGGGACAGAAATCCATAGGTTTAGCCAATGACAATAGACCAGAGAAAAGAGGTGATGAAACCTTGGGACAAGGCAAGAAATAAAAGAGCCTGTGAAGACTTAAAGGAACTAACCCATTGAGAGTAGCAGCAGTAGCTCCCTGGGCAGACACCAGAGGCAGCTGCATCAACTTCAGCAAACTAAGAATTTCATCCTTAGAACTGAGATTTTACAAGTACAGGGGTGTGGTTACTGCTATGGCTCTAGCCAGGAAGAGAAGAGGAATACGGAGAGAGGAACACAATGGTGGACACAGAGACCAAGAGTCAATCTTGGGGCTACATGAAACAGGGATTTCAAAGGAGTTATGCCACTCCAGAATGATCAAACGCAAACTTCCGCTTTGGTGACCCTACTTTTTATTCCTAGCATAGAGGAGCCTGGAACATGTGGTTACATCTGTTTCATTGGTTAGGGGAGGGGTGTTATAGAAATTCCAAATTCACGTCTAGAGTCTGATCCCTGTTTATTGTTCTGGCTTTACATTCCATCAATAACTCTCATATCACTCACCCATTTCCCACTAGAAGGACATGTAAAAATTGCCTCTAGAATCCTAAGAGAGAGCCCCACTCTCTCCCATCACTCTGCCTTTTCAGATTGCTCACGCTCTGCCACACTTCCCTTTTCTTCCCTCCATTCTTTGAAGTATTTTCTAATCCTGTTTCCCACATTACCATCAGATTGTGTTGACCCTCACACAGTGGGACTAATGTCCATGGAATGTTCTCTTCAGACCTTGCTCCTAACATTTCAGTGTCTGTCTATAGACAGTTTCCTTCAGGAGCCTTTTAGATCAGAAACAGATCTGGTTCCTTATTCTAACCCACTGCCTAGAATATGGAACACCATGCAATAGGTGCTTAATAAAGACTTGTAGGAAGAATAAATAGATGCATTTCAGATCCTTCTGGAAGCATCCTCTTAACAAAGATGGCTGTGGAGGGAAAGCTTGGCTCCCTAGATGTGATCAAATGCTCTGCTCTGCCCCGGTATTAAGGCAAAAATAGAAAAGATGACCACACACGAATACACAAAAGAGAGTCTCCAATGGTTTTATTCTTTCATCAAGTAAGATTGTTGAACGTGAAGTTATTGCCTGTTGCTTGTCTGCAAATGGTATTGCATCTAAAGCACCCTGACTGCTCAAGAACTATTAAAACTAATAGAATCATCTTGAGATTAGATCAACAGAACATTATTAGCATAATTCATCTTCAAGAGATCCATTCTGCCTTGGCTTGAATTACCCCAGTAAATGAAGACAAAAGAGTCAATTTTATCTAAGTGTGCTTTAAATGCTGAGTGGGTTCCCTGGATCAAAATCATCTCCCCATTCAATTTCATAAACTCTCAGTTTCCCAACTGGAAATTAATCACTGTACAACTGTTTGTTTTAAATCCTTAAAGAAAGCAGGAAGAAAGCACTGGTCCATAAAAAACTCAGGATATATGGCCAAGAAGAGAATAAAATCAGTAGAAAAGGGTTTCAAATTTATTTATTCACTATTGTTTTTGTAAAAATAATACTTCTTTCTTGTTTAAAGCTAAAGGTGAAGAAATGCAGGAAAATATGAGTAATAAAGTAAATTTAAAAATATCACCTGAAATTCCACCATCCAAAAATAACCCTTGTATGCATTCCAAGAACATCATTCCAGAACCTAGAGCCATTAAAACCTTGAAGGAAGAGCCTGTTGAATAGGAATTTGCAAAGAAACAGGTGAATTAATTTTGAAAAACTCCACTTGAAATAAAGAATGACTCTAAGCATGCCAGTTCCAGTCATATTTTTTTTAGGTTTCTTCTCTACACATATATCTAAAAAAGAAACAGAAAAGAGATAAAACTGGAAATTCAGTGAGGTCTGACTTTAGTTCAGTACATTCAACCAAATTACTCATTCTTAAAAATGAGTCATTTTCTCACACTTTTCAATCAGGAATTTTAAATGTGATGTTTATTTTGAATCCTCACCCATTCTGATACACAGCATGGCATCAGCCAATGTGACTGAATGCATGCTGGGCTTCCTTACCTTGGAACCCTTGCTGCTGTGGAAGGTTTATTTATATTTCCACATTTGTCAACTGCCGGGGTTGGGGAGGGGGGAGGATGGAAAAATGAAAACTCAAGAGACCCTAACAAGCCACTGCAAAGTCCTTGGTATGAACCAGGATTGTCTGAACTAGGTTATTTCATAGTTAAATATGGGAGTATCATAATTTTCCTGTCTACTTGTACCTAAGGTGCAACAATAAGACTAAATATTTATAAAGTTCCTGTCTTCTAGGGAGCTCAAAGAAAAATATTTATATAAGTGATCTCAGCAGTTCTCCGGCATTCAAATAGGGAAGCTGAAGCATTTTCTCATTTTTGTCTATTCACTAAGCTTCTTGTGTGGATAGGCTTGGTTAATACACAAAAGTTGGTCACTGGTTCAAGTTAACACTGTGAGTCAGTGGTAGAAAAGCCAAAAATAGAACTTTGGTTTCTTTCTTTTTCTTTTTTTTAAACTATATACTTTCCCTAGCTCTCACCTCATATTCAACAACAAAAAAATAATTTTTAAAGCCACTACGTCATTATCACAAAACTTTCAGTTGGGCTGTTATTTTTCACATGAGCAAGATGGCATGATCTGCTCAATATTATATTCCTTATCTTAATAATGGATGATACCAATGATGACAGTAGTATGTGTGAAGAAGGTGAGGCCATAGTGCCTTTACTTTCATTATTAAAGAACTGAAATGGGTTTCACTGAGTTCTTGAGGTTACTTTGAAAGTAAGTGCCAGTTGGGATTGAAAAATCACTTTTAGGCTCTTCCATATGAAGATAACAACAAGCAAACTGCTTTCTCTTTGCAAAATCTGCATTTTGGTGTTATCTATAAATTGTTCTCAGAAATAAAACTGTTTCAACTAGAAAAGTAATAAACTATTCTTAGAAGAAAAAAATAATCATACTTGGGGCTTCCCTGATAGCTCAGTGGTAGAGAATCTGCCTGCCAATGCAGGAGACATGGGTTCCATTTCCTGGTCTGGGAAAATCTCACATGCCACGAAGCAACTAAACCCATGAGCCACAACTACCGAGGCTGTGCTCTAGAACCCGGGACTCAAGTACTGAGCCCATAGGCCACAACTACTGAAGCCTGTGAGATACAGAGCCCAATGCTCCACAAGAGAAGCAACCACAGTGAGAAGCCTGCACACTGCAGTGAAGAGTAGCCCCCCATTCGCCACAGCTAAAGAAAAGCCCGCATGGCAACAAAGACTGAGAGCAATCAGAAACTTAAATAAATAAATATGCAAAAGTATAAAAAAATTACTAATTTTTATCACTAATGCCCATCTTTTAGAATTTACCTTTATACGTAACCATGATGTGTTATCCATAACATGGTAGGGGAGAAACTGATTCATATCAGCACTTAGCCTATAGTATTGTAGAGTGAAATTGTTAGTCACTCAGTTTTGCCTGCCTGATTCTTTGTGACCCCATGGACTGTATGTAGCCCATCAGGCTCCTCTGTCCATGCGATTCTCCAGGCAAGAATACTCGAGTGGGTTGCCATTGTGTTTTCCCGGAGATCTTCCCGACACAGGGATCCAACCTGTGTCTTGTGTCTCCTGCATCAGCGGGTGGATTCTTTACCACTGCACCCCCTGAAAAGGCCTTCTCTAGTCAATACTCAAATAAAAAAGGAAAAATGTGTATGTTTATTTCCCATGCTACAAGATTTTATTTCTTTTCATTTTTAAATCTACACTCTAGTCTTAAGTCTTTGGAACTTTTCACATTTAAAGATCTAAATTAGAAGTTAAAGAAATTAAAGATTAATTCACTTAGAAATTAAAGATTAATTAACTTAGCTTTGCTGCTACTGCTGCTAAGTCACTTCAGTCGTGTCCGACTCTGTGTAACCCCATAGACGGCAGCCCACCAGGCTCCCCCGTCCCTGGGATTCTCCAGGCAAGAACACTGGAGTGGGTTGCCATTTCCTTCTCCAATGCATAAAAGTGAAAAGTGAAAGGGAAGTCACTCAGTCGTGTCCGACTCTTAGCGACCCCATGGACCGCAGCCTACCAGGCTCCTCTGTCCATGGGATTTTCCAGGCAAGAGTACTGGAGTGGGGGTGCCATCACCTTCTCCATAACTTAGCTTTACATAAACATAAACACAATTTGGTCTTCCAAAATCATCTTTTTTTTTCTTTAGGTAATTAAGCAAAAGACTGTAAATTTTAAAACAATTTACAAATTTTAAAATAATCAAGTTGACTGTCACTGCTATACTTGACCAAATAATTGCTGCCACCTCACTGAGCAGAATTTGCCCAGAGTCTATCAAAATCCCAGGCCATTACAAAATTAGCTTTAGGAGTAAAACCGTTAATAATAATGAGAACACAGGAGCAGAAGGAATCCTAAACTGTAGGGGAGTTTCAGTGTACTCACAATGACCTCTCCATCTCTTCTCTTTGCCTTCCAATGAGTTTATGGAAGTCAATATTTCATAAAACTAATTCCAACAGTGATCTTGAGACACCAAAAGAATAAAGAGTAACTGTTAAGATGAGGATATGGACAGAGCCAGGTATTGTTAGCCTTAGCAGTAAAATCATAGTAATGATAATGATTGTCACAACAGTAACAATACATTTATTAAGCACTGCAGGAACATTACATGAATTGTCACATTTAATCGTTACAGTAACATTGCTGTTTCCTCCCTATTTGGAGGAAAGGGAGGGTGAAAAATACTTTCCAATTTATATAAAAGTACCAAATTGCTATGATTTATTTAGTAATCCTGGATAAATACTTTGGTATTATGTAGGAACTTGGATGATCCTTTCAGTTTTATTCAGTACTGTTATTTTTTAGAGATCATGTACATTTCTGATCATCAGCAGTAATGTAGCAGATAGGTGAATTTCTGTTTTAGAGAGGATTGCCAGGTATTATACTCTCACAGGTTCTTAGCAAATTTTGTGGAATGTTTAAGAGTTACTGAAATTCATTTATGGAATATTTTCATGGAGAAGGAAATGGCAACCCACTCCAGTGTTCTTGCCTGGAGAATCCCAGGGACGGGGGAGTCTGGTGGGCTGCCGTCTATGGGGTGGCACAGAGTCAGACACGACTGAAGTGACTTAGCTTAGCTTATATAAAAGCAAAGACAACAGGATCTCCTCTCAACCGTAAAGGAAGAAATTTCTTATAATACTAAATATTTATTAACTACCACAAACTATTACATGTCTTACATGCATGCTAAGTCACTTCAGTCATGTTCGACTCAGGAATCAGGGATGGAACCTGTGACCCCTGCATTGGCGGGTGGATTCTTATCCACTGTGCCACTAGGGCCACTAAGTCCCTTCCTTTTTAACAGTGATGTTTCAATTCAGTCTTGAAGAAATTCCTGTATCAATAAATAAAAGGAAGTCATAAGTACTCCCAAGTAAAGAACATTAATTTTAATTATTTGATTCTCTGTGAACAAGAGCAAACACCATGTGATAAAATGTTTATTATTTGAGGGGGTAAAGTTAGGCAAACTGATAAACTATATGGTACCCACTTCTTAAGGCATAGTTATCGTCAATTCTAAATTAAGAATTGGCAAATCTTAATTCAGAATTAAGATTAAATTCTGAATTAAATTGATTCTTAATTAATTAATTAATGTAGCAAAGTAAGTGATTCCTTTTATATGAAAGAATTACCTGAAAAGTATTTGTCAAAGGTAGTTTGAATTCTGTATGTTTCTTTGATGGCTGAGAATGCAAGAAGAGAGATTAGAAAAAGCAACAGATTGAATCCTACTGAATGAGTCAGAAGAGTGAGCAATGTGTAAAAATAAAAAGGACAAGGGTGTGACTTCCCTGAAGGTTCAGTGGTTAAGACTCCATGCTTCCAACGCAGGGGGCGTAGGTTCACTCCCTGTTCAGGGAACTAAGATCCTACATGTCACATGAGATGCAGCCAAAAAATTAATTCCATGGCCTCAGTCCACATTATCACCACCTCTGGTTAGTCACCAATTTTAAGGTAACTCTCCATCCATGATAGCCATTGCTCTGACTTGGCTAGTTGGTGGTATGTCACAATAGAGCTTCTAAATCGGGAAGGCAGGAGCTTGGGATGATGTTCCAACAGGTGATCCAAGACAGCTCCGCCCACTTAACATAAATCTTAATGAGAGAGAAGATGAGTTGGTGCAGACATGACTGTAGCAGTAGATCTTATCTAAACATCCAGCCTGAAAAGGAAAGTTAAGATTAAAATAAAGTTCAAGATATATATAAGATGTGATATCCAATTTGTGAGGAGTCCTCTATGAAGTTTTGGTTAGAAGAAAGATTTCCATTGATAGAAAAAACGTTAGGTTGAGGAGCACCAGAACTCTAAAGTCAGAAAGGTTAACAAAATTGTGGTTTTTATAGAAGAAACTTTTTATTATAAAATCAAGAAATTCCATTTGAGTCAGGTCTAGTGAGGTAGATGAACCTTGAGCCTGATATTCAGAGTGAAGTAAGTCAGAAAGAGAAAAACAAATGTCATATTTCAATGCATATGTATGGAATCTAGAAAAATGGTACTGATGAACCTATTTGCAGAGCAGGAATAGAAATGCAGACAGAGAACAGATTTGGACACAGATTTGGGGAAAGAGAAGGTAGGACAAATCGAGAGAGTAGCAATGAAACATATGCATGACCATATGTAAAATATTAGTAGATAGCTAATGGGAAGGTGCTGTGTAGAATGGGGAGCTCAACGTGGTACTCTGTGACAGCCTAGAGGGGGGGGTTTGGGGGGTAGGTGGGGAGAGGTTCAAGAGGGAGGTGCATATGTATACTTATGGCTGATTCACGTTGTTGTAGAAGCCAAAACAATATTGTAAAGCAATTATTCTCCAATTAAAAATAAAATTTAATAATAATAATAAAATAAAAATTGTTCACCAAAAAAATTATGAAAGTCTACTCAAATATTTGTTGTTCAGTTGCTAAGCTGTATTTGACTCTTTGAAACACCATGAACTGCAGCACTCCAGGCTTCCCTGTCCTTCAATATCTCCCAGAGTTTGCTCAAACTTATGTCCATTGAGTCAGTGATGCCATCCATTGCATTCTCGGTCACCCCCTACTCATCCTGCCCTCAATCTTTCCCAGTATCAGGGTCTTTTTCAATGAGTCGGCTCTTCTTATCATGTAGCCAAAGTATTGGAGTTTCAGCATCAGCCTTTCCAGTGAATATTCAGGGTGGATTTCCTTTAGGATTGACTGGTTTGATCTCCTTGATGTCCAAGGGACTCTCAAGAA
This sequence comes from Oryx dammah, assembly GCF_014754425.2. Lineage (NCBI taxonomy): Eukaryota > Metazoa > Chordata > Mammalia > Artiodactyla > Bovidae > Oryx > Oryx dammah. The sequence continues at coordinate 57,681,081 of NW_024070188.1, forward strand.
TCTTCTCCAGCACCACAATTTGAAAGCATCAGTTCTTCAGTGCTCAGCCTTCTTTATAATCTGACCCTGACATCTATACTTGATTGCTGGAAAAAATCATAGCTTTGACTAGATGAGCCTTTGTTGGCAAAGTAATATCTCTGCTTTGTAGTATGCTGTCTAGGTTTGTCACAGCTTTTCTTCCAAGGAGCAAGCATCTTTTAATTTCATGGCTGCAGTTAATGTCCACAGTGATTTTAGAGCCCAGGAAAATAATATCTGCCACTGTTTCCAATTTTTCCCCATCTATTTGCCATGAAGTGATGGGACTGGATGCCATGATCTTAGGTTTTTGAATGTTAAGTTTTAAGCCAGATTTTTCACTCTCCCCTCTCACCTTCATCAAAAGGCTCTTTAGTTCCTCTTCATTTTCTGCCACAAGGGTGGTGTCATCTACGTATCTGTGATTGCTGATATTTCTCCTGGCAATCTTGATTCCAGTTTGTGATTCATCTTGCCTGGAATTTCAAATGATGTTCTCTGCATAGAAGTTAAATAAGCAAGGTGAAAATATACAGACTTAAAGTACTCCGATGTCAATTTTGAATCAGTCTGTTGTTCCATTTTCAGTTCTAAATGTTGCTTCTTGATGTGCATACAGGGGAAGGTAAGGTGGTCTGGTATTCCCAACTCTAAAAACTTTCTACAGTTTGCTGTAATCCACACAGTCAAAGGCTTCCGAGTAGCCAATGAAGCAGAAGTAGATGTTTTTCTAAAATGTCCTTGCTTTCTCCCTGATTTAAAGAATGTTGGCAACTTGATCTCTGATTCTTCTGCATTTTCTGAATCCAGCTTGTACATCTGGAAGTTTTCAGTTCACGTACTATTGAAACCTAACTTGAAGGATTTTGAGTATTACCTTGCTAGCATGTGAAATGAGCACAATTGTACAGTAGTTTGAACATTCTTTGGCATTGCCTTCCTTTGGGATTGGAATGAAAACTGACATTTTCCAGTATTCAAATATTTAATAGAAAGAAATGTTCACAGTATACATTCTCTAATGGAGAAGTTTTTTTTTTTTTTTCCAGTCAGTCTTTTGTGAATAGCCACCAGAATTTATAAGCTTCTGGATTTTTATCAATGATTAAAAATTATCAGGTCTTCCCTGGTGGCTCAGTGGTAAAGAATTCCCTTGCCATTGCAGGAGACATGAGTCCAACCCCTGATCCGGAAAGATCCCACGTGTCATGGAGCAATAAGTTTATGCGCCACAACTATTGAGCACAACGATTGTGCTCTAGAACCCAGGAGCTGCAACTACTGAACTCATGTGCTACTACTGAAGCTCCCGCACCCTGGAGTCCATGCTCTGCAAAAGAGAAGTCACTGCAATGAGAAACCCTCACACTGCAGCTAGAGAGTAGCCCCTGAAGCAACACAGACCCAGCAGAGCCAAAATAAATAAATTAAATTATAAAAATTATCAGAGCAGTGGATGTTCATGAGAGGATGAAAAGATTTTCACATGTATAGTAGAGCAAAACCTTCCTAAGAAATCATCATGATTACACAACCCTATAAACAAATATATTCTCAATTCCTTAAGGGATTAATCCCTATATTTTTTATTTGACATTTGTGAAATTTTTCATTTAAACTGCACTCCAGGATGCTGTTTTATTCATTTATTCATTATACTTTTGAGAACCTATTGTGTGCCTTCTAGATGCTGGAGATACTGCTGAACAAAACTCATTAAAAAAATTCTATCCTCTCATGGAGCTTGCATTTTAGTGATTAGATCAGGAAGCATTAGAAGAAGAATCAAATTATAGGTAGTCAAAAACCAGACAAGTTTTTGAGGTGGATAAAAGACACATTTTTCTTTACTATAAAACAATTTGTGAAATATTGTCACTTTCTTATTTTGAGTTCCATCAAAAGGAAGAACAAAATAAGGACCTCCACTCTCCTGATTAAATTGTGCTGAAATGTTTTGCTCCATGTGGTAAGAATTATCAGAACATGAAGGGCAACTAAAACAAAGCAAAAATTTTGGGGAAGAGTATTTACATAAGAGAGAACTGCATCAAGAGACTCTTGGTGGAGCCAAGACACAAAGTAAACCACCATAAGGAAATAATGCATCTAAAGAAACAAATGGAGATGTGCCATTCTGAGCAGGACTAGAGGAGAGTGCGAATGAAATGCCAGTGCATTTCTTAATGTGATCACCCTAAAGTAAAGCTGTTTAAACTTATCAAATTAACTTACTAGGAAGCAAATTCAATCAACCAAATGAATGTTTAGGTATGACATTTTTAATCATTAACTGTGTAAATATTTTTATCTCCTCTGGTCTTATATTTACTCAAATTACTTGACATACAGTCACTCTTTGGGTCCCCCTGTTTCACCACACTTCCAAAGTCTTATTGCCTCTATGTCCTGACATCACCCTCTAGACTACTGCCTTGGCAACACACATGCACACCCACAAACAAACTTGATTAAATACATCTCCAATTTCATCATATATTTCATACCATACTTTTTTAACTTAAAAATATTTTTTTGATTTGAGGGTAATGGCTTTACAATGTTGTGTTGGTTTCTGCCATACAACAGCACAAATCAGTCATATCTATATCTATATCTATATCTATACCCTCCCCTTAAGCCTCCTTCCCACCCCCCATCCTACCCTCTAGGTCATCACAGAACACCAGGCCAGGCTCCCTGTATTAGGTAATAGCTTCCCGCTGGCTATGTACTTTATACCTGGTAGAGTATATATGTCAATACTACTTTCTAAATTTGTCCCACCCTCTCCTTCCCCTACTGTGCCCACAAGTCTGTTCTCTGTGTCTGCATCTCCATTCCTTCCCTGCTAACAGGTTCATCGGTACCATTTTTCCAGATGCCATATATATGCATTAATATGTGGTATTTTTATCGACATGTTTAAGAACATCTATATGTAAGGGAATAACTGTATTTGCCCAGAAAACATACTTCTTTCTAATATCTTGTTCATATGCTAAGTTGTGTCCAATTCTTTGCGATCCCATGGACTGCAGCATGCCAGCTTCATTGTCCTTTACCATCCCCTGGAGTTTGCTCAAATTCATGTCTGTTGAGCCAGTGATGCCATCCAACCGTCTCATCCTCTGTCTCCCCTTCTCCTCCTGCCCTCAATCTATCCCAGCTGAGGGTCTTTTCCAATGAGTAGGCTCTTTGCATCAGGTGGCCAAAAGATTGGAGCTTCAGCATCAGCATCAGTCCTTCCTAATATCCACCTTATCCATTTCTGCAAAAGTTACAGTTGCTGAGTCTACATTTGAAAACAAAATACAATTTTTAGGACCACAGTAGAAATTGAAAATTTTCTTTTGAAGCCTATATTTTCCTTAGCCAATTATTGAGAATCTTCTGAATATCCTGAAAAATATGATGAAATAATCTCTTTACTCTCTCACAATCATAGTCTATCAAATTGAAATGTCTGATTTAAATAGGTTCAGGTTCAGATTGTAATGCACTATTTTGGTGTTTTAAAGTACAGCTGCACTTGGCTTTGCAGCATAGAGAAGATTACATTGGAGGCATTTTCAAATGGCATATACTTTTAATGTATGGTATTGAATTAAATAAACCCAGCTTGTGATGATAGTGATGAAAGTAATCATAGTCACTTATGATTTTGTTTCTCTCCATTCCTCCTTCTTCTCCCCACCTTTTGTTTCCCTCCCTCCCTCTCCCTTCCTTGTTTAATTTCTACAAGCAGAACACACCTAAAGGTTACAAGATATTAGTTCAATATTTTAGAAAAAAGAGAGCATAGACTTTGGAGCAGAGAACCACCCAGAGCTGAATTTCAACCTTGCCACTTGCCAGCTGTGCAGCCTTCAGGAACTTAGTTAACTTCTTGGTGCCTCATTTTTTATCCCTTATAAACTGTAGATAAAATTAATAGTTATCTCATAGGATTGTTAGGATCAAATGAACTCATAAATTCCTTAAAACCTGGCACTAGGAGTTACTTTTAAAGCACATGTTAAAGAAATAGGCCTGAAAACAAAACTGTTCTTCACTTAGAAATTATTTCTCTAGAACAAAACTGTGGAAAGTTAGTTAAGCCACCCAGTTTTTTTACCCTCCGCATTGCACCATCCTTGCCCAACAAATATATTCTATTTCAAGAAACTGAAATTGATTCCTTCTTGTCTATTTAATTCACATTTGTAAACAAACATTCCAGAAGTTAGTGTTTCCATTCCATTGATCATTAATGTAAGGCAGGATTCCTTCTGAAATTAGATGACATTGGAGCAGCAGAGGGGAAAGAGAGAAAAGTATAGCAAAAGTGACTAAAAGTGAAATACAGGAAAGTAGAAGAAAACATTTCAAAATCTATAATTAAAAGCATGCACAGAGTCCTGTTGACCTCAGCTGACTCCAATAACAAGGTTACAAGAGAAGTGGTTTAGCCTTAACAGTAAATACAGAGGTGAACAGCTCCAGGGCAATCACATCAAAGGCAAAGGGAAAGAGCTGGTACGAAGAGGCCCCACCCAACCTCTCGAGATGGGCTGGGTTTGACACCATTTTCCAGCAGACTAACCAAACAAGCGGTTTTGACCCTAAGTGCAAATCTTCACCAACCCTGGTATATGAGCCTGCAAGTGATGTTACAGGCAGTTCCTCTTGAAGATCAAGGAGCACACAGAAATCAGAGGAAGATTTTTCACTCCCTTGTCTCTTGAGTGGTGACTTCTTGGGACCCTTGAGCTTGACTGGGATGAATAAAGACCCTCTCAGACTTGCAGACTCCCCCTGAGGCTTTTGACATCACTTGCCAAGCACTTGCTTTCCATGAGTAGCGTCATGTTGCCCTCTGACCTAGTTCTGAAAGTGTTCTGAGACAGCTATTCATTTGTAGGAAAGTTAAAATACCAATCTGGGGACCTAGGAAATCATTTTGAACTAGTCATTAATTCTGAAAATTTTAAATATGGATTTTGGGATTATTTTTTTTATTGCTCTTTAATTCCCAGTTTACTAAATCGCTATTCAAATCTATGCCAAACAAGCAAAAATAAATATAAAACAAAAAAGACCAGGAGGAGTAAAATATGTAGCAAGAAACAAGCCAGAAGTATTTTTTTTAATTTACATTTATCAAGAAAGGAATTGCAATTTCCTTTGAGGTCAATAGAAATGTAATTTCTCTGTGTGGTAGAGAAGGTTGGCTCCATAGGGTTATGCTAACAGTATGGCACCTGATCTTCTGGCCATAAATCTCCTTACCTATAATCAATCATCAGCTTTGTTCTGAATGTACCTGTTTCAGAGCACAAAGTCTTTCTAATTAATTAATTTAAATTATGAAAACTTCTTGGCACAAAAAGACATAAAGAATAATATAACACATTTCTAAGTAAAGATGGTTAACCACACATTTGATTTCCCCCTAGACTAACATGGTTTTTCAAAGTCCTACACCAACAAAGAAAAAGAGAATGTTAGGGCAGGAAAGAGCAGCAAAGTTTTGGAAATCATAAAGCATACAGATCAATGGTGACCAACTTGGCAAGTCTGAGATAACAAAACCCTAATCTTGCAACAGAGAAAGTCCAGGAGCAAAGTGACTTCAAGCCCAGCATCTCCAAATGACCATGCACTGTGAATTCCAGATAACCCTGCAAGTGAAGGTGATGGGAAGCAGAGCGCAGTGAAAATAGAAGACTTTGAGAATTTAGGAAGTATTTAGGTCCTTCACATAGGTAACCAAATCCCCTCTGGTCTCCTTATCTGGGTTAATGACCCTCATATATGCATGCATGCCCAGTTGCTCAGCTGTCCAACTCTCTGCAAGCCTGTGGACTTTAGTCTGCCAGCCTCCTCTGTCCATGGGATTTTTGGGCAAGAATATTAAAGTGGGTTGCCATTTTCCTCTCCAGGGAATCTTTCTGACGCAGGAATCAAACCCGTGTCTCCTGCATTGGCAGGTGGCTTCTTTACCCACTGAGCCAGTGGGAAGCCTTTTCCAGTGCCAAATTGAAGGTTTATTCTCCAAAAAAGGGTAACAGAGCAATTCGAATTGAGGAAGGAGGAGAGGGGAGTGGCACTGAGGCAAGAGTCCTGGAAGGGAAGAGGGGAAACTCATGTGAAGTGCAGAATGTCATATTACAGTTTTATCTCCACCAGCTTCTAGAACCCTGAGAGCTGACAGACTCACCAGACTAGAAGACCATTCACTGAAGAATCTACTCAGCCTAAAGATTTTAATTTTGGGTGCCTCCCAATAAAACTGCTAAGTCAAGTCACACCAGAGTATACATGTCCCACTAGACCCTAGAACTTCCTGTTCAGCTCTCCAACTTTCAGTATGAGTGAACTGTAAAAAATAACAAGGTATCTGAGGAAATGCTCTACTCCTTTAAAATGAAAGTTGGGATGGGGGAGGGGAAGAATACAAATCATCAAAAAAATGCATCTTGAGGAAATGGAAACTATTCTGAGAAAACACAGTACAACAAAAGTCTATCATTAATATCCTCAGAGAAGTAAGAAATAGTATCAGTTCAGTTGCTCAGTCGTGTCCGACTCTTTGTGACCCCATGAATCGCACCACGCCAGCCTCCCTGTCCATCACCAACTCCCGGAGTTTACCCAAACTCATGTCCATCGAGTCGGTGATGCCATCCAGCCATCTCATCCTCTGTCGTCCCCTTCTCCTCCTGCCCCCAACCCCTCCCAGCATCAGAGTCTTTTCCAATGAGTCAACTCTTTGCATGAGGTGGCCGAAGTTTCAGCTTTAGCATCATTCCTTCCAAAGAACACCCAGGACTGATCTTTAGGATGGACTGGTTGGATCTCCTTGCAGTCCAAGGGACTCTCAAGAGTCTTCTCCAACACCACAGTTCAAAAGCATCAATTCTTCAGCACTCAGCTTTCTTCACAGCCAAATAATATAGCATCTGTGAAATGCTGGCATAATGCCATAAGAAAGAAACAATCAGATAATAAAAGGAAATCTCAGAGATTAAGAATAAAATACCATAAATGAAAAGCTCAAAAGAAGGCATAGAGAATTTAAAAAAAGAGGGGGGGAGGGAGAGCTATAAGATGCAAAATAGCTATTTTTAATAACACCAAATTAGTAAGGAAGCTTCTGTCCAAATAACATAAATTCCAGAAAAAAAAAAAAAAGCAGAGTAACCTGACTATAGAGGAGGGAAAAGTTATCAAATAATTCAAAAAATCTCCCAAAACTGTAGAAATGGGTCCACTGGATTCAGGATGAAAATAAAATTGTATCAAAAGAACATCATCATGAAATCACTAAAATATGGGATGAAAACAATCTGAAAATTGCCTGAGAAAAAAAAATTGTGTAAAAAAATGAAAATTGGATTGGGTCAAATGTCCCAATAACTCGATGGCAGCCTGAAGTCATTAGAGCAAAGCTATCAAGTTTCCTAAAGAAAATTATTTCCAACCTAAAAATTTAGACTCTGTCAAATGACCAATTAAAGATGCTGCTGTTGCTTGTTGTTCAGTCACTAAGTCATGTCTGAGTCTTTCTGACTGCATGACTGCAGCATGCCAGGCTTCCTTGCCCTTCACCATCTCTTGGAATTTGCTCAAACCCATGTCCACTGAGTTGGTGATGCCATCCAACCGTCTCATCTTCTGTCATCCGCTTCTCCTCCTGCCTTCAACCTTTCCCAACATCAGATGGGATGAGGTGACCAATAAAGAATCTCCAGACCTGAAAAAAAATCTCAAAAATCTTGTCTCCTGTGCATCCTTTCTCAGAAATATTCTGGAGGAAATAAATCAAGAGCCATGAATCAACATCTCAGATATGGGAGAGATAAAGGGAGAGTCCCCCTCCACTCCCCAAGAGCTGGATGGAGAGAGATCCAGAAATAATGACTGTCATGGAAAGGAATTAGTCTGCATGGGTGCAAAACAAAAGGCTCCAAGAGAACTTTCAGAATTCTGAAATTGACAGGGTACCTGTCATGTTTGAGGTATTGAGAGAAAATTCAGACTTCTGAGAGTTTAATGATAGATATATGCCAAATACATAGAAAACTAAACAAATAACACACATAAGGCAAAATTTAAGAATTTTAGTTTTTATATGGGTCTGTGATTGATTTGAATATTTTTGTATATGATGTGAGATAAGGATCTAAATTCCTCTTCTTGCATTTAGATATATTCAGTTGTCCGAACATTATTTATTGAAAGGCCTATCCTTTCTCCCCACGGAATTGCCTTGACACCTTTGTTGAAAATCAATTCGCCATAAATGTAAAGATTTTGTTTAGGACTTTAAATTTTGTTTCATTTGCTCTATAGGTCTAGTCTTATGCCCATACTAAAGCTCTTGATTACTGTAGTCTGATACTACCTTTTGAAATCGACAATTCTAAATTCTCTGGCTTTTTCTTTCTTTTTCAAAATTGTTCTAGCTATCCTGGTCTTTTGCATTGCCATATATATTTTAGAAGCAGTCTGTCAATTTTTTCATCTTTTCTGCTAGGGAGAATGCGGAGAGAATGGCCATCTTAGTATTAAGAATCTCAATCCATAAACATAAAATACTTCTCCATTTACATGTTACCAAAATGTTTTCTGTAAAGTTTAGCAGCCAAGTTTTATATTCTTTTCTTCTACTTGGTTTGCTCTTCTTTTATAAAGTTTATTACTAAGCATTTAATTTTATTGAATGAAATTATGAATGAAATTATGTTCTTAATTTTATTTTCAGATCTTTGGTAGCTGTTGTTCAGTCACTAAGTCGTGTCCAATTTTTTGCAACCCCATGGACTGCATCACACCAGGCTCCTCTGTCCTCCACTATCTCCTGGAGTTTGCTCACATTTATGGTCACTGAGTCAGTGATGCTACCTAACCACCTCATCCTCTGTTATCCCCTTCTACTCTTGCCTTCAATCTTTTGCAATATCAGGGTCTTTTCCAATGAGTCAGCTCTTTGCTTCAGGTCGTCAAAGTACTAGAGCTTTAGCTTTAGCATCAGTCCTTCCGATGAGTATTCAGGAAAATAAAATTGATTTTTATATATTGATCTTCTACCCAATCTTGCTGAACATGTTTATTAGCTCTAATGGAATCTCTGGGTTTTCAGAATACAGGATCATGTCACCTGTATAAATAAAATTTTACTTCTTTTCAAACTGGATGCCTTTTATTTCTTGCTAGAACCCCCAAACACAATGTTGAATAGAAGCAATAAAGAGTGGCTATCTTTGCCTTGTTCTTGATGACAGGGAAGGAACATTTTACTCTTTCATCATTAAGTACAATCTTAGCTATAGGTTTTACAACAAATGCCCTTTATTAAGTTGAGAAGGTTTCCTTCTGTTTCTGATTTGTTGAGATATTTTATCCTAAACAGTATTGATTTTGCCAAATATTTTTTCTGTACCTATTGAGATGGCTCTGTGGTGTTTTCCTCAGCTTTATGGTTGCTTTTTGGGGAGAGGATTTATTTATCGCCTTATTCTGATGGGCTACAAGTAGGAGATCCCAATGAGATTATAATTTTGAGTATCATATTATTTATTCTAATGTAATTCATGATTGTTTTCCTCATTTAGTTTTAAATCTGATTGATCTATTTACATGTTTATTTTATTTTTATTTATTTTACTATTTAAAATATGTTTTTAATATATTTCATTGTAATTAAAATATATTAGACTTTTAATTTCATAATCCTTTAATCCAAACTCCTGGGTGTTCTGTTCTATAGCTTATTATTTTTTTGAATCTCACTCATAATGGTTTGTGTGTTTTATAATTTTGTAATGCTTATATTTATTAAGCATACATTACATGGGAGTCATGGTTTGAAGACATCTTTCTCCAGAGAGGATTTATAATTAATTCCGCCAGACACCTAAAGGCTACCAACTCTAGACCATGTTCTGTGAATTTTTTTAGTTTGAGACTCTTGGTTCCAAGAAGTATAAATCCAAACCTGAAGCCATGTGAGGGTCCAACAGTGGTTACAAATTCTTCGTAAACAGTATTTTTCCACCAGAACTCAGGCCAGTTAGGATGACTCTTGTTTTCCTTTCCTGGTGGGCAGATTTTTCTAGTCTCCCTTTGCTAAGGGTGTAACACTCACAGGGATACAGTTATGCTGTTAGTTTTCATTCCAAATTCCCCTCTTCCTGCGTCTAAGCCTTAGTTATTAATAACTGCTGTGCTTAGAAGATTATGCCTCAGATCCAGGAAGATGGAGACTGGAAAATCCCTTGGGAATAACTACTAACTCAGAGCTGTTTAGTGCAAATGTTTTTAGCTCCTTGTACCTGCCTTTCCTTGTTTCTTCAGTGCACATCTGTGTGTATGCAGTGGTGCCTATCTAGTTTCCAAGACAGCCTTCAAGGATCTTTACTTTCTGCTGTTCATATCCTTGGTAGTTCCCTCCCACAGTGAATCATGGTTGACCCATGTGCCCATTAGGATAATGTGGAAATAACCATGTGTGCCTTCTAAAAAAAAGCCATAAAAACAATGCAGCTTCCATCTTGGCTTCTCTCGTGGATTGCTTGCTCCTGGGCAAACTGGCGTCTCGTTGTAGGAACATTCAAGCACACTGTGGAGAGGCCCCCATGGGGATGAACTGAGGCCTCCCACCAACAACCAGCATCTGCTTTCCAACTATGTGAGGGAACCACTTTGGGAGTGGTTCCCAGCTCAGCTGCTCCTAAAATCTTGATTTAAAAAACTTGTGAGAGATAATGAATGTTTACTGTTGCTGTAAGCCATTAAGTAATTTGTTACACAGTTATAGAAATCAAATATTATACCATATCCAGCTTTTGAAGATGTCTTATAAAGATGTTCATATTTTTTAGTCCATCATATTCCCAGATACAGAGTATTGGTCATGAAAAAAGAAAAATGCTCTCTTTTCAAGGCTTTTTCACTTGCTCATCCCTTCGCCACTCATCTGATCTAAAATCTCACCCCTGCACACTTTCTATGCTCCTTCCTTGCTTTTACCCCTCTCCTTAGCATTTATCACTGTTAAACATAGTACTAATTTATTTTTTTTAAATAGCTACTACATATTCCAAGTAGCTAAAATGATATGCCAATAAAATGGAAAACATAGAAGAAATAAATTCCAAGAAACATACAATTTCCTGAGACTAAATCAGAAAGTAATAAAAAATATGAACAGACTGATTATCAGTAATGAGATTTAAACAGTAAAAAACAAAAGCAAACAAGTTGAAAAACTCCCCCAAAACAAAACTTCAGGACCAGAGAGATTCACAAGTGAACTATACCAAACATTTTAGAGAGTTAACATCTCTTCTCAAACTATTCAAAAAAATTGAAAAGGAAATTTTTATGGTGACAGTAACCAGACTTATTGTGGTGATCATTTTATAATGTATATAAATACTAAATCACTATGTTGTACACCTGAAACTAACATAGATCAATTATACTTCAGTTTCAAAAACTGTCTATATTCCAACTAGAACATGTATTCTATTAAGAGCTAGGATGTTGTTCTGACTAGTTCACTGCTGTGTCTTGTGACTCAAGGACTGTTCCTGGCAAACAGTCAATGTCTAATAAATGTTTCTTCTCAACCCAGGAAGCAAACCCAAGTCTCCCACATTGCAGGCAAATTCTTTACCATCTGAGCCATTTACTTTCATCAAAAAGTGAAAAACTCCTCCTAGTTGGCTTGCTGAAGTCCCCAGTAGAGTTGCTCAAGTGGAGGTGCAGGGATTGAACCTGGGGCCTCATGCGTGCTAAGCACACACTCAACCCCGGAGTTACACCCCCCTCCTTCTGACAATAAATATTTCTAGAATTAGTAAAGGAGTAGATGAAATTTTAGCCTGAACTTCAGCCATATCATCTTGATAAAAGCTTACTCTACTAATTCCCAGTAGAATGAAGTCCCAGTTCCCCAGATTTGTAGGTGTAATGTGCCAAGTTTCTATCCATCCTATTTGTTTCTATTCATTTCAACATCTACATCACTCATCTAGCTTCTAATCATTACAATTTTTTTTGGTTAGTGAAATTTCCTGAGTTTCCTATTTTCCTAGGAATAGTTTGTTTTGGCCCAAGTTTGATATCTTTTATCTATGTAAAACTTAACAAGACCTTCATATTGGAACTAACACTTTTCAGGTCTCTGAAACCAGAAAAGGGGTAGAAATTTCACAAGTTCACCCATTTATTTGGGCTCGGCATTTCCTCCATCATTTCACCTAATTATTAAACTTAGGCATTGTAAACTCTGTTTCTTATAATGCTAAATTTGAAAAACCAAGTTCCTACACAGTCACTTTAGAAAACTCCAAAAGGAAAACTGAATACAATAGTTTTAAAATTGTTTGTTTCTCCCTGCATACTTAATTAAAATGCTTTTTAAATGTAAGTTCCACAAAAGGATTATGTTTACTTGGTTATTCTTTATCAGAAAAAAAAGTGTTTGTGACATCAAGTATTCAAGTAGAGAAGAATGCCCATTTTCAAAAAGCAAGAATGTGACCTAATTAATTGACTTGTTTATTCCTTGCTTTCATCTTACAGATTTTTGTTATGCATGTCCGTTTTTTGTATTAAAAAGAACTCAAACAACAGTTGATTTTCAATTTAAGCAAGATTGCCTTAATGTTGGGAAATATTTACCTGACTAGAGTATGGAGAAGAGGGTTATTTCTGTGCCTGGGACATACGGATGTTTTAAATGTGTCATGAGACTGTTATTTGGTTGATTAAAGTCAGATCTTCATATGGCAAATGAATCAAGCCAATTACTCTAGAAATTCTTGTTGGTGTTAGACTAATTCAGCTGTCAGTGTGGTGGAAAGATGCAACAGAGAATCAAAAATCACTTGGAATCAACAGTATGCTTACCAAAATACAATATATTTTTAGTTCTGAAGGTTTTTTATGATAATATAGAAATTTTAAAAAGAATATGTGGATCAATTGCCCAGAGTGTACTCTAATGATGAAGATACTATTATTGTTATTGTCACCTCCAGTGGAACAGTTAATAAGATTCAAAATTACACGTAAAACACCCCAAATTCTCCTTTCTTTGAGATAGTCATATGTTGTTGTATTGAAACCAACTCACCCCTTCTGAAACGAGTTTAAACTGTTACGAGTTCACAGAGAGGGTTTTCAAGTGCACACAGGGGCAAACAGAAACACACATGTGAACATACATGGAGCGGGGTGGGTGAAAGGGAGAGTAGAGGAGCACACCTCTCATTCATCTGTCTACCAGCAGCCCTGAGATCAAGCTGGCATACTGGTATCTTTTCAGCACATAGAGCACTTTTCACCAAATCGGTATAAAAGTTAAGTGTAGGTAATTTTCTTGGAAGAAAGCTCTTCAGGCTTTCCTGTGCCTGTGCCTGCAGATGCCATCCCAGTTGGTTCTCAGGCTATTGTCATGGGGAAATATGAACTGAATTCATCTTACATGAGCTAATGCAAGACATACAGAAGCTAGAGTAACTGGCAACAGAGTGATACCACTCTAATGGCGGAAACTGAAAAGGAACTAAAGAGCCTCTTGATGAGGGTTAAGGAGGACGGTGAAGAAGCCGGCTTAAAACTCAATATTAAAAATCTAAGATCATGGGATTTGGTCCCATCACTTCACGACAAACAGAAGGGGAAAAGATGGAAGCAGTCACAGATTTCCTCTTCTTGGGCTCTAAAATCACTGCGGAAAGTGACTTCAGCCATGAAATTAGAAGACAATTATTTCCTGGCAGGAAAGATATCACTTTGCTGACAAAGGTCCATCTAGTCAAGGCTATGGTCTTTCCAGTAGTCATGTACAGATGTGAGAGTCGGACCATGAAGAAGGCAGAGCGCTGAAGAATTGATGTTTTCAAACTGTGGTGCTGGAGAAGACTCTTGAGAGTCCCTTGGAAAGCAAGGAGATCAAACCAGTAATATCAGTATTGATTATCTTTGGAAGGCCTGATGCTGAAACAGAAGCTCCAGTACTCTGGCCACCTGATGCAAACAGCTGACTCATTAGAAGACCCTGATGCTGGGAAAGATTGAAAGCAGAAGAAGAGGATGGTTGGTTGGCATCACTGATTCAATGGAAGTGAACTTGGGCAGATTCCAGGACAGGGAAGCCTGTCATGCTACAATCCACGGGGTCACAAAGAGTTGAACACAACTTGGTGACTGAACAGCAAAGAAAGGTCAACCGCCACTGAAAAGACAAGAGACTCAGGTCTCAATAGAAGTGGATCTTTAGAGAATCCCTTGTTCATTTAATATATATGTACCTACAAGGCTGTATATTGTAACCCTGTTTATTTAACTTCTATGCAGAGTACATCATGAGAAACACTGGACTAGAAGAAACACAAGCTGGAATCAAGATTGCCAGGAGAAATATCAATAACCTCAGATATGCAGATGACACCACCCTTATGGCAGAAAGTGAAGAGGAACTAAAAAGCCTCTTGATGAAAGTGAAAGAGGAGAGTGAAAAAGTTGGCTTAAAGCTCAACATTCAGAAAACGAAGATCATGGCATCCGGTCCCATCACTTCATGGAAAATAGACGGGGAAACGGTGGAAACAGTGTCAGACTTTATTTTCTTGGGCTCCAAAGTCACTGCAGATGGTGACTACAGCCATGAAATTAAAAGATGCTTACTCCTTGGAAGAAAAGTTATGACCAACCTAGATAGTATATTCGAAAGCAGAGACATTACTTTGCCGACCAAGGTCCGTCTAGTCAAGGCTATGGTTTTTCCAGTGGTCATGTATGGATGTGAGAGTTGGACTGTGAAGAAGGCTGAGCTCTGAAGAATTGATGCTTTTGAACTGTTGTGTTGGAGAAGACTCTTGAGAGTCCCTTGGACTGCAAGGAGATCCAACCAGTCCATTCTGAAGGAGATCAGCCCTGGGATTTCTTTGGAAGGAATGATGCTGAAGCTGAAACTCCAGTACTTTGGCCACCTCATGCGAAAAGTTGACTCATTGGAAAAGACTCTGATGCTGGGAGGGATTGGGGGCAGGAGGAGAAGGGGACGACAGAGGATGAGATAGCTGGATGGCATTACTGACTTGATGGACCTGAGTTTGAGTGAAATCTGGGAGTTGGTGATGGACAGGGAGGCCTGGCGTGCTGCGATTCATGGGGTTGCAAAGAGTCAGACACGACTGAGCGACTGAACTGAACTGAACTGATGTATAGCATATAATTAGAGATAGCAAGGTTCTTTAAGGAATGGAATATTGCAACTGAAAAGGGAAAAGGCTGAAGACAAGGTCAGAGACAAAATAAGACTGCAAGCCTTTTCATGGAGATATCTGAGTGTTTAGGTCTCTGGGCTCCTGCCTCCAAGTCTGAGAGAAGCTCAAGGTGTTTTTTCTTAGGCTATCTTTTGAAATGCAAGAGAAAGGAATTAATTTCCTGATCCAAAGGGTATAGTCTCTTACTCCTACTCATACTTGTGCCCCATAAATCTTACTCCTAGCTCTGTCTGTTCTTCTAAACTGGGAGTCCTGGAACATGAGTGCCGGAAATGCTTCTTCATTAAGTATACTCACTGGACTGGTATCTATCTCCAAACTGAAAATGAGAAATATGTATCAATTGACTACACATTGGTCACTCAATAAAGGTTTCGGGGGTAAAGAGTAAAGGATAAAAATACAAACGTAAAACCCAATCCATAACTGAACAACTTCATTTTGTTTTTTAATTCCACAGTCAAGTGGTAAAACATCTATATCCATAATGTATTTTGTTATGTACAAGATTTAATATCATATTCTGTATTAGAGAGCCAATAGATTAACTGGCTAAAAATATTTTTATATGTTTCTTTTTTTGTATGTTCTGGACACAAATTCACAATAATTAGTTTCTTTATTCATAATGTGTTTCCCAATTATGAACCTACCAACTCTTTCACCCTTTGTTAGTTTTTATTTTTACTTATTTTTAAATAAAACAATTATTTATTTATTTATTCTTGGTTGTGCTGGGTCTTTGTTGCTTCATGGACTTTCCTCTAGCTACAGCAAACGGGGGGTACTCTCCAGATGCAATGCACAGGCTTCTCATTGTGGTGGCTTCTCCTGTGGAACATGGGCTCTGCAGCATGCAGGCTTTATTAGTTGCAGTGCATGGGCTCAATAGTTGTGGTCTCAGGCACTAGAGCACAGGCTTCATAGTTGTGGCACCCAGGTTTAGTTGCTCCAAGGTATGTGGGATCTTCTCAGACCAGGGATTAAATCTGTCTCCTGCACTGACAGGCGGATTCTTTACCACCCCCCCACCAGGGAAGCCAGGGAAGCCCTAGTTTTTAGACCAGTTTTAACTGGGGATATGTTTTGAACTCAAGTATAATGTAAAATAATGATAATTGGCGACTGCTCTGGACACATGGATTAGAGGGGTTTACAGTTATTAAACTTTAGGAAAAATAGAACTGAAGGGAAGTAATATGAACATAAAGTTTATATGAGTGTTTGTGAATCTCTTTAAATTTATTAAAAACAACCTACAGTGAATTTTTTCAAATGTAAACAGTGTTGATTTTCAAACGTCAAAAGTTGCTCATTCAACCATGCGCTTTCTTCGAATAGAGACAAATGGTGTAGTAATCAACACCATGTAATATTATTTTAAACAAAATCTAAGGCTGCAAACAGAAAATGTCTTATTATTTCTATTTCTTTAAACAACTCTTAACTCTGCCATTTATTGGTTTAAAGTATGCTTGTCAATATTTAGATTTATTATTTCTTGGACTAGTTAATTGACTTTTTTCTGTGAAATCTCTTATGTATCATCAACTGAGTCAAATTAAGTATTAAACAACATGGCCTGCAAAATTTAAAAAAGACATATAAGTTTGAGTATTACTTTTCCTAGGGATAAACAAACAAGCATTTCATTTAATGTTTGAAATTCTGCTTTAGAGGAATAGCATGTTATTTGAAACTAAAATATGTATTCATTCTGTGTTAGGCTTACTCCAGTCATCCTATGTAAGTTTGATTTTTAAACATAAATATGTATAAGAGCAATAATATCAACAAATATCCTCAAAATTATAAACTTAAAACAAGTTTTTCAATCTATCAGTGCTCAAAGATTTAAATGAATCTCTGTAAACATGGCCAAATGTACCCACAGACATATACCTCAACAGAAGCCAAAAAGCATACCTCAAAGGGATTTAAAATGAAGGCCAGGGGTGGAATAGTGGAGAGAGGTTCAAGAGGGAGGGGATATATATAATTATGACTGATCCACGTTGATGTACGGCAGAGACCACCGCACTGTAAAGCAGTATCTGGAAACGTACACACTACCATATGTAAGACAGTCAGCAAGAACTTGCTGTATGACTCGGGTAGCTCAGATCAGTGCTCTGTGACCACCTAGAGGGGTGGGATGGGGTGAGACTTGGGAGGAGGTTCCAGAGGGAGGGGACATATGTGTACCTATGGCTGATTCATGCTGATGTATTGTAGAAACCAACACAATATTATAAAGCAATTATCCTTCAATTAAAAATAAATTTTAAAAGCATATAAAAAAAAAATGAAGGCAGGCCATCATGACACATAGGCTGTTGAACTGACTTCATCAGGTAGTATTTTGGACTGAAAGGTGAATCATTGTACTCACTAAAGTTTTCCATTGAAACAAGTACCTGTTGAATTCCTGAGAAATCCTTTACGGAAGCTAAGAAGAGAAAGCAATCCCTTTCCAGGCTGAACACACTGGGGAAAGCACGGTCCATGGAAGAAACTCCAGTTTTGAAGTTTTGAAGCCAAGAAAAGAAAACAAAACAAAAGCTGGAGCTATCGGCAGGCATGAAGAGGAGGCAACAAAGCAACATGAAATTGAGTTTAGCCTAGAATCCAGAGCTAGAGGAATCAACAACCACTATATTAGTATCTTTCTCAGGAATTGATTGAAGGTAATGCTAGATTTCCCCACACTATCTAGGATGGGGACTCAAACTATTTAGAAAACTTTCTGGAAGGATGTAAACCAAACGATTAAACGCTTTTTATTGGAAAGAGGGATAACTGGAAAACCTTAAGTCTTTTACCTTCTATATTTTAACATCATTAAAAAAAAACATGAATTATCTTTATAAACATGAAAATCAGTAAAGATATTTTCACAATCATTATTTTTATGTAGTGGTTTAAAGTTATACCACAGTGAAATTCAGCTGATAGTGTTATTCAGAAGGTATAAACTTTGTTGTTCTTACTCCCTCTGCTGGCTGGTCAACAGGACCAATGAAGGAACCTTCCTCCCGGCCACCTACTCCAGGAGACTCTGACGGGGAGCAGAACAGTAGCACCTCTTCTTTAGAAACTCTCAGTTGCAGAGGCAGGACCATATGGCTGGTAGTTTCTCGGTCTGGAGGGAGTCAGGTGACTCTCAGAAAAGATGGTTCTTCTTGGAGAATTCTTAGTGTGAAAGCACTCAGAATCTGTCACCCTTTAAAAAGGGGCTTCCTTGGTGGCTCAGTGGTAAAGAATTTTCCTGCTAATCAGGAGGTGTGGGTTCAATCTCTGGGCCAGGAAGATACCTTGGACAGGGAAATAGCAACCCACTCTAGTATTCTTGCCTATTAAATCCAATGGACAGAGGAGCCTGGTGGACTATAGTCCATGGGGTTTGCAAGAAGAGTTGGATACAACTTAGCAACTAAAAAACAACAATAATTTCCTTAAGACCTACCAATGGTATCTTATGTGTGGTTATTTTTAACCTTAAATTTGATAAATGGATTAAGAGCCTCAGTTTACCAAATAACAGTCTTTCCTTCTTGTGTCTGTCTGGAATTTTCCAGGAAGCAGAAAAAATGCGTTGCTTGCAGTCAGAGCAAACTCATCAGTCACTTTATACCTGCAGGTATTCAGCCTTCAGGAAAGCCATCCACCCCTACCACCCATATCCACAGTCATGCTAGGAGACACACAGGTGCTAATGATTCCAGTGTGAGCTCCTGGGGGCACACTTTCTCCTCCAGATGCAAGAGCTCTTCCTTTCTGCCTCTTGGGCCGTGGACTTTCAATGGTGCTGACTGCCTCAGCTAAGGGATGTCCCCGGCTGTGCAGATGAGGACCTGGCCTCTGCTATCCCGAGACACCATTCATGCTCCCATTTCTTCTGTCTTCTCTCTGAGGTCCTCACTCCCTGCAGCATGTCTTTTGATTCCCATGCTGACTGCTTTCTCTCCTTGTGTCCAGCTCTTTCAAAAACAGCTTTTCACAGTCGAAAAATAGCCCCAGTGGCAATTCATTCTGTTCTTTTTTTGTCCCTACTGCAGCCTGTAGAATCTGTTAATATGATGATTTTTTTTTTTAAGTTTAAATCGTAAAATAAACCACTCAAGTACTGAGTCTAACTGACAGTTTACTACTGGGTATTCCTCCCCAAAGGCTTCTCTTGTGCCTTCCTGCTATCTGTCCTCACTTCCACAC
Organism: Oryx dammah; assembly: GCF_014754425.2. Taxonomy (NCBI): domain Eukaryota; kingdom Metazoa; phylum Chordata; class Mammalia; order Artiodactyla; family Bovidae; genus Oryx; species Oryx dammah. The sequence goes on from NW_024070188.1 coordinate 57,700,601, forward strand.
TCATCATCCCTCTCACCCTACGCTGTCTGTCCACTGGCATATCTCCACTCGGCTAAACTCAAACTCTGAACTAATTTCAAGGTCTTTGGTAGGGATGTTATGCTAAAGAAAGCATGTGGCTAATTGCCTTCTAGCATGCTGTGACAGAGACGCTTTGAGTATCTGTTTGGAAATGTACAAACACACCCTCTAGAGAAATGTCAGCTGTGGTCAGAGGTAGATTTATAGATTTACCAAGTTGTTAATGAATCTTAATGTTTAGGCCTCCCATTGGACTGGTTCTAAGGTCTCTTGTGTCTTCTGGTTAACTGGAGGAGGAGTGGCCCTAGCTAGCCATGAGCAGGAAGCAGGGAGCAGTGCCCAGCTTGGTAGTCACCCTCTGCAACCTGATGGGGGTACTGGGACTCCAAATATAACCTCAGGCCTCCAGATCACATCTGTGAGAAGGGTTAAGGAGATGTCTCCCTGCTTATGGGCAACTATGACCAGCATTCAGGAATATCTTCTGTTGATCACCTCGGGTGCCACCCACTCAGAAGAGGGAGCAGAAAAGACCTAATCAAAGTGGACCATCCGCTGTGGCAGGAGGTTATCAGGATCCATACCCAGTGATATCAACAGGCTGGAGTTTTCTTATCATTTTCCTGACCACTGCTTGAGAAAGAAATTCTGATGAGGCATTACCAATAATGAATGAAGAAATTGCAAGAAAGCTTTCTGATCACTCAATCTCCGTTAATCATGAGAGATGAAAGACTGAATTTCCATTTTTTCTAGAGAATACATTGCAAAAAACTTTCATATGAAGAGATACAGTGTATGCAGCCCAAAAATGTAGGAAGAAAATTGTTACAGAACTGTTAGACATATTATCATCTTTTAAAAAAATTTTGTGGTATTGGGATATTCATCTGTTTTAAAAATAGTATTTCTGTGATTCATTTTCTCATTCTAAATGCTTTCATAGCTTATTTTTGTATTCGCAAGTTGTTCAATTATGAATACATAAGAACAATTTGTGTTCTTGTTCTTAAAGAAGGCCCACCCACCTGGCACTAGTGTGTCCAACACAAACCGTTGTCTGGTTCCCATTTGGGCTGTGACTTAGCATGGACTAACCATGCAGGGACAGATGCAAAAAAAAGTGTTTTTAATTTTGATGCAGTTTAATTAAATCAATTAACCACAGATGTAATAATTTATATTAGGACTCTCAAGTTTCTTCCACTGATCTATATGTTCCTTCTTGTGCCAATATCTCATTGTCTTGATTACTATTCATTTATAGTAAGCTTTGAGGGCAATATTTATTATTGCTTTAAGATCCTGATATGACAAATGTTTTCCAGTGAATGATTCACCACCCCCCCCCCCCCCCCCCACAAAGAAAAAAAATCACATTTCTTTTTTTCTCTTTCCTAGAGCTTGGGGGGGTTTTTAGATGAAAAAAAAAAAAAAAAGAATACAAATGTCATATTGAAATTATTAAATGGGAGATTTGGTCTCTTCATTTTCTCTTAATACAATGTTCTTTTTTAAAAAAGGTTAAAACATACTACTTTACAAATCATAAATAGCTTTGGGGAATTAGGAAAAAGTAGACTTTTGAGCATTCTTTAGTTAAAAATTACTGGCTAACCCTACCGTAGTTCTCTGAGATACGTTACCACCAAGTCCTAGAAAAGCAAATCAGCAAAAAGCCTGACCCATTCATCTCACTGACCCTTACACACCTAAGTGTCTCCTCCAACCATGTTTAATTTAAACCAAACTTTGCACAGCACCAAAATAAGACCTGCTTTATCTTAAAAAAAAAGAAAAAGCAGGATTTTTGTTTTGTCATGTGTGATATATTGGGGATTAAAGTTTGTTTCTTACTAGAACTATTTAGGAAAAAAGTTAAGTCTAGAGTACCCCCAAGGGCTACCCTGATGGCTGAGTGCCTGCAATGCAGGAGACCCAGGTTCAATTCCCGGGTGGGGAAGATCCCCTGGAGAAGTAAATGGCACTCTAGTATTCTTGCCTGGGAAATCCCATGGACGGGGAGCCAGGCAGCAGTCCATGGAGTTGCAACATAGTCGGATACAACTTAGCAACTAAAACAACAGAGTACCCCAAATCAAAGCATATTGTTTGCCGTGAGTGATCAAATCCCTCCCTGAAATAACTCTTCCCCTTTGTCTATATCTTTTAAATTACAGAAAAATTATGACATTTATAATGCAATTGATGCTGAATTATTACCCAACAGGCTAAGTAAGTGTTTAAGATGCCAAAAAAGCAGATGAACCAGAAATTACTAGCAAAGTTTAAATGTGATGAACTTAGGCAGCATTTCAAGGTAAGGAAATCTAGAAAAAGCCATTTTAATTTCAGTATTTAGGTGAGCTTTATGATTTTTTGAAAAATTAAATTAAAAAAAAATTACATCTGGGGTTGCCATCACAGTCTTTTTAGTATCTAGAGCTTCTAAAATTCTCATTCCAGGCCTGGATTAAAAAAAAACAAACAAACAAAACTCCAAACACAGAGGGTTAAGGCATCAAAGATGAAAGCTAGTACACTCACAACTATTTATATTGCAAAAGCTTTGCCTTTCTGCAAGAACATGCAGTTTCCCAAACACTAACCTCTCTTTACAAGGTTATGCTTATTAGCTGGGATTTGAAACTCAATAGCAACACTGTTCATCCTTGGTTCAATTCAGATTGTAATTTCTTTTTAAACTACCTGACCCTTATAATCATATGGTGAGTAGGTCCGATCATTCATCTTCCTGAAGCCAAAGTACTTGGTCTGAACACAGAGTCACTTGTGTTTCTGAAGTCTCTCAGCATCATGACTGGGGTAAAAACTGTTGATTGAGGCAAGTTTGAAAGAAACCTTTCATACAACATTTTCATTGTCTTCTTTTTTTTTTTTTTTTTTTCTTTCCTTCTGGAACTAAAATTCCTGATTGGAAAAGTGAAAGTCTTCCTAGATACAAGGATGAAGGTTTAAGAGATGTTTCTAATGAACTGTGGAAGCTATGAACCATTTCATTGTCCCCAGTGCCAGAATTTGCTAATGAAGATTTTGCTTTTTCTTAGAGCCCAGTATTTATTAAGCATTCAGCAAATTCTTACTGAATAAATAAATGAATGAGTCTACCCAACTTCATGTCTTTGTCTTGAAGCTAGGTCATCCCTCATAGTATTAAAATGTTGTGTTGCTGTCCAACTTCATGCCTGGTGCACCAGAGCCCACAAGTTGCCCAGACATGATTACAGTTTGCAGGAGAGTAATCCTGGAGCTGCTTGTTTGGATTGTGTTTCTGCTCATCCTTGAACCAACTGCCAAGGCAAAAGGAATGGGACAGGCTGACCAATTTATCGAAAGGAGTGCCCACCACCTCTGAAGTCAGGTTGGAGTCAATTCCACCCAAAGCATGTGGCTGCTACCCAACAGAGGAAAAGGAATATTCCAAAGGAAAGTCTGAGACCATTCAGAATGGGCAAGAGTTGCATGGATTCTGGGTAGGCAACTAAGGCATACCAACAATGTAATTTCTACTTTCAGTATGATTCAATGAAAAACTGATAAATATAACCTATGTGTTAGAAATCATTCTTTCTCTCTTAAGAGTTAAGGAAAACCTGCTTTAGATTGGTTGGGAAAAATTTTTTTAGTTCCATCGGACACTATGGTCTTTTGCCTAGGGAAGGGATGCTAAGATAGGGACGCCACACACTGAATAGAGGACTTAGATTTTTTTAACTAGACATTGTTTAGGTGACTGGTCTTGGGGATTTCTTAAACAGTTAACATTTACAAAGAGGTTTTAAACAAAAATTGGTTTCTGAGAAAAATTTCCCTAATTAGAGGTCATAGAAACATTCTTTAATGTTTTCCTTCTTAGTACATCACTCCTTCCTCCATCTCAGACCTTTCTTCATTTTCCCCTACTCTAAATTCATCCTTATTCTTTAAATGAATATTTATTGGCCATAAATTCTCCTTTTTGAAAAGAAACAAAACTGTCTTTATTTTACCCTTGTTCTTGAAAGATAATTTCATTGGGCATTCATTTTAGATTGACAGTTATTTTCACTTTGTACCTGGAAGATGTTATTTTACTGTCTTTTGGCTTCAATTTTTGGCACTGAAAAGTTGGCTGTCAATTTATCATTCCTTTGTACATGACGTTTATTTATTCTGGCCGCTTTTAAGATCGCTTTGTCTTTGTTGTTCTTAAGTTTCCTTGTAAGGAAACTACATTGGTTTCCTTTTACTTAGCCTGTTTGATATACACTTTTTTTCTTGTATTTGTGGAGTCATGTTTTTGACTAATTCTGGCAATTTCTCAGCAATCATCTCTTCCATGTTTTTCTATTCTCTACCTTTCAGACTCTGATTAGACACATACTAGATCTTCTCATTTAATCCTCCAGGTCTCATCACCTGTCATTCATATTTTCTATCTCCTTGTCTGTCCTTTCTACAGTTATGCCTTACTTTTCAGTTAGCTACTCATGAAAGCTTTTCATGATTAGGTCTTCAGCTATGCAAGTTACCCTTACTCTTGGGCTAAATCTCTAGTTTCTGAAGATGTAAATTTGGTTCCTTTTATCCTGGTCTGATTTCAGTATTTCAGATGTACCATTCAACATTGACATGGAACTTCCAGAAGGCACTAGAAACTGAAACTAGTGTCAGTAAATCTTTGTTGAGGCTAAATACTGTATTTCTAAGTTTCCACCAATTCTAAGAGATATTGGAGTCAGTAACTACTGTCTAACGGTACTTACAGTAAACACTTAAAAATTTGTACTTTGGGTTTGCCAAAGTGGGAATTAATGCCCTTTCAAGTTTATTTAAAGACTCAGTTGAGTTCTAGCAGATTCCCTCTAAAACAAGTAAGGGTGTTGTGCATGTAACGACTGCACAGGAAATCTGGTTTTGCCTTCTACCACTTACATTTTAAGCAGGAATGCCATCACTACACAAAACCTACAGGAATCCCACTCTGAGTAATTAAGTGACCAACCTCTTAAAAACCTGCCAGAAGCAACAGGGTCTAAAAAAATCTATTTAATGTGTCAGTTATTTAGCTCTATTTCTGCATTTAAAATTAGATTTGGAGAAAAATAAAATTTCATAATTGTGTTGTTCAGTTGCCAAGTCTTGTCCAACATTCATGATTTTACTGTTAACCAAAGGATTGCCAAGACAAAGGATTAAAACTGACAAATTGAAACTGTGTTTAATTTAGAAGAAGAAAATGGGTTAAACATGAGCCACTGAGGCTGTTCTTTATTCCCATCCCCCTCCCACCCTCCCCCCAGCCAAAAATGTCAAGGGATATGGCAGGGTTAAATTAAAAATATTTTAAGGGACATTTTACAAGGAACATGCATAATGCATTGGCTTTGAATGTATTCTGAAGAAATATAGATTCCAAAATCCTTTTCATTTTCCTTCCTTTTCAATATTGGGAGCAATAATTTTGCAGAACTCCTATAAATGTCAGTCCTGATTATCAGGATACACTAGCTTTAAATTCAGATGCTGCCATCAAAAGATGGAAGTTTCTTTCACTAGAGACAATACATACAGATCAATCTTCAAACTAGTAGTTACTCTACAGACACTTTTCTAGTAGTCTATTAACTAAGAAAAATGAATGAAATTACCCCGTGGACTGTAGCCTACCAGGCTCCTCCGTCCATGAGATTCTCCGGGCAAGAATACTGGAGTGGGTTGCCATTTCCTTCTCCAGGGGATCTTCCCGACCCAGGGATCGAACCCGGGTCTCCTGCATTGGAGTCAGATGCTTTAACCTCTGAGCCACCAGGGAAGCCCGTTAACTAAGAAAAATGAATGAAATTCAGATACTTGGTAATGAAGGAACACGAAACACAGGAAGCCAGTCCTCAAGAATGAGCGGTCCCCGAGTAAAGGTGGTCCAAAGAATGACAAATCCATTCTCATTCCCTTACCTCTTCCCTCTCCCACCCACCATTTTTTCCCCTAACATCAAGTGCTAAATAAATGTAAGCTCCTTAAAGGCAGGGGCCACATTCTTTTGGTTTACTCGAATAGCCTCTGTGCTCAGGCATGTAGCAGCCTGACACAAAATAAATGCCAAATTAAGTACTCAAATATTTATTGAGCAACAAGACAGCAAGGGAGGGAAGAAACTGCTCAGTCCTCTGGCTCCCAGACCTCTTTAGTAACACCATAAGATGTGAGCAGCTTGTTATTTCTCAGTGAGAAATTATACTTAACAAGATTGGCACCCACAATCAGTGAAGATAAAACCATTTTCTCCACTTTTAGGAATCTGTGTTTTTAAAAATACTATCACATGAGAAATAAAGAAATTGCCTGCATATAAACCTGCAGGTTCATCTTTCTTCATTTCAGCTGGATTTAACAAAGTCAATGGGCTCAGTGAAGCAGCATGTCTTTCAGTATGACAAGACATGTAGAAAACCTGTTTTCCCTTCATGCTAAATTAAGCTATTTCAACCTCTATACCTTGGTTCAGTTAGAATCATCACATGATGATGTAAGCCCAAAGGGCTTCAGTGTGGTGAATTAGAAATATCAGAAGGGAGGATAGGGAAGGTGTGTCTGCGGCTCCACCCTGGGCGGGTCTCAGGAGCTCATCCCTGAGACTCTGGTCACCCCAGCCTGCACGACTGACGCCAGCTGAGTCTCAAGGAGCTGTCAGTGGCTGTCTCGGCTGTTGATAGCACCAGAGCGGATGACCTGTGAGAAATCTCGAAGATGCTGTGACGCCCATGTCCAGAGCCTGCACACACTTCTGCCTGGATGGTGTCTGACGGAGGGTGTCTGAGGGCGGGCGAACTTGCCCTTCTCTGCCTCCTCAGTTGCCTGGAAATGCCTCTCATTGGACCATTCTTAGAACCAGAAAACAAAGGGGGTTCTGGTTCTAGAAAACTGTACCTTCTGGCTTCTCTGCACTGCAAAGGCCACTACACAGAGGAGACGGTGATACTGCGGTGACACACAACCCAGTGAAGTGGTGAAACGCGGACAGATGGAAAGAGTCAACTATGTTAAGGGGAAAGCCTTGGACTTGTCTTCTCTTCTGTTAGAGTTGGTGGGAAAAAAAATAAGCAGTTCTGTTTCTCTATTGGTAAACAAGTCCATTTTCCTAACCAGAACAAAGTGCAGAACAAGAAGCCTTCAAAATAAAAAAGTCTTTTTTCATTGTAAATCTGTCTAAATCAGTACTCAAAACAAATTTTTTTGTGTATTTTACTGTTTTAAATTTTAATTTTTTTAATTGAAGCATGTAATTGCTTTACAGAATTGTGCTGGTTTCCACCAACATCCAACATGAATCAGCCATAGGTATACACAGAATCCCCTCCCTCTTGAATTTACTATTTTTTAACAAAAGCAGTGATGACACTGAAGAAGACCCCATTTCAGCCTCTTCAAGGTGCAGTGCTCTCAGTGGACAACACAAACACAACTGCTGGGCACCCAGTGTGCTCAGGGGGCCTGACTCCAGAGGCTGTCTCTATGGTTTGCTGTCTGAGTAAGCTCCATCTGTGTCCACATCTGTATTTTTTAGGGCTGATCCCATGCCTACTAAAAACAAGGTGCATTGTGTTGGAATGGCACCAGATAGTCCTCTACCACTAATCACTGTGCAAAACCAAAACATTTCCCTAATACTTAATGACTGATACAGTGGTCAAACCCTTCCTGTGACACTGTCATTCAATTTAAGCAAAGAGGCTGGTTAATTACAGTCGGCGTCATGCAAGAATGTCTTCAAAGCACACTAAAAGGAATGATATGTCATTTGATAAGGAAACTTCTTCAGCTTGAGACTCGGTTCGACTCAAACAGATTCAGATATGTTGACAGTCATGAAAGTAAGCATTGCCTTTCCAAGAGATTCTAAAATTCACCTAAAGGAAAACTTTGTAAAGAATTTTAAATATTTGAATACTGTACCATTTTTCATTTTATTTTTTTTCTCTTTGTATTCCAAATATTTTGAGTAAAATTTTCTCTTAAGTTAATAAATTTCTTAAAAAAGAGTACAAATCACTTGGGCTCCTGCTTTCAATGATCTGTGTCCCAGTCTAAATAATTTATAAAATATTATATTTTAAATTAAGGTGCTTAAACTCATGTCTCCCGAAGTAAGTGCTTTTGCTGTTATTGGGAACTCAGCAAGAAATAAACAGAGGTAGATGCATTTGCCTGTTGCATTTGCCTGTATGAGAATAAACACTTTATCCAGTATAATCACGGCAGAAAATTGAGCTGATTTGTAGCAGCCATAAACAGTCCTAAGAGACTGGCTATTACACTCCTCTGTGCACTTACAGAGAAGGATCACATTCCAGCAGGCCTGATGGGCTTGCACTGCCTTCAGAATAGGCAGAATTTGTAAGAATTCTCTTGCCTCCATCACCCAACCTGTTCAATACAGCAATCTCATGTAGGTGAACACAGTCTTGACATTCCTAATCATTCACCCACAAAACAGTTTTCTACAGGCTCTTCTTGTGTTTTGGTAATAAGCAAAACAGCTTCTACCTATTAGCAGCAAAAGAGGGCCAAAATAAAAACTCTGAGTTGGTACTCCAGCAAGATGCAAAATGGTAGCCATGTGGTTATACTTCTTCTGTTGAGATTTCAGGTAGTACAGTGGCAAAAGTGTGAGGTAAGTATCAAGTCCTGCAGAAGCGGAATTCTCTTGAAATAAAACTCTTCAGGCACTTTTAAAATCATCTTTATTTTGCTTGCAAAGATACAATTTACTTAGTTACTTAATATTTTATTTGTTCCCATCTGAAGTCTCATAGCTTGCCATGTAAAACATTGCCTTCACTATCAAACTGCTATGTAAGAACATTATAAAATACAAACTATAAAGATGATTTTCTTTATAGTATACAGATTAGTGCATTAAAACAACATTGATTTAAAAAGGCAAGTGAGTTAATTGGCAAACATCCAATTCATTTGCTAATGTAGGATGGTACAAAATTATATGCAAAGGAAACCCAGAATTTTAAGTGTTAGGTGCCCAAAAACAATAACTGTGGGAAAGTTACTTCCCCAAAGTAATCTTCACCCAAGAACACAAATGTAATCATTATTCTATAGGACAAAAGGGAAGGTAATTAATTTTCCATCATAACAGCTGTGGAGATACACAGCAGAATAAGTTTGGGGTCTTTAGAATTCTAACACAATAGGTACCGATTTGTCATACTCTTCCTCCAGATCACATTAAACATTTATACTGACAACACAGTTCCTTGTAAAGGAACGTCAGGCTCAACAGAACCTATATAAAAACAACCTATCCTTAGCATTTTACTAGGCAGTCTACAACAAATGCTTACTATCTACACATCAGGAGTGAAAGATATACTAGGAAGTTATTCACTGACTTCACTGAGAATCAACAAGGGTCTTAAGAGAAAAACAAAGATAAAAGTTAAATAGACAACTTATGCTGCTGTGAACCAGGAAAACAACAAAATACCAAACACAGACATATATGTTACTTTTTAAAGTTATTGACAATGTTTCCTCTGCTGGCACAAATCAAAAGTAAATTGAAGATCTGTAATCAAAGTGACACAAACATGGGTACATGTTACATTGTGATGGGAAGGTGCACACAGAAAACACACACACACACACCTTTAAATTTACTAATTTCCAAAAGCTAAGTCAACAGGATAAATAAATTATAGATGAAAGGCAAATACAATGTGGGCAGAATAATTATTAGATTGAAAAGCATGCCAGCAGTGATACATAGGAAAACTTTCAGCATTAGAAAATATAAGATTTAATCCAAAGAAAACTTTCCTCCAAATAAAAATAACAGAGTACGGGAACCATTCTTTAGGCAACTGCTTTAAAAGAATATAATAAAGAAAAACCCACCATGATTAAAGGAATCTTCCTACATAATTTACATAATGTAGTGCAGTAGTGTGCTCCTTTATCATCTTAGCCTTTCACTCCCCATATGATGAGACCGATAATTACAACTCCAATAACAAGGATAAAAATGATGATGCAGAGGGTTTTTCTGGATTTGCGCTGCAGATGCAAAAAACAAAAAACATGTTTACAGATGTAGCGCAGCATCTCGATGGCAAGTGAAAATCATTTGGTTCATTTCTAGAGTAAAATCAATGGTATTTTCTCTCCCTCAAATTTGGGGCTATATTTTTTTGCTTTTCAATACATATAGTACTATGCTTTCAAAATATATTCTTGAATTAACGGTATTAATTCAGGGGGTAATTATTCAACTTTTGTTGGTGCTTTTTCTAGATGTGTGGTTGGGAAAGATACAGAGGAATAAAAATTAAGAGACAGAGTTTACCTATATGTAAAAACAAAAAACAGCTTAAAGACATCAATTTTTAAACTTTTATCAAAAAACTACTCTTCAAAATGAGTTCTCTGATCATATCAGCAAATATTTGATAATGTTTCCTAAAGTTTACTTAAGTTTCCCAAGTCGTTCTCATCCCTAAATATGAATGGAAACTGCATTCAGAATTTCAACATGCAAATAAATTTTTAAAAAGAGCTAAAAACAATTAAAAAACACTCATTTAAATTACAAAGGTTGAGCTTTGCTCCATTCCTCATTCCTGGCCCAGCTGTAGATGTCTGTATTTCTCTAATGGCTTGTCCATCTCATGACAACATCCAGGAATCTTTTTTCTTACAAAGTAGAAAAGTCTATAAATTTGCCTTGGGTCAACCAGAAGTAACGTAAAATTTACCAAAAAGATATGTTTCTGACTCAGTTTTTCTTAAAAACTATTAATACTGATTAGTATTCCATGTGGCCATCTAATTTTTCAACAAAATACTAATTAAACACAGTTCGTTTCAATTTCATCAGGCCCATGTATTTTCCCCAGACTCTACCTGGTTACCGCAGACTCATGTGTAATGTGCCTTCAACAACGACAACTGTTCCACTAGAGAATTTTATTTTCCCTGGGGCACCATCTCCAGGGGAGGCAAGGCTCTGGGGTGCTACGGTGATGAGAGCATTTTCCACCTTGTTTTATGTTCTTAATCCATCCAAAATATTTAGGAGCACCAGACTGTATCTTACAGAGGCATCATTTAATATCAAGGCTGCCAAGCAGGACTAGTGGGAAACTGCTCTCTTCCCAGCCCCTGTGCTGCATGACTCTTTTCTCATCCCTCCAGGTCCTGTGAGAGCCCCTTGGACAGTAAGGAGATCAAACCAGTGAATCCTAAGGGCAATCAACCCTGAATATTCACTGGGACTGATGCTGAAGCTCCAATACTTTGGCCACCTGATGCAAAGAACCAACTTACTGCAAAAGACCCTGATGGTGGCAAAGATTGAAGGCAGGAGAAAGGGGTGACAGAGGATGAGATGGTTGGATGGCATCATTGATTCAAGCAAACTCTGGGAGATGGTGAAAGACAGGGAAGCTTGGCATGTGCAGTCCATGGGGTCTCAAAGAGTCAGACACAACTGAGTGACTGAACAACAATAACAACCAGGTCCTGTGGGATTACGGAGGGGGCCAGTTCTACCTCTGAAGGTTTAGCTTGGGAAGATGTGTTCCTTTTTCCCCAGAGCAGCTGTAGGTTTTCCTTCCACAAGGAAGAGGAAAAGTAAAATCTGGGGATATATCTACATCTCCCTAAAATTCAAAAGCAAAATGAAATGACATGGACCCTAGTCACTGATGAATCTTGCTGAACTCTGTATCTGAGCAGATTTAACAGCTGGCAGTCACAGATTACTCTAGGGGTGTGTGTGTGTGTGTTCAACTATTCACGAATGATACCTTCAGTCTGCGATGGGGTGACATTAACTCTGCTGAGCTGCATGTACAGTGGAAGTGAGAAATAGATTTAAGGGACTAGATCTGATAGATAGAGTGCCTGATGAACTATGGACGGAGGTTTGTGACATTGTACAGGAGACAGGGATCAAGACCATCTCCATGGAAAAGAAATGCAAAAAAGCAAAATTGCTGGGGAGGTCAGGGGAGGCCTTACAAATAGCTGTGAAAAGAAGAGAAGAGAAAAGCAAAGGAGAAAAGGAAAGATATAAGCATCTGAATGCAGAGTTCCAAAGAATAGCAAGAAGAGATAAGAAAGCCTTCCTCAGCGATCAATGCAAAGAAATAGAGGAAAACAACAGAGGGGAAAGACCAGAGATCTCTTCAAGAAAATTAGAGATACCAAGAGAACATTTCAAGCAAAGATGGGCTCAATAAAGGACAGAAATGGTATGGACCTAACAGAAGCAGAAGATATTAAGAAGAGGTGGCAAGAATACACAGAAGAACTGTACAAAAAAGATCTTCACGACCAAGATAATCACGATGGTGTGATCACTCACCTAGAGCCAGACATCCTGGAATGTGAAGTCAAGTGGGCCTTAGAAAGTATCACTATGAACAAAGCTGGTGGAGGTGATGGAATTCCAGTTGAGCTATTTCAAATACTAAAAGATGATGCTGTGAAAATGCTACACTCAATATGCCAGTAAATTTGGAAAACTCAGCAGTGGCCACAGGACTGGGAAAGGTCAGTTTTCATTGCAATCACAAAGAAAGGCAATGCCAAAGAATGCTCAAACTACCACACAACTGCACTCATCTCACATACTAGTAAAGTAATACTCAAAATTCTCCAAGCCAGGCTTCAGCAATATGTGAACCATGAACTTCCAGATGTTCAAGCTGGATTTAGAAAAGGCAGAGGAACCAGAGATCAAATTGCCAACATCTGCTGGATCATCGAAAAAGCAAGAGAGTTCCAGAAAAACATCTATTTCTGCTTTATTGACTATGCCAAAGCCTTTGACTGTGTGGATCACAATAAACTGCGGAAAATTCTGAAAGAGATTGGAATACCACACTATCTGACCTGTTTCTTGAGAAACCTATATGCAGGTCAGGATCCAACAGTTAGAACTGGACATGGAACAACAGACTGGTTCCAAATAGGAAAAGGAGTACAACAAGGCTGTATATTGTCACCCTGCTTATTTAACTTCTATGCAGAGTACATCATGAGAAACACTGGGCTGGAAGAAGCACAAACTGGAATCAAGACTGCCAGGAGAAATATCAATCACCTCAGATATGCAGATGACAACACCCTTATGGCAGAAAGTGAAGAGGAACTAAAAAGCCTCTTGATGAAAGTGAAAGAGGAGAGTGAAAAAGTTGGCTTAAAGCTCAACATTCAGAAAATGAAGATCATAGCATCTGGTCCCATCACTTCATGGGAAATAGATGGGGAAACAGTGGAAACAGTGTCAGACTTTACTTTTGGGGGCTCCAAAATCACTGCAGATGGTGATTACAGCCATGAAATTAAAAGACGCTTACTCCTTGGAAGGAAAGTTATAACCAACCTAGACAGTATATTCAAAAGCAGAGACATTACTTTGGCAACAAAGGTCCATCTAGTCAAGGCTATGGTTTTTCCAGTGGTCATGTGTGGATGTGAGAGTTGGACTGTGAAGAAGGCTGAGTGCTGAAGAATTGATGCTTTTGAACTGTGGTGTTGGAGAAGACTCTTGAGAGTCCCTTGGACTGCAAGGAGATCCAACCAGTCCATTCTAAAGGAGATCAGTCCTGGGTGTTCTTTGGAAGGAATGATGCTGAAGCTGTAACTCCAATACTTTGGCCACCTCATGCAAAGAGCTGACTCACTGGAAAAGACTCTGATGCTGGGAGGGATTGGGGGCAGGAGGAGAAGGGGACGACACAGGATGAGATGGCTGGATGGCACCATCGACTCGATGGACGTGAGTCTGAGTGAACTCTGGGAGCTGGTGATGGACAGGGAGGCCTGGTGTGTTGCAATTCATTGGGTCGCAAGGAATCAGACACAACTGGGTGACGGAACTGAACTGAACTGAGCTGCATGTCTGAATCTCATACACAAAGACAGTAAACATGAGTTATTCTGCTGGTGAGCAGAACTGGCTGTATAACTCAGCATCCTCTATCCAACTTCATTGTTCCTGACATGCTACTGAATGTGTACTGATTTTTCCAGTGAAAAAACTGCACTAAAACTAAAGGGAACTTCTAAGATCAGTGAGAAAAGTGAAAAGTGATTAAAAAGGGCTAGGATGGTGACAATATCTTAGAAATTTTATAGGAAGGTGACAATTTCTGAGAAAATAATTATGAACAACTACATCAACAAATAATGAAGCTTTAAAAGGGAAATAAAATGCTAGGGTGGTATTTAGGGGTTCCCAAAGAAGAACTGATGCTTTTGAACTGTGGTGTTGGAGAAGACTCTTGAGAGTCCCTTGGACTGCAAGGAGATCCAACCAGTCCATTCTGAAGGAGATCAACCCTGGGATTTCTTTGGAAGGAATGATGCTAAAGCTGAAACTCCAGTACTTTGGCTACCTCATGCGAAGAGTTGACTCATTGGAAAAGACTCTGATGCTGGGAGGGATTGGGAACAGGAGGAGAAGGGGACGACAGAGGATGAGATGGCTGGATGGCATCACGGACTCGATGGACTTGAGTCTGAGTGAACTCCGGGAGATGGTGATGGACAGGGAGGCCTGGCGTGCTGGGATTCATGGGGTCGCAAAGAGTCGGACATGACTGAGTGACTGAACTGAACTGAACTGAACTGAAAGAGAACTTAGCAGCAGTAGCAGCAAAGAGAACTTATCTCTGTTAATCAAAGATTTACATACTAAAGGATATAGTTCATGGTACTAATATTTGCAGTCTTCTGTATGTATTTATATTTGACTCATATGTATGGATTTCCTATACTAACCTGATTCACTTTAGGGATCACTTCATTCCTGGTGAAGGGTCTGCTGAATGCTGACCAAATACCCACCGGTCAAGGACATTCCAAGCTAATAAAATTTCCACAGAACCTGAGACATCTTTCTGGCACAAGGATCTTAGCCTCTTTAGTCCAAAGTATCACAGACCAAAAAGAAAGGCAGAAAGGAACTGCAAGAAAGGGAGGGAAATCGCTGTCAAACAGGTTTCTGGTTTAAAATGTGAAAATGACTTTGGAGACCAGAAGCTGCCAGAAAAGAGTGGAGTTGTCTACTGCTCCTCTCAAGAGTCTAAATGCTAAACTGCCTGTTCCTGTGGGCACAACACTTGTCAATCCTGAGAACAAACAGGCTAAACCCAGTTTTAATGGACTGGCATATTTCTAGCCTGTCTTCCATGGGATTTTAAATTTTAATATCTCCATCCACATGATTACACTCACACTCTCACACACACACGTACCCACACACACTTAAGAGCCTAAGTTATAGGACAGTTTAGCACAGGTGATATTTATTACCTGATAGTCTGCCGCCCTTGACAGCTGCTGGTTTGCTTGCTGGACGTGCACCTCGGCATTTTCCACATTGGCTTCTATGCTATCTTTAAAATAAAACACACACAAAACTGTTAAAACAGGTGCTGATGTGCTAGTAATAGAGCTGCACTAATCACCTAATTTTATTCATGGTTAAAATTAAATACATTGATTATTCAAAGGTTTATATGCATACAGCTGAATTTTCTTTTAGCAATTATATTTCTCAAGTGCCTCAAACAATACAGAAACAACGTGAAGAAAATGAATTTGACTATCTTCATTACAGCGTACTCCAGTTCTACCTGGTAAACCCCAAAAACGCTGTCACTGAGTCTGCATTCTGTGATGGCCAACTCAGTACCCAAGCAAAGCATTTTGAACTTTGGTTCAGGGGAAACAGGGAGACCTGAAGACCGTCATCTGCTCCGTGGCCAGCATCAACCTCCTTCTGTGCTGGAAACCTAGGCTCCCTGAGAGTCCCCATAGCCTTCTCAAGTGGTGACAGGTTTCCTTCCTCGCCTCCTCTGAACTGGGGGTAGAATGTCCTACATCTGTAGGATGGATGAGTGCTGTTTCCTCCTCCTCCCTGCCGACTTTCAGAGCTCACGCCTACCTCTTTCACTCCACAGTGCAGCAGGCATCCCGAGATGTTTTTTCTTCTTTTTTCTTGAATGTTTTAGTTCCTGCTCCACTGATGTTCTCTTCAATGCTTCTACTATTATCCATATTGGTGATCTCAATGTCCAACTGCTGACCCTCAAATACCCAGGCCTCTCAATTCTTTGCACACACATTTTTTCACTAACTTTGCCTGTGATGCTTTCTGAGCGACCTATTTCCATGGTCACGTTCCAAACCTGTCATTACCCGCAACTGCAGCTTCTCTGTGATCTCCGTTCCAGGCCTCACTCTCTGACCACCACCTGCTACCTTGAGAGTTCTCTCCTTCTGAGACCCAACTTTAGTGATCCTACCCCTTTCTCATGGCCTTCATGGCATACTTCATATCCTTACTTCCCTCCTCCTTACCTTTGACTCCATGGACAGTCATTTGCCACTGCTTTCTTGCACTCATCGTCAGCCCTCTTTCCCCTCTACTGCAGTCACACTTAGCTGACAGGATAGCCCCCAACCTATCCTGTGCAGTTGTATATGGGTACAAAAAAGTCATCGGGGCTGACTTATTTCACTTTAAATCCTTGACTGCAGAGCACTCTTGCCCCATCTCCCCAGCTCCTGGAAGATAAGTCACACTTTCTCCTCTAACTTCCCATGCCTCCTCACTCACTGTCATTCTCCACCAGGGGCCTTATTTCCAGATCACTGAGACAACAGGAACAAGCAGAAGACACTTCCACAATCTCCTCTGACCCTACCCACTACCACATGCAACCATCTCTGTGCCCAGACTTCTCTCCCATGGTTGTGGGGGACCCATCTGTGCTCAGTGAGAGCTAACCCCTCCATGCGTGCATTTTATCCCAATTCCTGCTGCCTAGCTCAACAACCTCAGGCCAGCAACTGCTTCCTTCTCACTATCAACACTTCTTTCTCATCAATCCTATTGCTGCCATCTTAAACACAAACCAACCCTCAAATCTCTCATTGATGCCACATCCTCTGGCAGTTAGGACCTCACTGATAGAAAAAGCTATCTCCATTTGCTATCTCTGGTCACTCTCCTCCCAGCCTCTCTGGAACCTACTTTATCATGCTTTTACCTGCACTATCTCACTAGCACAGCTCTCATCTGAGGTCATCTATGCCCTAGATGGTGTTGAATTCAGCAGTCAACTCTTAATCCTCAGCTTACCTAGCCCAACAGCAGCATCAGAGAGAGCAGATGGGTCATCACCCTGAAATGCTTCCTCCACACCATCCTAAAACTGTACACTCATGTGGTTTTCTTCTGCATCACTGGTTATTTTTTGTTGATTCCTCCTTGGTTTCTCTGGCCTCTAAATCAGAGATTGACAAACTTTTTCTTTGTGTCAGATAATAAATACTTTAAGCTTTGCAGTTCATTCTTATGGTTTCTGTCATAAATACTCAACTATGCCTCTGTTGTACAAAACCTGCTATAGATACATAAATGAATGGATGCAGTTTGCTGACTGTGTTCTAAATATTTATAAGTCCTTAGAGCCTCCTCTTGCTCAGTCATGTCACACTCTTTGTGACCCCACGGACTGTAGCCTGCCAGGCTCCTTTGTCCATGGAATTCTCTAGGCAAGAACACTGGAGTGGGTTTTCATTCCCTTCTCCAGGGGATCTTTCCAACCCAGGGATCAAACCCAGGTCTCCTACATTGCAGGCAGACTCTTTACTGAACCACCAGGGAAGCCCCTCTCTTCTCTATCTAAACTTATTTCCCAGGTGATCTTACCTAATCTCATGGCTTTAAATATCATCTGTGTGCAGATGATACCCAGATTTAAGACTCCAGTCCAGACACTTCCCCTTTACCTCACGTTCACAACCTCTATTCTCACCTCCCCTTTACCTCATGTTCTCAATCTCTGTTCTTAACCTAACAGTCCAACTGAGTCTCTTAAAAGCTAAGTCAGATGATTACACCCTTCTGCTCACATCTTCCTGTGGCTTCTCCTCTATTAATACAAAAGCTGTTCTTATGATGGCTCAGCGGCCTATGTGATCTGGTCCCTGGTGACTTCGGACACTGTCTCCATCCTGCTTGTGCTCACTCCATTCACCTAAAATGTCAGGCATGCTTCTCCCCAAAGGCCAAGGTACCTGCCATTCCCTCTGCCTGGAACCTCTTCTCCCGTTGGCTTCCTTACTTCCGTGAAGTCCCCACTAAAATGTCACCTGCCTTTACTGACTCCACACTGAAAAGCAGTACCTTCCCCAGAACCTGCAGTCCTGCCCCAATCTGGCCTTATTTTCCCCAGAAACACTTAGCACCACTCACTTTTCTTTCTGTTGTAATTGTCTCTCTCCTCCAATTAGATTATAATATCTTTTATTTGTTGTTTAATTTCAGCTGAATCCTCAATGCCTAGATTTATGCCTTAAAGTAGTTGGCACTCAGTAAATATTTATTGGATGAATGAATGGTTTCTTAAGTTTTACCCTGTGATTTACTGGGACTACAGAAGAGGGTTAAGAATAGAAAAATAATAATTAAACTATAGGTCCAAGTATTTAAACTTGTACTTAAATTTAAACACCAAATTCAGAAAACATATTAAATATACCTTTAGTATACTCACAAATATCTTCATACTTAAAAATGATAAAGAAGATCAGAATCTTGATCAACACTGCTAATTATATCCTATACGAATTATGATTACATTTCAAATTTAAAGGAAGTCTTACAGAGTTTTTAAAAAAGAATTAAAAAATCCTCAGTAACTAAGTAATACTACTAAATTAATATGCTGAAAAAGTTATGAGAATGAATGTTTAGGCAAATGGCTTCTTATTCCCTCTACTTGAGAAGAGAGGACAGTGTGTACATTATGAAAAGACATTTTCTCCAAAGTCTTGGTGTGATGAGAATTAAACTGGGATAAGACAGAAACCAGAGGTCCTGGGAATGAGCTAGGATGATGTTACATGGAACCTTCCATGATCTCAGTAGCAGCAGACCCTGATTAAATTTGGGACTTCTTAAATACATGAAATTGGTCATTTCAAGCAGTAGGAGCCAAAAATGAGATCTGTTTTAGATAATGCCAAGGGTGGTGCTTTGTCTGTTGCAGACACGGTAGTTTTGACTCCAGGAGGACCCAACGAGAGAAAAGGAGGTCAGTTACTCCGAGAAGTTACCACAGGGAAACTGCATGTGGCCTGCTTCCACCTCATGACATTTCACACGTAGGGCTTACCTATTACATCTCCTTGCTCATGAATCATCATTCCCAAATCTTTAAATATTTCATTAATATCCATAATATCAGCCTAAGAGGAGAAAAAGTACATATTATTGTAATCTTCAGAAATTCAGTCCCCAGTCCACAAAGGGGGAAAATTTTTTAAAAAACCCAAACCACTACTCACACCTAGGTGAGCATGCCTCTGGACTTAATAACATGCATTCTGGGCACGTGAGAAAACTATTTGACTACAGGCAATCCCAAGTAAGTAGACTCTGAATAACAGTAACCATTTCTCTAAAACAAGTTTGTAATGTTAAAAATAATATCATTGGAATGGAAATGCATGATCTATGTAATGGAGAAGGGTGGTGCATTATTGAATTTACACCATTCAATCTGATTAGTCTTGTTATCACAAGCAGTATTTCCTCAAAACACTGAAAATATTCCAGTAAAAATTTATATGCCAATTTGACACTTAAGACTGTGCTGGGTCTTTGTTGTGGCAAGTGGGCTTAATTTCCTCACAGTATGTGAGATCTTAGTTCTCTGACGAGACACTGAACCCACGTTCCCTGCAGTGGAAAGTGGATTCTTAACCACTGGACTACCAGGGAAGTCCCTTAATCTGACACTTTAAAAGAATAAAACATGAGGTGTAAATTCAAATTCTCAAATTAATAAACTTGGATATGCAATGTAATAGTGACGGGTAAAAAAGTTATAAATTTAATTTTCTTTAATATGTAACTATTATTTTGCCTGATTAAAGAGTAATATGTAAATACTTTATTCAGGAAGAGTGGGGCGATTTACACATTCACCCTAGAACTTAGTTTTCTCATCTGTAAAATGGGGAGTGATAGTGACACAGTTAAGTTACTTTTATGAAAACTAAATGAGACAACACAAACAATTTATCATATAGTGCTTGGTGGATGGAATCCATCAGTAAATGGTAGCTATTGTTAGCTATTATCAGGCCACTTTCCAGGGAACAGGTAGGTTCCCTATGAACTAAGGCTATAAACCTTTTAGCCCTTTTCAATATCCTACATGTACCAAAGGGAAATAAAATACGTTTAAAGCCCTTGGAAGAAATCTTATTCATGCAGGTGTGATGTGTATTATGTGCCACGGAAGCCATCCAGACTCTCTGAATAGAACTTCATCACTAGATTGATATTCTTCTCAATGCTCAGGTGCCTTGAGATGACTTAACAGAATTTTTTAAAAAAAGAAAGAAAATTTGGAGTGGAGGGAAGTATATTTTCTCATCCTAGCACAATTTCTAAAGAGATTACTCTTTTTAAAAGCAATGATTCTAACTTATATGAGAAATGCCACCGAATTGATATTTATTTAGTTTTCTTTCTTGACCCTTCTCCCAGTATCACCTAAGCATCTTGAGAACAAGCTCACTAAGTGAGACAGTTCAGTTCTACAATTTAAAGCTTACTTCGAGCTGTCTGATAGAAGACTCTCTCTCCTGAATAAGGCGCAGGTCGTCCTCTGTAATTTCTTCATCCTGCAACTGAGCTTGAGGCTGAGTTTGGCTATTAAAAAGAAAGCAATATGTAAAAAAAGAAAAACCAGTATGGAAACAAGGGGGCTTCCTTCTTATTACAGAAATACTTATTAAATAGAACATTTTTGCTTCAAAGTCACAGAATTGCTCACTTAAATTCTAAAAGTATAACAGAAATGTTAACCAAATTTTATTCATTTTCATTTCAATGATTTTTTTTTTAGAGTTATTATTTAATTATCGGAAGCTATTACATCTGGCAAGTGAGTATTTCTTCTTGGTTGACTTAAACCTCACACATGGGAATAATCTATATCAAAAATAATCTTAATCAAAAATTAAGTCAATAATATTTATCTGGATAAATAATAAAGAGTACTATTACTATACTGGACTATTTTTATATATTTTATAATAATTATTTAAAATTTTTTTCAAATGTATTGTTTTCTATTTATAAATAACTTAGGAATCATGATATATTGAAAACTAATTTTGCCCAAGACCAAAACAAATATGAAAAATTATCTTTTACTCTGTATACTGTTTTATACTTCTTACCTTTCCCAGGATACAAGATTCCTTTCTTTTGAGCTCTCCTCAGGAAAACCACCCTGAATAATTTAGTAACAGAATGGATTGAGATGGCACAAAGGAAAAGCACACAGCACTCATATTTTCCTCTATAATAATTTAAACTGATTTATGTACACACTGGAGTATAGGTATAAGAAAAGAGAAAAGTTCTTGTTCTACTATTTTAAGTCAATTACTTCAAGCAATAATAAAACTATAACCTAAGCTGACATGGAAGCAATTCATTAAATATTCTCAAGAGCCAAATAATGAATATTATTTGATTAAAAAAGAATGTAGCTTTGGAACCTCTACATTAAGGAACAGGGACACACTTATGATAGTTTCCAGGGAGATTTAAAATTAGATTAAATCAAAATTCCACTCTAACTTATCCTTCTATTTATCTTCTCCAGGTCTAAGTTCATTTACAATTATTCACACAATATATTCACTCTGTTCATTTCAATTCATCTTCATATAACCCAGGAGTAAAGAGTCTTCTACTCCAGCAGGAATACAAAGTTACAGCCTCAGGTGCAAATCAGGATTTGATTCCTAATCTTCTCTGACAGAACGTTTCCATATTTTTACATAATCTGTAATCTTTTGTTGCATGACATGGACAGAATAACCACAAGTGACAAGTGAAGTCACTCAGTCGTGTCCAACTCTATGCGACCCCATGGACTGTAGTCTACCAGGCTCCTCTGTCCATGGGATTTTCCAGGCAAGAGTACTAGAGTGGGTTGCCACTTCCTTCTCCAGGAGATCTTCCCGACCCAGGGACTGAACCTGGGTCTCCCGCATTGTAGGCAGACGCTTTACCATCTGAGCCACCAATAATACACAATTATCATCCTTTTAAAAACTGAGCAGAAAACTCCTGAAAATAAATGTTCAACACCGATTTGCAAGATATTCACAGGACTTTAAGGCTCAAAAAACATGCCTTGTAGTTTTTCACAGGATCTCTGGGGAATTCTGTTCATTTTTACACTGCTGCTTTAAATACTTACAGATACTCTGGAGCTGGCTCTTACTCGAGCAACAAATTCTTTCTCTCTCTCGGCAGCCTGCCTCTGCACCTTCTGAAAGTTTGTCAGCGATGCTGTGAATTCAGCCACTAAGCGATCCTTCTGTATTTTCCTTTGACGCTAGAGGAGAGGCGAGGAAAAGAAACCTGCTAGAATCAAGCTGTGAAGTTCTATAGAATTTGCAAAAGGTGTTTTGCTAGTAGCTGGCTCTTTATTTAATTTTGAAAATTTTACCCACTATATTACAGACCCTTACTGATTAACACTCAATAACATTTTGCTCAATTTGATAATGTGTTCAAACACTGTGCATATTTATCTTGAGGCAAAGGCCCATAATGTTGGATTTTTCGCCTCAAATTTTCATCCTAAAAACTAGGCCACCCTTTTAAAGTAATTCCTCTTCTTTATTTTAATGGAAATAAAACCTTTGATTCACCTTAGTAATAACTTCCACTAAGTAAGCAGGGTAATAAAAACGTGTGCCCCTAGGAAACCTCACATCTTGAATGAGCATGCATGTTGCAT
This sequence comes from Oryx dammah, assembly GCF_014754425.2. Taxonomy (NCBI): domain Eukaryota; kingdom Metazoa; phylum Chordata; class Mammalia; order Artiodactyla; family Bovidae; genus Oryx; species Oryx dammah. The sequence goes on from NW_024070188.1 coordinate 57,723,499, forward strand.
GAAGTCAGTCCTGGAAGGCCAGGAAACAATTAGCCAGGAAGCATTTTCTGAGCACTTACTTAATTATGGGTCAGGACAACTGCATGGAAATAATTTTTGCTTTACTGAACCACAGGATACTACCTGGGCAATTAAATACAGTTTTGTGTTCTCTGAACTAATCTCAAATAGATTCTCCCCTCCTGATTTCCTTTCTAGTACAACAGTTCAAAGATCCTACAATGCATTTGATTCCTTTCACATTTGGTACATCAACAGTGTGTCTTAAAGCTTCATACCTGGTCACTGGGGGTGGTGGGCAGAGATCCAAACTCTTTAATGTACTTATCTGTTTCTTTGGCAAGCTGGTTCGTATACTGCTGCTTCTGCTGGCTAAAGTAAAAAAAAACATGTATTACAGTTAAAGAACTAAGGTATTTCCTGAAGCTATAACTCTGCCACTCAATTCAACCCTGATGAACAGTTTTAGAAAAATCACTTTTTAAGAGACTGGCTCAAATTTTCTCTATGAAAACAAAGTTATCAGGTCCTATAAATATTGAGTAAATACTATGTGGAAGGTGCTTTACTCACATATGGAGATAACCAAGCTTTGAGAAATAAATATCAGCAGCTATTTAGAAAAGAAGATGACTAAAGCCAATGCGAGATTGTAAAATGTCTGATGTTTGAGATCTGGGGGATGTGGGAGCCTTAAAACTCTGTCCAGTTCTCAGGTTACAGCCAGCCTCTCTTATTTCTCTACCTGAGTATTTATATCCTATAGATACTTTATTTAAAAAAAAAAAAGAAAAAAGATCAGAAGTCACAATGAATAATAGTACAAATTTACTAATATTTATGTTAACCATAGGAAAAAAATGATAGCACTTCTTTGTAAAAAAACCTGAACACAGTGAAAGAGGTAAATTATATAGTTATCTGTTTCTATCTTGCTAACTAGCTTATAAAGTGAAAAGTAAGATCTATAACTAAGGAAGTTGACATTTAAAAAAAGCTTGTATTCATGTGATGTTTTACAGGTCACAACATCAGTACCTCGCATATATATTATCTCTGATTTTATTTATTTTTTTGCCTTTTTTCTTTTTTTTGCTTTTAAAAAAATTAATTTATTTTTTATTGAAGAATAATCGCTTTACAGAATTTTGCTGTTTTCTGTCAAACCTCAACATGAATCAGCCATAGGTATACATATATCACCTCCCTTTTGAAACTCCCTCCCATCTCCCTCCCCATCCCACCCCTCTAGGTTGATACAGAGCCCCTGTTTGAGTTTCCTGTGTATTGCTCACACTTTGGGTGCTTTAAGATAATGAGAAACTATATGATAATATTGGAGAAGGCAATGGCACCCCACTCCAGTACCCTTGCCTGGAAAATCCCATGTACGGAGGAGCCTGGCGGGCTGCAGTCCATGGGGTCGCTAAGAGTCGGACACGACTGAGCGACTTCACTTTCACTTTCATGCATTGGAGCAGGAAATGGCAACCCACTCCAGTGTTCTTGCCTGGAGAATCCCAGGGACGGCAGAGCCTGGTGGGCTGCCATCTGTGGGGGTCGCACAGAGTTGGACACGACTGAAGCGACTTAGCAGCAGCAGCATATGATTATATCTTTCAGTATATAGATATCTATATTTGACTGACAAGGAATTATACCACACTTATATATGTTTACCAAATGCCCTATCTTTATATACCTTTTATAAATCTTTATGAAAGTCATACAATTAAAACTATAAAAAGAAGACTTTAATGATGTCTACATATTCAGAATCTCCACTCTTAACCTTAGCAAAATATTGTTAACTATTAAGAATTATGGCTTCTGTTCTACTTTATTTTAATAAATGATGGTTTGTTATTTAGATTTGGGACATGTTTATCCCCCTGATACCTATCCACTGGAGAAAAATGCAATATAAATTATAAGACAACTATAAATTCCTCAAACTGTACTTCAGAAAAAATATGAATTATTATTACCTATCTTTCAATTTCTTCTTTTTGGAACTTTTCCTTCTGTAGCTAATGTCTGGCATTTCATTTATTACATATATACTACTTGAAATTTGTAGCTGGCAATAGTGCTAAATTAACATATAAAATGATTCAGGTTTAGAATAATGTTGGGCAAACCATCAAAGCCCAACAGAAATGTTTTCCTTATAAGTAAAATGGAAATAGTTCTTTTGATCTATCTAGCTCACTGCGGAGATGAGAAAAGGTGTAAAAACACACTGTAAAAATCTGTAACACCACAAAGTATTGTTGCTGTTGTTCTATAACATATTAATTTACTCAAATAGGTAAGTACATTACTCAGTTATATCTTTTATTTTTTTAAACAGAGGCTAATGCTTTCTGAAATTCAAGGATGTAACGATAAACTTTTGGGGGGCATAGTTCATACTGGATGTGCAATGAAATCTAAGAGAAATAAATAAAAATCATCACAAGGATTGTTAACTATGAGAAGTGACTCACACAGGGGGAAGCTTAGAGTACTGTTTTTCTAAAGCCATCAAAAACAACCTATTAAAAAGTACTAGGTAACCAAGAAGTTCTGCTTTGATAGAGAAAGCCAGATCTTTAAAATAAAGAAAAAGAGCTGCCCACTTTAGACAGGGAAAAACTTACACAAAATCTGAGTACAAATGAGGCACCAGAAAAACCTTATTAATTTTTCATTGTTTTCTCCAATAAATATAACACTGCTGCTGCTGCTGCTGCTAAGTCGTTTCAGTCGTGTCTGACTCTGTGCAACCCCATAGATGGCAGCCCACCAGGCTCCCCAATCCCTGAGATTCTCCAGGCAAGAATACTGGAGTGGGTTGCCATTTCCTTCTCCAATGCATGAAAGTGAAAAGTGAAAGTGAAGTCACTCAGTCATGTCCGACTCTTAGTGACCCCATGGACTGCAGCCTACCAGGCTCCTCCGTCCATGGGATTTTCCAGGCGAACGAACATAACAATAGGTGGTCTTCCCTCTTTATTTATTTTCTTTTTGATGTTTAACTAAATACTTACAGCTGTTGCCTCAATTCAGGTGAATCTTGAGGTGTTCCAAGTTGATTCAGAGTCCTCTGTATTTCCGCAGCTATTATGACAGAAAGTAAATGTACACTAATTATTACAAATGTTAGGCCATTAGAAATTAAGTTAGAAATTAACACAAGCAATAGGACAGTTAGAAAAAGACAGGAAAAACAAAGACATAAATATAGAAAATATTAGTTGAGAAAAAAAATCAATGGCTTATTCAAATCTAATTAGTGACAATGTATTGTGTGGGTACCTTAACATGTAAAACTGTAACTATGATCCAAAATATTATTTTCTTCCCTATTCCATCAGCACATTTGGTACAATGGCACACGGACTGTCATGTAAATTCTACTGGCACAAAAACTGTGAGGAAAATATGATTCACTGGGATATAAAGTGAATGAATTACAGTTAATAAATGAAGGAGGAATAACAAAATTAGAATAACCATTTTTCAACTGTCTATGTAATAAGCAATTCAAGCAAGAATCAAAGGATGCTAAAACTATGGGAATACTCACATGACCTCAAATTATCATCACATACATGTCATTAACTTGGGCTAACTTTATAGAATATTAATCTGTTGCTTAAAACAAATGACCAAATTTAGGATCACCAACTGTACAAACTAGCATTATGAGCCTCCTGACATGATGCAACAAGAAAGTCACAAAATGACCTATGTATTTTTCTTGCCAAAATATTTAACTGGAATCTATGAGCAACTGAACACATACCACACACAATCATGAGAAAGAAATCAGACCAATCTAGATTATGTGATAATCTACACAACAACTAATCTGTACTTCTTAAATATCAATGTCACAAAAGAAAAAAATATGTAAAAGCAGGAAAGCTTTCTAAATCAAAACCACAAAATACTAAGACACCCAGTATACAATTTTCGACTGGCTTCTGATTGAGGAAAAAAGAAAAAACCTACAAAAACTATTTTTAAAAAGTTGTAGAGACGACTAGAGAAACTTGAATTGAATCTGGAGAGAAAGACGAAACAAAAGTTGAAAAATGTCAACAACTGGTGAACCCAGGTAAAGTGTATATAAAAAGATCACTGTACTATACTTCTACTCTTCCGTAGGTTTTAAATATTTCATGCTAAGTTCACCATTCAGAAGTCTACCACTGTAATAATAGTAATTAAAAAAAAGGCTCTTTACAAAGGGGAAGGTTCTAGTTTTACGCATTTATGTACACAAATAAAATGGCAAGCAGAGATAAGTTGAAAATCCATCTCAAAGTAAAGAACTTTCACATTTCCAAGAACTAGGGAAAAATGATCCAAGCCACCCATTCTTTTTCATTTAAAAGAAGTCGTTTATTTATATAGCTTAAATGCTTTTAAAAAGTCATTGTTTATTTATGGGATCAAGGGAATGATTGTATTCCAAAACACAGGATTACTTTTGTTCACTCAGGATGATGTAATGAATATTGCTTTCAAGTCAAAGATGGAAAATATAAATACTGGAGAGGAAACATATAGCAACTGTTAACCATTCAGCTAGTTACAAAGGAATTTCTTTTTGCCTTTTTTTTTTTTTTTGGTAATAGATCTTTTCTTTTGTGAGATGAGAAACTTTGTTTGCTGTTTTAAACTTATGGCTGCTTTGTACAATAAATTATATATTTCCTTCTCAACCTCAGCAGATTCTCTTAGGCTACCTTATAGGGGTTTAAAGCTTTCACTTTTGAAAAAAGTATGCTGGTAAGACAAACTAATGCAGGCATTTATCGTTATTTCGAGAGGATTCTTATCTTCTAAAAAGGCCATGGTACTTTGGCCACCTCATGCGAAGAGTTGACTCACTGGAAAAGACCCTGATGCTGGGAGGGATTGGGGGCAGGAGGAGAAGGGGACGAAAGAGGATGAGATGGCTGGATGGCATCACCGATTAGATGGATGTGAGTTTGAATAAACTCCGGGAGTTGGTGATGGACAGGGAGGCCTGGCGTGCTGCGATTCATGGCGTCGCAAAGAGTCGGACATGACTGAGCGACTGAACTGAACTGAAGTGAAAAAAGACTGCTCAATAAATGACATGAGGAAACTGACCAATCATTTGGGGGTTAAAACAGAGAACTCAATGTTACCTCATGAAGCAAAATAAAACTGTAAAAAATTAATAATTTAAACATTAAAAACTGAAACTATTAAATTGCTACATAAAACTATAAAAATGTACTTATTACACAATCTTATTTATGATTTTGGCACAGGTACATTTTCCTGTGGTCATGTATGGATGTGAGAGTTGGACTGTGAAGAAGGCTGAGCGCCAAAGAATGGATGCTTTTGAACTGTGGTGTTGGAGAAGACTCTTGAGAGTCCCTTGGACTGCAAGCAGATACAACCAGTCCATTCTGAAGGAGATCAACCCTGGGATTTCTTTGGAAGGAATGATGCTAAAGCTGAACCTCCAGTACTTTGGCCACCTCATGTGAAGAGTTGACTCATTGGAAAAGACTCTGATGCTGGGAGGGATTGGGGGCAGGAGGAAGAGGGGATGACAGAGGATGAGATGGCTGGATGGCATCACCGACTCGATGGACGTGAGTCTGAGTGAACTCTGGGAGATGGTGATGGACAGGGAGGCCTGGCGTGCTGCGATTCATGGTGTCGCAAAGAGTCGGACACGACTGAGCAACTGAACTGAACTGAACTGAAAAGGTACAAAATATTAACCAAGTATAACACAAAACTAAGAACTATGAAGGAAAATATTATCAAACTGGCAATAAATACACAAAAAGTTTAAACGCTATATGAAAAATATGTATCTTTATTACAAATCCATACCAGTAACATATGTGTGTGTACATGGGAGAAAATGCCTGCAGCATATGATGAGTAAAGGAGTTAATATTCTTAATATAGAAAAAAAAACTCCTGTAAGTTGGAAATATAAAAATAGTCCAATGAAAAAAAGGTAAAAGGTATCATCTTAAAATAATGACAAGCAAATAAACATATGAGAAGTTCAACTTCACTGACAATCAACTTTTCATATATCAGATTGGAAAATGTCAAGCAAAATAAGCAGATGACAATATAATTATAAGCAAAAGTCTTCATAAAGGTAAAGATATAGGGAAGAGTAATATTCATCATGTAGAAAGAATCAGAAATAACCAAGGAAAGGTCAGACAAGCCAGGACAAAAGTAGGCCAGGAACAGTACCTTTAATAATATTCACTGAAAACATGAATAGCAAGAAAAAAAAGAAAAAAAGACTAAAAAAGTGTCAATCCTAGAAAGGATAAATAATTTTAATGCATGGATGCTATATAAAATTGTTTGGCCATTAAAAAGAAATTAAGTAGACATGCTTCTGATAGACCCAGTGGGAGGGAGCCTAAGTCCACCAAATGGTTATTTCCCTGGTTTTTGTAAACAGATACACTCAGCAACCCCAGTCTTCATCCTTTCTCCCTGAGAAAGGACTCATATGCAAAGGAGGACATAACTGGGAGCCCCAGGGCTCTACACTTCAACAAAACTGAAGACGACCAGCCACACCTCTTCTTGTTCACTGCCCAGAAATGTCAGGAAGACCTGATGAGAGCTGAGAGCTGTGAAGCCTCTCCTACGCCCATTTGACTGGCCTGTGCAGAGGATGAGGAAAGCAAACATTACTAGTAACGATGGCTAGCAGAGGCTTCTTTAAATGGTGACTCCTCAAAATGTGATCTCTTTGCTAGAACACATCATCAAAACTGTTGGCACCTTGTACAAACCTTCTGATATGGTAAACACTTTTTGCTCTATCCTAAAAAATAGAAAACAAGAGGAGTATGCTTTCAGCTGGATGGGGTGGGCGGCAAGCCTTCAATGTCTTATCTTAGGGTTATATACCCTCTTTATCACTGTACAAGTCAGATGTCAAGATTATTGAGCCTTTCCTCCTACAGGACACTACCCAAGTCCAATACATTGCTTTCATGTGCTTTTAAAATCTGCAAAGTGAGAAGCCACATGTTCTCTTAGGTGCCTTGGAAGGATGGAAGTATGCCAGCAGACAGAAGATAAATTAATGCAGAAACCTGTTTCCTTAGTGAAGAATCTTGGCCCATTGATCCGTATGGATCATTGATATACTCCTGCAGAGTAAATGACAAATTGCTTTTCTTTGCAGTCTCAAATACAAATGGGGTTTGGCTTAGTGAGACTTTTTATGTGGCTCCAATCCATTTTACTGAATGCCCTAAAAGGCTGCTGGCTTTGGCTTCAACTCCCCAACAGAAAAGGCTATCCTGCTAGTTCAAGTGGTGGCATAAGCAGTTCTACAACTTGGCTTCAAGGACCTGCTTGATCCAATGGTAACTCCAGAACCTGTGGAATTTCAGGGTTCTGCATAAAACTAGTGGCAAGGTCCACTAGGAAAAAAACAACAGAAGTCCCTTAGATTCATTGAGCAAAATGATGCTCTTTGTCAAGCCAATATTACCCTTTTGAGGAATAGTTCTAGTCCTACTACTGATTCTTGGATAAAAAGTAAACAGTGATATACTGGGTGACCCAGTAACTTGAGTTGCCTGCTACATATTAGGTGTTATGTTATCTTGTTGACAGGTTCTTCCTAGGTGGCTCAGACAGTAAAGAATCTGCCTGCAATGCTGGAGACCTGGTTTCGACTCCTGGGTAGGGAAGATCCCCTGGAGGAAGACATGGCTACCCACTCCCGTATTCTCGCCTAGAGAATTCCAAGGACAGAGGAGCCTGGTGGGTTACAGTCTGTGGGGTTGCAAAGAGTCAGGCACGACTGAGTGACAAACCCTTTCACTGTCTTGTTGATGTATCTCTTTCTAGATTTTGTATGTTAGTGAACCTGCCTCTCACTCCAACTTCTGCAGTACTTGTTCAATGGAATAAACAACCAGGAATGGTTTAAGAATTAAAAACTACATACAGGCTTGCCAACACAGACTTCCCCTTCCTCAGATTAACATGATTACTGACAATGCCATGTACCAGTTTGCAGTCAACAGCAATCAAAAGTAAATATAAAATATGGCACCATTCTTGGGGGTTATGAGCCAGTCACCCAGCGGCAAGGTGATTAGAGCCCTTCCATCTTGGTGGAGGTGGAATTTTATATTGACTGAAATAGCAGCACTATGGATTTTGTACTGCTGCTTCTGATGCCCTCCCCCCATGATCCCACCGGCTTCTGAATCCATGTATCAATCACAATCATTCTACCCACCAGTGCTCCTGATCAAGATACTCAATGTAACAGAGAGGAAAAAAAAAAAAAATATATATATATATATATATAACAGAGCTTCCAAAGACCAAGAATTCCTTGGTCTGCCAGTACTCCTTTATCTGGAAGCTGCTGGATTTCTAGAATGTCTAATGGCCTTTTGAAGACCCAGTTATGGTGTCACCTGAGAGACAGTATCTTGGGAAGCTGAAATGCGATCCCATTGGACGTTTATGCTCGCGAAGACCCATCACTCTCTGGTACTGCCTCACCCATATCCACAAAGAAAACTCAGATTTAGGACCTAAAGTGCAAAAGTGAAGAGAAATAGTTCACATTTACATCTAACTACTCATTTGCAATGGCACCCCACTCCAGTACTCTTGCCTGGAAAATCCCATGGACAGAGGAGCCTGGTCAGCTACAGTCCATGGAGTTGCAAAGAGTCGGACATGACTGAGCAACTTCACTTTCACCCATTTACAAACTTTTCTTCCATCCCTTGAAATGATTTAGAGACAATATTCAAGTAAGGAGTGTAACCGTGGCTCCACCTGAGTAGAAGCTGAGACTACATGGGGCCACTTGGGGCCAGGATAGCACAATGTCCACTGAGGTCATTATCAAGGGGAAGTAAAAGTGTGCCCAGGGCAAAGTCAGAGGGAGAAGTGTAAACAAACCTTGGGAAATGAGCTGGAGGGAACTAGCTAATACTGTCGTCTTCAATCAGAAAAGTTAGTATGATCTAACACGTGAGCAGGAGCAACAAGGATCCGGGTTTGAAAGTCTAGGTTACTCCACAGTTGAGGTACAAAAAGAAGGTAAAAGGAACATGGAACAGCTATCCAGGAGAAAAGGATTAGTAGAAACTGTAGCCTTGTTTCCAGCCATTAAGCAGCAGACTACAGCACGTGTCAATATTCTATCCCTTGCTCTGTAATGTGGATACTTAGATATTTTAACTATTTGTTTCCTTCCCTATCTCTATTCTCCACTGTTTTATAGGGGCATGTTGTTAGCAGTTACACTTAAACTCTGGTCCACAGATTAAGGAAATACTGTGACCCCCCATCGTGCTGAATCAGAGGAGGCATGGACTGGAAACCGCCAGACAGACCCGGCACTGGAAGCAGGAAATACATGTCTTGGTTCTGCCTGTCAGTGGAGATGCGAGAGGAGTGCGGCTTGTATGAGCAATAGCAGCACCATGCTAAACGGGGCTTTTTAATTTTTTCAAGCTTAAATATGAAAAAAAGGAGAAATATATTCATTATAGAAAACAAAAGAGATGAATTATAATGGGTGTTGGGGGCCAGCGTGAGGAACTCCGCCCATGGCAAAGGTCATGAGGAAGGAGGCTTGGCATACGCAAAGGCGTGATCAAGCCTCAGGAAACCTCCTGTTCCCGAGCATCTACCCCAAAACCAGAGTCTGTTTTATGCTCTCGCCTACACCTCTGACTTTACGGGGGGCTCTCCCCCATAACCGTTTTTCTTGGAGAAGGAGTAAACATGCAGCTCCAAGGCAATAAAAATTCCTGGGCGTGACAAGACTCCTCTGAAGGTTATCTAGCCCGCCTGTAGAGGTTCTTCCGGCCACATGTGATTGTTTACAGCCTCCCAATCTGAGAAGCAAGAGATGTTTTAGACTTACTAAAGGCAAATTCTTTTGGGGAGTTGGAAATTATTAGTATAGTGAGTTGGTTAGGAATTATATTGGTGAAGGGTTTTTCATTTGTTGAGCTGATGTTTGCTGCTAAATCTCCATATTCCCTACCCTTATAATGAATATAACTAACATATAGGAGAAATAAGTATTAACCTTTAAGCATATAGGAGAGATAGGTATTAACCTTTAAGATTAATCCTGTTAACCTTGGGTTAAATAAATTCCTCTCTTGATTGTAACTCACTACACCCTCACCCTATAGGAATGCAACTTTATCTGGAGGGTGGTGCCTGGTTTAAGAAAAAACACCCTTGGAGGAAATAAGGTTTTTGGTTATCAGAAAGAAAGGATCATAGAATGTCAGCAGGTCTTACTCATGGCCAGAAGATGATATAATATCCCTAAGACCCCCACGTGACTCTGTATTCATCCCTATGTGTAACAAAAGGTATATAAGCAAACCCCAAAATAAAGAAATCGGATCAGTTTCCGGAAAGACTGATTCCACCATGTCGCTTCTTTCTTGCTCCCGTTTCTCTGGCTGAATTCCCATCTGGATTCAGCCTCCTTTTCTCCACTACACTATCTCTTACTACACTATCCATTTCTAATCTCTCTATATCTGTAATTAAATATGTATTTTTCCAAAGACGCCAATGCCGTCCCCACCTTCGAATTCCCTGGATCCACCGGGGCTGGACCCCGGTAAATGGCTATTTTTGGCCATCTGATACCCCAAATTCTTACATTGGATCTTTTTGGTTTATAACAGCAGCACTGGGAAGTATCATTACAGAACCAGTCCTTAGGGGGAACAAACTGGACAGTTTGGTCACAAAACCATTCTGAGTCCTTGAGCTTTGCTGGCCTTCATTATAAGTAATGCAGGTGATTAATAATGACAGAGACCCAGCAACAATCACAAGAAAAGAAAGACCAGACTCATAAAACTAGCTTAGCTACTTATAATCAAAATCTAGACTGACTGAATGCTATTGAGGTTCCATGAATACCAAAGTTGCTTATAAGTCAAATGCTTTAGCTGACAACTTTCTTTTCACTCTAAAACAATAATTTGAATAACACAGTACCTCATAAAATGAAGCTTCTTAGAAAGGCAACCACTCAGCTTTGCCTAATAGAGTGCATTTAATTAACTGAGTACTTGATGTTTTTCATGAATGCAAATGTAAAACAAGGCCTCCTAAACTCAAGCAGTATGCAATCTAGAAAAGGAGGGGGAAAAGTATCAATACATAGTATAAATGCTCTCATAATGTTTCAAACAAAACAAAACGTTTCAAACAAGGACCTATGTATAGGCGTTCTATTGAAGGACAATCCAAAGAGCCTTAACGGAGGAGGCATTTGTATTATTTTTGAAGTGCAAGATACCAGACACTTTACTTTGGAGATTCAAACCTTGATATCATACTTAAGACATAACTTGATGCTCAGATTATCAACTGGTTCCCCCAACCACAAGGGGAAATAAACTCCTAAAGGAAAGAACGAGGTATTCACTGTTCATTATCAGATCTCTTGCATCTACCATATTGTTGACACTCAATGAATATTTTTAAACTGAGCCACAAAACAGCATCAGAAAGACTGAATCTTATACAAGACGACTTAGTTAACTCGCTCAGTCGTGTCCAACTCTTTGCGACCCTGTGGACTGTAGGCCACCAGGCTCCTCCATCCTTGGGATTCTCCAGGCAAGAATACTGGAGTGCATTGCCATTTCCTTCTCCGCGGGATCTTCCCAATCCAGGGATCGAACCCAGGTCTCCCACATTGCAGGCAGACGCTTTAACCTCTGAGCCACCAGGGAAGCCCCATATGTATTTCTAAAACACAAGGCATATATAAGAAGAAAGTTAAGAGAGGTAGGTATGTTCCTTTATTATTTATTCATTCAACATGGCCTGGGTACCTACTATCTACCAGGATTTCTGGACATCAACAATCATTCCTGTTTCTTTAATCTGTATGGCTCTAAACTTGAGGAGCAGGCTTCCTAGGTGCTACAGTAGTGAAGAATCTACCTGTCAATGCAGGAGACGCATGAAATGCAGGTTTGATCCCTGGGTGGGGAAGATTCCCTGGAGGAGAAAATGGCAACAGGCTCCACTATTCTTGTCTGGAAAATTCCATGGACAGAGGAGCCTGGCAAGCTGCAGTCTACAGGGTTGCAAAGAGTCAGACACAACTGAGTGACTAAGCACACAAACCTAAGGAACAAGTGAAGGTATCATCTGATCAGGTGATGAAGAGCCTATGGAAACACACATCTGAAATTACTGAATCAAATTCAGGAGAAATATTATATGGTATTAGTTCAATTTGATTATACACATGAAGTTGAATACCAGACAGAATAACTGATTTGTTCCAGAAACTATGGCTATTTTTAAGTAGAAGAGCTGGGATTAGAATGTAGACTTCTTAGTTTCTAAAACAGTATTTTCCAGAGCGCTAAAAGGGCTAAGAGTAAAAGAGTTTTAAAAAGATTATTTCATAATCCAGGTATGATAGCTGCCAAAGCAAAGAAAGGAAAAATAAGTGTGCAAAACTGAAGGAGTTGAGCTGAGACGCTCTGGTGTTTCAAGTGGTGTTCAAAGCACATTTCAAGGCCTACCATGGACCACAAGGAGCCTTCTGCCCTACTGCAGCTGATGAGGAAATAAACACCTGTCCTTTCTTCAGGCCGTATGAGCAAGATTCCATAGACATCATAGTCCATAAGACCAGCATCACCCTCTTACATCAGTGTCAGCCATATATGGCCTGTGGGGGCTTTCAGCCTCGTTTTATACAGCCCTCCAGCTAAGAATGGTTATTACATTTTGAAAAGGTTAACAAAAAATAAAACAACTATGATGAATACACAAGAGACCATATGTGTGTTGCAAAGCCTAAAATGTTTACTATTTGGCCATTTATAGTAAAAATAGGCTGATCCTTGTTCTAAATTAGTAAAAACTACTAAAACTTTGTAATCATAACTGAGTTCAGTATGGTACTTGAGTGTACGTACACACTATGTTACTAAGTCTATTTCACACTTGAGCAGTGCTGCAAGTCTTCCACTGAGCACGCATGTATAAGAAGTTGAACTTCTGCAATTTTCAGAAAGAATATGCCACTCTTATGGCAGAAAGCGAAGAGGAACTAAAGAGCCTCTTGATGAAGGTGAAAGAGGAGAGTGAAAAAGCTAGTTTAAAACTCAACATTCAAAAAACTAAGATCATGGCATCTGGTCCCATCACTTCATGCAAACAGATGTGGAAACAGTGACAGACTTTATCTTCTTGGGCTCCAAAATCACTACAGATGGTGACTGCAGCCATGAAATTAAAAGACGCTTGGTCCTTGGAAGAAAAGCTATGACAAACCTGGACAGCATATTAAAGAGCAGAGACATTACTTTGCCAGCAAAGGTCCATATAGTCAAAACTATGGTTTTTCCAGTAATCATGATGTGAGAGTTGGACCATAAAGAAGATTAAATGCTGAAGAACTGATGTTTTTGAACTGCAGTGTTGGAGAAGACTCTTGAGAGTCCCTTGGACAGCAAGGAGATCCAACAAGTCAATCCTAAAGGAAATCAGTCCTGAATATTCATTGGAAGGACTGATGCTGAAGCTGAAACTCCAATACTTTGGCCACCTGATGCGAAGAACTGACTCACTGGAAAAGACCCTGATGCTGGGAAAGATTGAAGGCAGGAGAAAAAGGGGACAGCAGAGGATGAGATGGTTGGATGGCATCATGACTCAATGGACATGAGTTTGAGCAAGTTCCAGGAGATGGTGAAGGACAGGGAAACCTGGCGAGCTGCAGTCCATGGGGTCGCCAAAAGTTGGACATGACTGAGAGACTGAACAACCACAAAATGATACTGGTACATTAAAGGTGCTGGTTTGTGTCAGTTATTATTTTTAACTGCTGCTCTTCTCACACTAATTTAGAAACAATTATGGTTACTTTTTCATTTTATTGGATGAACATTTTTGCAGAGTAACTGATGTATCGTTACCAATCTATTTTATTACTCTCCAGTTTCTGACTATCTCCTAGTTTTAGGATGGTGGCTTATATGATCTTTTACCTTACTCATGTTGACGTGTTCAAAAATGTTTACAAAATAACTGGTTTAGAGACAGACAGACAAAAAAGAGGTTTCTAGGTAGGTAACAAACAGGATAGTGATCTAAAATAACTGATAATCATTCCTAGCTTCTCTCAAGTCGTGTCTAGTAGATTTCGTCTCATTACCTTGCCTGGGGTATTGTGAATTTTTGAAGTAGTCATATTCATTTTTACTGGCAAATGTCTAATTCGAAAGAAAAAAAAAACCCTTGTGAAACATGAAAATTAAGGCATTAATTCTTTCCATAACCATGAACAGTTACTTGAAGAAAAACTCACCTAATACACTGAGATAGGATTAAATCAAGATGCACTACGACAAGAATACAACGAACAAATTATTTTTGCATTATTCACAATCTACAACTCTTTGCACTATTACTACTAGAGAGGTAACATTAAAGTATATTACATTTTTCATAAGGAGAACACCATTTCCTACACATCCAGGAAAAGTGCATTATTATTTATTCAAAACTCAAACCATGCCCTTTCTGTCTCTTCATTCTTTTCTGTACCAAGCACCCACTGTGTTCCGTAAGAGTCTGCTGCCATCTAGCGGATGACCTAAGGAAAAAACTGCTTCATAGCAAAGGGTTTTTTTTGTTTGTTTTTTTCCGTCAGTACCACTATAGAGAGGCTGTGCACTGTTACTACCTGTCAGAATTCCCAGGGGACCAGGGAGGACACTGTCTGACCAATGAGAGTGGCCAGGCTTTGGGGACACCCTGAGTTAGCCCTAAAAGGCACATAGACCACCTTCAAAGAAATGTCTGCAAATAACGGAGAACAGAATACAACCACCTGCTCTTTCGGCACAAAATAGCTCTGTTGCTCAATCCAAAATAACTCAGCTGAAACTGTCAATCGTGCAAAAAAAAAATAACGGTTATTAAAACACGTGGGCAAGTGGTTTAGAGATTCTGACTCAAGTCTCACCCACATCATACAGAGGAAGTCGAGTTTAACACTAACCAGCAAGCAGTCTGGGAGCCAGACAGCTTGATTTGGAAGCCTGACCTCACTCCTTCCTGGCTGCTGACCTTGGGCAACTCATCTCCTCTCTCCAAGCTATAACTGCCTCACAGTCAAGTGGAGGGAAAGTCACCTCTTCCTCAGTCATCAGGAACTTCAACTCGGGGCAAAGTACGTCAGGGCTTTGTACTGGAAACAGAAAGAGCTTACTAAATGAGAGACAATAGTAAGAAGAGACTTAATGTTTTTCTTCTGGAAGTCATAGATGAGCACAGTGGCCAGCCATTGGAAGTTGACAATGATCAATTAGGAGCAATCATTGAAGGTGATGTTCTTACAACAAAATGAGGAATAAGAATATTCTTATTAAGATATATTAACTAATGTGAAACATGCTGTAGGAGGGTATTGAAATATAATAAACTCTGATTACGTTATGAGAATTGTGGAGATAAATGATAAATATAAATCAAGACAAGATAGCAATAACCCCCAATTAGGAAGGAAGTCAGCTATTATTACCTGACAGTGACCGTGTCTAGCAGTTACATACAAGTGAGAAACTGAACTATTAACAGGAAAAAACCCTAGCAAATATTAAACAAACTCTAAGTAAAAGCAAACTTTGTTTTAGCCTCCAGGCTTCCCTCATCTATCAAACCATCTATTTTAAAGGGTGCTTTTAAGCATCAATATTATAGAAGATGGTATATATAAAAACATTACAAAATGGCATAGATTTCTATTCGGTTGGTACAAAAGTAATTGTGGTTTTGCACTGTTGAACTTTGCTGTTTGATATTGGAATACATTCTTAAATAAATGTGGTTATGTTATATTATCATTTTAAAGGACATTTCTTGCTTTGTGCTTTTTTGCTAATGCATTACTTGCTGTTTACTTTATATTTATTTTTCAGTTCAGTTCAGTCACGTCTGACTTTTTAAAACCCCATGGACTGCAGCACGCCAGGCCTCCCTGTCCATCACAAACTCCCAGAGTTTACTCAAATTCATGTCCATTGAGTCGGTGATGTCATTCAATCATCTCAAAGACTAGGAGTAAATTCAGTCAATTTTTTTTATTCAAGTTCAAAATGGGTCGTAAAGCAGTGGAGACAACTTGCAGCATCAACAGTCTGGCCCATGAACTGCTAATGAACGTACAGTGCAATAGTGGTTAGGGAAGTTTTGCAAAGGAGACAAAAGCCTTGAATATGAGCACAGTGGCCAGCCATCGGAAGTTGACAGTGCCCAATTAAGAGCAATCATCAAAGGTGATGCTCTTACAACTACATGAGAAATTGCAGAAGAACTCAGCATCTACATTCCAGTCATTCGGCATTCAAGGCAAACTGAAAGGTGAAAAAGCTCTATAAGTGCGTTCCTCATAAGCTGACTGCAAATCAAAGAAATCATCATTTTGAAGTGTCGTCTTCTCTTATTCTACTCAACAACATGAACCATTTCTCAACCTGATTGTGAGGTGTGGCAAAAGAATGGATTTTACACAACAGCCAGGGATGACCAGCTAAGTCGCTGGACTGAGAAGAAGCTCCAAAAAACCTCCCAAAGCCAAACTTGCACCAAAACAAAGTCATGGTCATTGGTGCTCTGCTGCCAGGCTGATCCACTATAGCTTTCTGAATCCCGGTGAAACCATTACCTCGGAGAAGTGTTCTCAGCAGATCGATGAGATGCACTGAAAGATGCAACGCCTTCAGCCAGTACTGGTCCACAGAAAGGGCCCAATTCTTCTCCACAACAATGTCCGACCACACATTGCACAACCAACATCTCAAAAGCTGAACGAATTGGGCTACGAGATTTTGCCTCATCCGCCACATTCACCTGACCTCTCTTGTCTACTGACTACCAATTCTTCAGGCGTCTCAACAACTTTTTGCAGGGAAAACGCTTTTACAACCAGCAGGATGCAGAAAACGCTTTCCAACAGTTTGCTGATACTTGAAGCACAAATGTTTATGCTACAGGAATATACAAACTTATTTCTCAAATAAGCAAGAATGGGTTGATTGTAACGGTTCCTATTCTGATTAATTCAGATGTGTTTGAGCCTAGTTATAACTGCAAGGAGATCCAACCAATCAATCCTAAAGGAAATCAGTCCTGAATATTCACTGGAAGGACTGAAGCTGAGGCTGAAACTCCAATATTTTGGCCACCTGATGCAAAGAACTGACTCACTGGAAAAGACCCTGATGCTGGGAAAGATTGAGGGCAGGAGGAGAAGGGGACGACAGAGGATGAGATGGTTGGATGGCATCACCGACTCGATGGACATGAGTTTGAGTAAGCTTCAGGAGTTGGTGATGGCCAGGAAAGCCTGGTGTGCTGTAGTCTATGGGGTCGCAAAGAGTTGGACATGACTAAGTGAGTGAATTGAACAGATAAAGATTAAAATTCACTGTCTGAAACTGCATTGCTTTTGTACCAACCTAATAAAAGAACACAAGATGCTATTACTGGTAATTTTACAATAATCAGAGTTAGAATCATTAGGTTGGCTAATCATTACTCAGTACAAGGTGCATAAGATAATGTACCATGAAAAAATACCTGCATCAGCTGGTTGAAAATAAGTCTGAACACAAAAAGGTTTGAAGAAAAAAAAAAAAAAAATCAAGTGACCTAGGTTTATTTTCTTATATCAGGAAAAACCAAGAAAAGTATACTGTAATTCTAAAAAGCACATGGTAACTAGAAAAACTCGTTAGAAAATCGGAAAGAAAACTACTGAAATAATTATGGGCTTTTTTTCCCAATGTGTTGTCTTGGGAGCTTATCTTCTTTAAGAGAGAAAGAACTGACGTGCATGGTGGGGAAGGAAATGAAGGACTTTCTAAAGAATGAGTCTTGAGCTGAGAAGCTGAAGGTGAAGCCGGTGTGGCCAGGGCCAATCCTTCCGGTTACTGTGCTCTCCCTCCTGGTACTCCAACACCCGCAGGCAAGTCCTGCTGCCATGAAGCAGTCTCTCATCTAGAACCCATTTAATTTTAAATTCCTCATTGGTTTTCTTCCCAGATATTTCAAGAAAGGCACACAGTGCAACAAAGTTGCAATTTCGGGCATTTTAAAGCTTCTGTAGACTAACAAAAAGTTAAATCTGAAGTCATGGTTCTTAAAAATGAACAAAGTACAAAAGCGAGTCATTTGCCAACTGTATCTAAACAGTACTTTGGAATTCGAAGGTGGCCAGAACATTGCAAGCTCCGACTGAGCAAAGGCATTCAGACCTAACATCTTGTCACATGGGCCTGCCCAGCTGACCTAGTTGGAGGGAGTCTAGAATCAGGAGTTAACAGAGGCCCAGAGTAGGATGCGGGCCCTTGAGAGGGTGGTCTGTGTACACAGCTAACAACAGGGGGGCTTGCCAGCGGGGAAGCCTTACTCCTTCTGGTTTTCCAGCCTTCCTGACCCCTCCTCAGCCCACCTCACTTTTTGGACGAGCTTCCTTCCTGTCATCTGCTGATGGCCTCCCCCTGCTCCAAAAGCAGCAGCAGTATTAGCCACGTGAGGAATCCCCCTCCGGCTTAAATGACAGTGCTTCCTCAACTGTTAACCTCTGATCAGTTTTAGTCGCAACACCCTGCTGCTCACATGTTATTGCCTCTTCTTCCCTCCCCAAGCCATAAAGAACAGAGTGGGGGTGGGGGGAGAAATCCTACCCAAGTTATATTTTCAGAAAAACCAAGACAACAAAAAAATCCTCAAAAATATGTACATGTGGCCAAAAGGAACAGAAAAGAGCAGACCCTGGGTGAGAAGCCACGTGTGTGGACAGGGAGTGAGGGGGCGCTGCAGATGAGAACAGGGGAGGCAGAGCTCCAAAATGTCACCTGCAAGTATCCACCAGCAGAAAGGCGACTGCACCCCGAGGAGGGGTCCAGGAGCAGTGCTGAGAAGGAACGGGGGCGGCGCTCTGCTGGGGGAGGTGGAAACGGGAGGCTGGGACCATTCTCGGGCCCCCAGGCTAGCCATCTCTTAAAGTGTCACCTTTCTCTCAAAGAAAAGGGACACCTTAGAAAGAAGTAGCTGAACACTGGGAGTCAATGGAGTGATGGGCGGACACCACGGCTGGAGGGGAAAGCCCTCCTACACCAGGCTAGGTTCTGAGAGGCAGAGGGGGAAAGAAACAGTGCCTCAGGGCAGCACCAAGAGGAAGGGGCCCTAGAGTAGAGTCTGGCTCCTCCCTCTCCCTTCACAGCCAGGAAAAGCACACTCACTCCACTGAATAACAACAGAAAGAACAGATATAGCAACCATGCAGAAGACTATAAAAAACTGTGGAAAAGAACAGCAAAACTCCCTATGAGGAAAATGTAGCAGGAAAAAAAATGTAACCACAGAAGTGGATAAGGTGAAAATTATAACCCAAAATAGCACTGACTTTTTTTTTTTTTTAAACTCAGTGAAGCAATTGCAGTTTTAAAGGAAGATCACAAAAGAGCTCCCAGGCAAGAGGGCCAGATAACAAGCACCAACGAAGCAGAAACTAGAGCAACTTGGGGAAGAAAAAGAATTTAGAATTCTTTTCTGCAATGAAGAAAAAATGACAGGTCAGGTTAGATGCACAGAAAGCAAGAGCCCCAGGAATAGTGAGTGTCACTCTGGGTTGCTCAGGTCACACTCCCGACTTTCTGATGGTTTTAGCTACAGGTTCACCGTCACTCTCGACTCCTCTCTCTCAGCTCCTGGTGATCTCAATACCCATGCTCAATACCCTGCCACCATCCTGGTCTCGCAGAGTCAGACCTGACTGAGGGACTGAACAACAATCCTGGCCCTCAGTTCTTTGTATGAAAATGAAAGTTGCTCGGTTGTGTCTGACTCTTTGCAATCCCATGGACTGTATAGTCCATGAAATTCTCTAGGCCAGAATACTGGAGTGGGTAGCCTTTCCCTTCTCCAGGGAATCTTCCCAACCCAGGCATTGAACCCAGGTCTCCCGCATTGCAGGCAGATTCTTTACCAGCTGAGTCACAGGGAAGCCCCAGTTCTTTGTATGTTTCTTTCCAAATGAACTTATCCTCCATCCTCTCAAAATCACACACTCTAAGATCTAACTGAATGCCTTCTTATTACCAACACCTGTTAACTGTTCCATAACCTTAGTTTCATAGACACTACTTAAAAATTACCACCTCCTGTATGCCTAGCACTCTCTGACTGGTATCCTGATCCCAACAAGCCTCTGACAACTCCCAGGACCTAGAGCCCTTCGGTCCTGCCTCTTTGTCACTTTCCCTCACACAACCTCCTCCTCCCCCTCGGTTCCCTGGTCTCCTGACCCAACTTGCACTCCACAGCCAGCCTAAACATCATCATCTTCTACTCCCCTGCTTGTGTCCTTGAGTCCCTCCCTCCACTCATCTTAACCATTCGACAAATCCAAAACTCTAGTTGAGCCCAACACTGTGCGTCCTCTAGTATATGACTGTGCCATACAGCACTTACCAAACCTCTGTTCATGAAGACTTTATCCTAAGATTATAAGTTTAACACTGGGGGAACTTACCATTCATGCTGTTTTTACAAAGGAATCCTTCTAAGTTCTATATAGAGAAAATACCTAGTGTAATGATACCTAGATGAGAACATTCGCTTATCTGTGTATTCAAGTTTCATTTATTTACATGTTCAAAAGTCTAGTTCTACCCAGAGTAAAAGCCTGAGTTAGGGATTTTGGTAGATAAGAGCTGAAAATCAACTAATGTCACACTGTCAGTCTTGGCTTATCATTATGGTCATTATCAGTAATCACTTCAAACAGAAGAAATCTTTTAACAAAGGACTATTTAATAAAGGTATTCTATATTATCCATGAATTACTCTTCCTAATGTGCTATTCAGTAAATGAAAACATCTTTCAGAATCTTGAGTTTTTCATAAAAATCAAAGAAGCTAATATAAATATCTCTTCTCTCATTCTGTATCAATACCTGCCTAAACCACACGAACCCACATTACTTGTGAAATACAATACATTACAACAAAGTGTAGAATCTCGGGATTTAAAAGCCAACTTCAGCATTATCTGGGTTTCCTGTCACTTTAAATCCCAGTGCAACATGCCAAGGAATGCAGGGCTGTGTTCAGTTTGTGAGGGCTTCCATAACAAAATACCATAGACTGGCGGCTTAAACAACAGAATTTTATTTTCTCGCAGTTCTGGATGGAGCCTAAGGAGGCTGGAGGCTGGAAGCCTAAGGTCAAGGTGCCAGTGGGGCGGGCTTTGCCTGATGCTTCTTCTTGGCTTGCACATGGCCTTCTTCAGGCTACATCCTCATGGGGCCTTTTCTCTGTGCCTGGGCATCCCTGGTGTTTCTTCCTTTCTCATATGGACACCAGTCACACTGGGTTAGGACACCACCCTTATGATCTATTTTAACCTTAATTACCTTTCCAAAGGCCCTATCTTCAAATTCAGTCACACTGTGGATTAGGGCTTCAGCAAATGAATAGGGGAACGCAATTCAGTCCATAACAAGGAACCTGACAGAGCTTACGAGAGGGGAAGGTAAAAAAATACATATATTAATGAATAAATTAAGATACTTGTCAAGTATCTTTGATGTACGCTCAAACACCTGAATGAAAGAGTAACCTGTACCCGTCCACAGCAACCTCAGAAAACTTGCTGGAAGTACCACTCATAATCATTGCAATTCCTTCTACTCAACTCTTAATTACTCTCTTTAATATCATACAAAAAGAAAGGAGATCCTCTTTCCACTTGACACTTCAGTTCAGTCACTCAGTCTTGTCCAACTCACTGCGACCCCATGGATGGCAGCATGCCAAGCTTTCCTGTTCATCACCAACTCCCAGAGCTTGCTCAAACTCAGGTCCATCGAGTTCGGTGATGCCATCCAACCATCTCAACCTCTGTCATCCCCTTCTCCTTCCACCTTCAATCGTTTCCAGCATCTAATGAGTCAGTTCTTCGCATCAGGTGGCCAAAATATTGGAGCTTTAGCATCAGTCCTTCCAATGAATATTCAGGATTGATTTCCTTTAGGATTGACTGGTTGGATCTCCTTGCTGTCCAAGGGACTCTCAAGAGTCTTCTCCAACACCACAGTTCAAAAGCATCAATTCTTCGGTGCTCAGCTTTCTTTATAGTCCAACTCTCATATCCACACATGACTACTGGAAAAACCACAGCTTTGACTAGATGGACCTTTGTTGGCAAAGTAACGTCTCTACTTTTTAATATACTGTATAGGTTGGTCATAGCTTTTCTTCCAAGGAGCAAGCGTCTTTTAATTCATGGCTGCAGTCACCATCTGCAATGATTTTGGAGCCCAAAAAGATAAAGTCTGTCACTGTTTCCATTGCTTACCCATCTATTTCCCATGAAGTGATGGGACCAGATGCCATGATCTTAGTTTTCTAAATGTTGAGTTTCAAGCCAACTTTTTCACTCTCGTCTTTCACTTTCATAAAGAGGCTTTTTAGTTCTTCTTCACTTTCTGCCATAAGGGTGGTGTCATCTGCATATCTGATGTGATTGATATTTCTCCTGGCAATCTTGATTCCAGCTTGTGCTTCATCCAGACTGCCATTTCACATGATGTACTCTGCATAGAAGTTAAATAAGCATGGTGATAATATACAGCCTTGACATACTCCTTTCCTGATTTGGAACCAGTCTGTTGTTCCATGTCCAGTTCTAACCGTTGCTTCCTGACCTGCATATCGATTTCTCAGGTGGCAGTTCAGGTGGTCTGGTATTCCCATCTCTTGAAGTATTTTCTATAGTTTGTTGTGATCCACACAGTCAAAGGCTTTGGTGTAATAAAGCAGAAGTAGAGTTTTTTCTAGAACCCTTGTGTTTTCCATGATTTCCAATGGATGTTGGCAATTTGAGCTCTGGTTCCTCTTGACATCCCTTCAACTATTTGAAGCAGCAATCCAATCCCCCTCTAGATGAAATGTTCCTAGTATTTCCAAATGCTGCATGGATCCATGCATCATAGAGTGATTTCTGTACCCTCTCATTCCCCTCTCCCTTTCCATTATTCACATTCAACACTGGTTCCCCAGCCCCCACCCTGCCCCAGAATCAGGCTCATAGAAAGGTACTGTGCATTTCCTTTAAGATTTCTAAGATACCTTTTTCCCCTCCATGTCATCCTTGCACAGGAGCCATGATAATCTTCTCTGTATCATTCCATTTTTAGCATTAATATATGTGCTGCCAATGTGAGCACCAAGATTTCTTTATAAAACTTGTTTTGTTCTCATTCAGTTGATTTTACATTGTAGCACTGTAGTCAGGATTGCTGACTACATCTTATCAAACTGTGTTCCTTCCCTCCAGGGTCACATCTTGAAATCATAACATTCTCTTCTTTGAAGTTTTCTATTCTTGCCTTTCTGTTCTATCCTTTGTCATCCAATGGATTCTTAATAGCCTCTGTATGCAAAGCTCTCGAGGGATATAATTCTGCATTAAAGTATGATCCCCTGCCATAGAAGAGATTAGAGACTCTCGTAGTAAAGGAAAAAATGTTGGCACCTAGAAAAAAATCATAAAGATGAAATATAGAAGAATTCACAAACCAGCATCTCATTACCAAATGAGTGAGAAGAGATTCCTGCCATAAGGTCAAAGGTGAGAAAAGAAATAAACATTTATAATGGCTAGTACATGCCAGGCATACTGAAAGGGTAACCTACTTAAGATTATTCATTTGTTCTTATAGGACAGACAGAGCTATGAACAGGGCAGGTGAAGTCCTTTCCCTTTAGGAGCTGGCATTCTAGTAGGGAATGCAGAAAATAAGTGGACAATTATAGTAGTTTAATATACCAATCAAATAGAAGAGAGTTGGACCATAAAGATGGCTGAGCGCTGAAGAATCGATGCTTTCAAACTGTGGTGCTGGAGAAGACTCTTGAGAGTCCCTTGGACTGCAAGGAGATCCAACAAGTCAATCCTAAAGGAAATCAGTCCTGAATATTCATTGGAAGGAGTGATGCTGAAGCTGAAACTCCAATACTTTGGCCACCTGATGCGAAGAGCTGACTCATTGGAAAAGATCCTGATGCTGGGAAAGATTGAAGGCAGGAGGAGAAGGGGATGACAGAGGATGAGATGGTTGGATGGCATCACTGACTCAATGGACATGAGTCTGAGTAAGCTCCAGGAGTTGGTGATGGACAGGGAGGCCTGGTAGGCTGCTGTCCACAGGGTCGCAGAGAGTCAGACATGACTGAGTGACTGAACAATAGACATTGATGAAAGGCATCACAGAAACAAAACTGTTTAATGAGAAAGAATGAGTGGAGGAAGCACATGATAGGTCAGGGAAGATATGTCTAATGACACAACCTTTGGGCTGAGACCTGAATGGCAAGGAGGAGCCCACTGTGCGAAGATTTGAGAAAATGTTTGAGGCAGAGGAAAAGCAAGTACAATTACTCTGAGTTAAGAAGGAGCTCAACTGTTCAGTCAGGGGTAAGGCAGCTACTGTGGTTGAAATCTACAAAGGGGGAGAGTGGCAGGAGCTGGAGAGTGAGGGCAGGATCAGACTTGGAGGGTATGGTGGTGCACGGCGGGCTGACATGGTCTGACATCCTTCACTTCGGCTACAGTATGGAGAAGAGACTGCACATGGGCAGGAATGGGAGCCGGGGGTACAATTCAGAGACTGCTATCACCCAGAGAAGAAAGAGTAGGAGCTGGGACCTGCCTGGTGACAGCAGAGGCAGAGGGGAAAGGACAAATTTGGCAAGTAGGACCAACAGTATGTGCATTAGGTTGCAAACGGGGAGCAAAGACTACACAGAACTAGGGACTGAGGTTGGGACCAAGGGTAAGAATGTTCACATTCAGGACAGATGGTTTACCTACGGGGGCAGTGAGGGACAGAGCTCCCTGGAGCTGTATCTTTATTTTAGCTCATAAAATAAATTTTAGTTCCTAAAACAAACAGAAAGTGTTCACTCACATTCAGTTGTAAACCACACTCGCGTTCGGTCACGTAGGCAAAATCATCAGAGAGAAGAAAGGGTGGCTGCTATTTGTTCAGATTCCCTTGGATTAAGACATGAATTTTTTACCCCTCCCTTTGCTCCATGTCAACACCGTAGGCGAAGAAAATCACAACAGTGAATTCAAAGCTACTGAAGCTTTTCTCCTCAAGAGGAAAAAAATTCAACCAGGTATTTTCAGACATGTGACATCAGAAGTAGATATAACATACTGCATTTTAAGGAAAGGAGGGAGGGGGGAGAGAGAGAGAACATGTTTTCTACTCATTTCCTTCTATAAACTGCCTTCCCTTCCACCAACACCCACCAACCAATCGCCCTAGGAAAAGGAAGGAAACACCTCCACTTCCTAGGTAAATACAGCGTTACAGTCAATTTATTAACTTCTCAGGACTGGTGATCCTTTTTAAAGAAAAGTCTGCTCTGGCAACCAAAAAGGAGAAGTTGATGATACCAGCTTCCCTTTTTTGCAGTCATGTGTTAAGGTGCAAAAAGAGTGTCCTTCACCAGACTGTAGTTAAAAGAACTGCATTCATTTGCAAAAGAAACAAAAGGGCTCACACCACTCTAGAGATTTTTATGTTTCATCTCAAAGTCCTAAGGACCTTCTGAGAATAAGAGCCAGGCACTGATCCTTCTCAATAAACAAGGAAAGAAATCACAACAGAGAAACCAATAATATTTACTTCAAATCTAAACAAATCTGTGTTGGATCAACAGCTTTAATCTATAGGAGATATATAATTTTAAAAAGTAAAACAATGAAGATTCAACACGAATCTTTTTTCAGTCATCTTCCCTTAACCTTTATAATATGGGCTTCAGTTCACACATTTTATGCCCTCCTACAAAGTCCTGACTTCTCAAATCTTCTGGAACACATATGGCATATCACGCATACTTTCTTCTGCTAAGAAAACTTCTACACGTACACATTCATATTTTATAAAGTTACCAATGGGTCTTTTTTTGCTCATTTTCCAAAGGCAAGCTTTATCCACTCTCCAACTTCCTCTTTTAAATGTTTCTTTAAACCAATACTCAAATGCCAGAATTCTTATTAGCACTGGTAAGACTTACTGTAATATATACGTATGGTAAACTTTTACCTCAGTGAATGTGTTTCGTGGTCAGCTGTGGTTATTTCTATCTATCAATTTCCTTCAACTCATAACTTAGTTAATTCTGACATGATTCACCCCAGAATCCCTTGTAACTGCAATTCTCCCACCTCTTAATATTTAAAAATAATACATAGCTCTCAGTGGAATTCTACTTGTTAACTTATGGATGACTGTTTCCATTATGGGAATTTAAAAGCATGCATGAAGGGTCCAGATATGGCAACTGGTTTCTTAATACCAAAGAGAATAATCTCACATATGTCAGAAGAGCTCTCAGGACTTTTATTTTTTTACTTGGTTTAACCAATTTCACTTGGTTAAAATCATAGCCTGTTAAAGTCAGAACAGACCATAATCCAGCCCACAGAAAAAATATATAAGAAAATCATGCCCTGGAAGACTAGACAGCTTACTCAGGTCACACTGCTCTCTGGATCTGATTTCAGAAAATGTGCATGCATGCACACAGAGCTTGCCTAATTAGAACTTTTCTATTGTCTCACTGATTTTCCCCACTCAGCGCAATTCTGAAAAGTCTGGTTCTAATCAGGGAACTGCAATATGAATCACAATGGGACACAACCATGGCTAAAATGGGTAAAATTTAAAAGACTGCAGATGTCAAATATTGGCAACAATTTAGAGCAACATCAACTGATACAGTGGCTGTTGGGGCCACTACTTGGGTAACTGGTTTGCTGTATCTACTACAGTTGAACATACACATTATCCTACAACACTGCAACCCAATTTCCAGACACACACATGAAACAAAACAATGTACAAGAGTGCTCAGCACTGTTCATAAAAGGAAAAAACAAAACCAAACAAAGCAAAAACACAGAAACACTCCAAACGTCCAGCAACAGTAGAAAGAAAAACTAGATATGTCTGAATACACTAATGAAAACAAAGGACTGACAGCTATCTGCAACAACACAGATGCAACAATACTTAGAAAGTGCACAAACCTAGTGGGAGAAAGACGTTTAACATAAATTACTTCATTCCATTAGATAAAGTTAAGAACTCGGAAGGTTAATCGGTGACATTAGAAGTCAGGACGCTGGTGATCTCTGGACAGTATGGATGGGCTCTAAGCATGAGAAGGTCTACAAGAGGCTGGCAATGTTCTACTTCCTGACGTGTGGTATTGTAACATAATTCACTGAGCTACACTAATAATTTCTATACAGTTCAGTTCAGTTGCTCAGTCGTGTCCAACTCTTTGTGACCCCATGAATCGCAGTACACCAGGCCTCCCTGTCCATCACCAACTCCTGGAGTTCACCCAAACTCATGTGCATCGACTCAATGATGCCATCCAGCCATCTCATCCTCTGTCATCCCTTTCTCCTCCTGCCCCAGTCCCTCCCAGCATCAGAGTCTTTTCCAATGAGTCAACTCTTCGCATAAGGTGGCCAAAGTACTGGAGTTTTAGCCTCAGCATCAGTCCTTCCAATGAACACCTAGGACTGGTCTCCTTTAGATGGACTGGTTGGATCTCCTTGCAGTCCAGGGGACTCTCAAGAGTGTTCTCCAACACCACAGCTCAAAAGCACCAATTCTTCGGCGCTCAGCTTTCTTCACAGTCCAGCTCTCACATCCATACATGACCACTGGAAAAACCACAGCCTTGACTAGATGGACCTTTGTTTGCAAAGTAATATCTCTGCTTTTCAATATGCTATCTAGGTTAGTCATAACTTTCCTTCCAAGGAGTAAGTGTCTTTTAATTTCATGGCTGCAATCACCATCTGCAGTGATTTTGGAGCCCCAAAAAATAAAGTCAGACACTGTTTCCACTGTTTCCCCATCTATTTGCCATGAAGTGATGGGACCAGATGCCATGATCTTCACTTTCTGAATGTTGAGCTTTAAGCCAACTTTTTCACTCTCCTCTTTCACTTTCATCAGGAGGCTTTTTAATTCCTCTTCACTTTCTGCCATAGGGTGGTATCACCTGCATATCTGAGGTTACTGATATTTCTCCTGGCAATCTTAATTCCAGCTTGTGCTTCATCCAGCCCAGCGTTTCTCATGATGTACTCATGATGTATGATGTACTCTGCATATAAGTTAAATAATTTCTATACAACTCTCTATATATACATGTATGTGTGTGTGTATATATATATATATAATACTTCTATTTTTTAAAATTAAAAAAAAGTCTTTAATTATGTGATGGGATGTTAATATATTTACTGTTTCTTTCAAAAACATGCATTCTTTCTGTGTGTTCCATGTGTCCTGAGTCCTTCTCTGAATTGTGTGTGTTTGCACCAGGATGAAGGGGCCCTGTGAAACATCCTCTTCTGGTTCACCTCATATAGTAGGCTCAAGCCTTTTCAAGCCACAGAGACTTGCTTATCCTTGTCCTGGATGTCACACGTAGGATGTCTCAAACAAAATATAGATGTTAAAGGGTAAACGAGTATATATCTCCTTTCCTCATACTGTTAATGAAAATGGTACTGTTTAAAACAATAACTTGAGAACTAAATCTAAAGTTTGAGAACTAAATCTAAGCATGTCTTTGACGCACTATGATCTTCTGTTCTTTGGATAACACTCAGTTTTATTTGTATGTCAACTTCAGTCTACTGGGAATGGTTGCCTAGAACACTGCACTAAGAAAGATTTAAATCTGTGTTAAGGCCAGCGATAGAGAATACTGTCAAAATGGAGCACAAACACCTTGCTGACTCACAGAACACTTTCTGTCAACAGAACACTTTCTCCCTTAGGAGAAAAACAGCTTCTTAATCATTTTAAATGCTCCACAGAGAACTCTCTAATAAAGTTCTAGTTTATTGTATCTATTTACTGTATATATTTATATATTATAAAGTGATATTATTTTGTATATATTATAAAGTGATATTATTTTAACATAATTTTATTTCTAACATATTTACATTTATATATTTAGAATATTTAAATATTTTATGCTTAATATAAATTATATTATTGTAATGTGGTTTAAATAAATCATGAGTAAAGCAAATCAACAAGACTAGAGATTGTTTGTAACAAAAAGTAGCTTAATAGGGAGGGAAAAAAAACCCACTTAAGTTTAAAAACATTTTGTTTCCTCTATCCTACATTTTGCAAAACAGAACTGCCAGAATAATGTTTTGAAAACTCACAAAATTCCAACTTTACGAAATGCTATTTTGGGGTTCCTCCAAGAATTAAGACTTTTGACTGCTATTTTTGGTATAAATTAAACCATACAACTCAATATTTTTTTTGGTATAAATTAAACCATACAATTTAGTATTTTACACGTTTTCATTGATCTTAATCAAAATTAATATGAAAATAAATTTTCCCACTGCAATACTCAGGGAGACTTTAGCTTCAGTTGAATAGATGTACATATTCTAAATATGAAGATGTTTCCTTACTTATAGCATCTTCTCTTTTGATTTCTTCTGTAAAATTAGATAATTTGTACTGACACAAATTCAAAAGATGCAAATGTAGTGTGAAGAGAAGCACCTAAATGGGCTGCAAAGTATCATCTTATTCAATCACATTCAATATTATTAGCATAACCAGATGGGGAAAAAAGTGAACTGAAATTTCACACTTCTCCCTTTCACTTCCATGTGACTTCTGCAGAGCCCTTATCAGTAACATACACTTGACGGTAGGTTAGATTTTTAGCAGTAACTTACTCTACCGAAATCTAAACTTCCCATCATTTAAACATTTAATCTTAGAATTTAAAAAAGACAACCCTCCTCTGCTTTCCTAGTACACCCATTCTCTCAAGTGTCAAAACTTCAAGTAGTTTACCTTCTCTTCTTTCCATACACTTCTAACAGCTTTCTCTCCCACTATCTATCTGATGCCTGTGCCTCCTATTTTGTTCAGAACTCAGAAACTTTCCATCATTACCCATCAAATTTCGAGTCCACACCACACTTTGCAACAAATCTGTACAGTGGATAAAAAGGCAAACCACTTATCAGCGGTCCATTCCCCATAGCCTCTCACCTTCAAAGACAATTCTTTCACAAGTATACTCTCACCAGAATTTCCCTTGTGTAGTGAGAAAAAAATGCACCTTTTCTTTGATCATCTTTGTATTTCTATGGTAGAATCTACTAGTTGTCTCCTAAATAATTGATTTCTCCCTTTTCTTTCAAGTAGAGCAATCCCCATTTTTAGTGAGCACACTGAAATCCAGCTAAAAGATGCTTTCAGCCTTCCTGGCAGTAGCCATATGACTCTAAATTCTGGTCTGTAATATACACAGAGGTGAGAGGGTGTTGGGAAGTCCCTTTAAGTGGAACAGGTCAGTCATTCGGCCTCCTTTTTCTCCATCTACACAAGGACCATGGATAGGATACCACCTTTCTTTCTTCCCTTTTTTTTTGAATTTTCCAAATCTGTGAACCGTCTTTTTAGTTAAAACATATATATATATATTTTTACCTTTTGACCCCCTTGTCTCATTTCTCCCACCCCTCACCCCTGACAACCACCAATCTCACCAATCTGTTCTCCATATGCAGAAGTTTAGGGGTTTTTCAGTTTTTTTTTTTCATTTCACATGCAAGAAAGATCATATAGTAATTGCCCCCTTCTCTGACTTAATACAGTGCACTTGAGGTCTATCCATGCGGTCACAAATGGCAAGATTTCAGGTTTTTTTAATGACTGAATAATGTTCCACTGTGTATATCTATCTATTCACCACATCTTTATCCATTCAGCCATCAATGGACACAGGTTGCTTCCATATCTTGGCTATTGTAAATAAAGCTGTAATGAACATGGGAGTGAGATACACTTTCAAGCTAGCATTTCTGTTTTGTTTGGATAAAAATCCAAATGTAGAACTGCTGGATCATATGGGAATCCCTGGTGGATCAAACGGTAAAGAATCTGCCTGCAATATGGGAGGCTGGGGTTTGATCTCTGGGTTGGGAAGATCTCGTGGAGGAGGAAATGGCAACCAACTCCAATATTATTGCCTGGAGAATCCCATGGACAGAAGAGCCTGGCAGGCTACAGTCCATGGGGTTGCAAAGAATTGGATACGACTGAATGACTAACACAACAGCACAGTGGTAATTTTACTTTTCATTTTTTGAGGAACCTCCAATACAGTTTTCCGTAGTGGTTGCACCAATTTACACACCCACAGACAGTGAATAAGGGTTCCCTTTTCTTCACATCCTCACCAACACCTGTTATTTCTTGTCTTTTTGGTTTCCTTTGCTATGTGGTTTAGTTTGATATAGTCCCACTTATGTTTGCTTTTGTAGGTTTCACTTTTGTTGCCAAATTTAAAAAATCATTGCTGAGACCTATATGAAGGAGCTCACCACCTATGTTTTCTTCTAGGAGTTGTATAGTTCAGGCCTTATGTTCAAGTCTATACCATTCTGAGTTAATTTTTGTGTATTAGTGTAAGACAGCGGTCCTGTTTCATTCTTTTCCATGTGTCTGTCCAGTTTTCCCAACACAATTTACTGAAGAGACTCCTTTTTCTACTGTATATTTTTGGCTTTATTGTAAATTAATCGATAATATATACATGGGTTTATTTCTGGACCCTCCATTTTTTTGCATTGACCTATGTGTCTGTTTTTAATGCCAATACTATACTGTTTTAATTGCTATAGCTCTGTAATAGTTTGAAATTAGAGAGTGTGATTACTCCAGCTTTTTTTTTTTTCCCCAAGATTGTTTTGGTTATTCAGGATGTTTTGCAATTCCATATAAATGTTAAGATTGTTTATTCTATGAAAAATACCATTGTAATTTTGATAGGGATTACACTGAATTTGTAGATTACAGTGGGTAATATGGACATAATATTAATTGTTCTTATCCATAAGCATGGAATAGCTCTCCATTTACATGTGTCTCCTTCAATTTCTTTTCTTAATGTCTGGTATTTTTCAATATATATCCCTGGTTAAATTCATTCCTCTCTGATACAATTGTAAATGGGATTTTCTTAATTTCTCTTTCTCATAGTTTGTTTTTAGTGTATAGAAACACAACGGATTTTGAGTATTGATTTTGTAACCTGCAACATCACTAATTTGTTTATATTAGTTCTATATTTTATTAGTTATACTAGTTTTTTGATGGAGTCTTCAGGGTTTTCTATATGTCATCCGCAAATAGTGAGTTTTACTTCTTCCTTTCCAATTTGGATGCCTTCTATTTATTTTTCTTGCTTAATGCTCTGTCCAGGACTTCCAATACTTTTGAATGAAAGTGGCAATAACGGGTATCCTTATGCTTATTCCTGATCTTGGAGGAAAAGCTTTTAGCTTTTCACCATTGAGTATGACGTTAGCTGCAGGCTTGTTACTATGGATGTTACTATGTTGAAGTAAGTTCCCTCCATACACATCTTTGTTGAGAGTTTTTATCATAAATGGATGTTAAATTCTGTCAATCGTTTTTTCTCTGTTTACTGAAATGACCATATAATTTTTATCCTTCATTTTGTTAATGCATTGTATGCATCACACGGTCTGATTTGCGGAGGCTGAACCAGCTTTTCATCCCTGGAATATATCCAGGGATTTACTCTTTCAAAGTCACCAGTTTGCCAGATTCAATTCTCTGTTTTCATCTTATTCAGTGTCTTGGCAACATTAGACACATGATGCCTCACCCATCCTTAAAACACTCTTTTTAATCTCTGGAACCCCAGCAGAGACTGATTTTCTTCTTACCTTAATGGTCGTTCCTTCCCTGTCTATGCTGTTTTCTCCCTGTTTTCCCAACGTCTACATTTTTTTTTTAAGCTCTAGCCCTCTGAATTCTACTCCCTTCTATGTGATTATTTTAGATTTATAGTTTTAAATATCATTTGTATCCTGATGCCACTCTGGTCTCCAAACTCATGTATCTAAACTAGACGTTTGACATCTCCACTTAGATGCTTAAAAGACGCCTCAAAATTTACTTGGCCAAAACAAAACTCTCCCACATCTCTGAACTGTCGTTCTTCCCGTCTTAGTACATACTCACCACCATCCACTTGGCTGCTCAATGCAAAAACCATGGCATCACCCAGATGTCCTCTCTCCCTCTCGCCCCCGCCCCACCCCAAGCATTACATGTGCCTCCATGGTACATCCAGCACTTCTCCCCAGCTCCCCAGCTACCACTCTGGGGCAAGGCAACATCTCTCTCTTCAAAATCCTGCCAGAGCCAGGGTGTCCTCCTTCTATTTCCTCAAAGTCTATTTTCTAAGCAGCAGCCAAAGTAATCTTTTCAAAGTGCAGATCTGATTGTGTCTCTTCGCTGCCTCTTGGACTGAAATCTAAGCTCCACAAGGCCTCACATGGCCTCCAAGGCTCTAGGTGACCTGACTGGCCTCCTCTCCCAGTTCTGCCTCTTGCCACTCTTGCCTCGAGTGCTATGCATTAGCCACACTGGATTTTTCTTTTTTCCTGTTTTCTGAACACCTCAAGCTCTGGACTGCTTTTTAAAACTACCAGCTGTGGCTTCCAACTAATTGCTCTTCCCCAGTATCTTCTCACTATCAGCCCCTCCTCTTCTGCATTCAGAGGATTCTCTAACCTAAGGCAGCTTCTCCCTAATCACCTGCTCTCACATCATTCTCATTATTTTTTTTTTCTTCATGGGAATTAAGTTGCTCATTAATTAAAAAAAAAAAAAATTTCATTTCTCCTCATACTGGAAACTACAGAACAGGACCTTTTGGGTCTCGTTTACAAGCAAGCAGTTGATGCTCAATAAATTATTTGCTGAATGAATAAATACTTAAAATCAAAACTTTAAAGTCACTCAGTCTGAACCATTATTCAGGCATCTAAAACTCTGAGTAACAGACCTGAGAAATATCTTACCACCATATGCTGCTCAGAATTGCACTGCTTCTGAAGTAGACAATTCTATCTCTAAACAGCTATGACTGTTCAAATGCCCTACCGTGGCTCTGTTCATCTGTGGAGGACGCTATGATCAAGCAGAGTATATTCCTTGTGTTTCAGACAAGACAGTGCGTCAAATATCTGAAGGTGGTGACTGTACCTTCCCAGGGTTGAACAGTCCCAGTCTCTTTAACGGCTCTTCACAAGGCTATTGGGCTTCCCTGGTGGCTCAGACGGTAAAAGCGTCTGCCTACAATGCGGGAGACCCGGGTTCGAAACCTGGGTCGGGAAGATCCCCTGGAGAAGGAATGGCAATCCACTCCAGTACTCTTGCCTGGAAAATCCCATGGACGGAGGAGCCTGGTGGGCTGCAGTCCATGGGGTCACAAAGAGTCGGACACGACTGAGTGACTTCACTTTCACCAGGCTATTAAAAACAAGAGTTTTGGGTCTTCTCTTCACCCTCCCACATCCTCCAAGACTGCCCCAAACCACAATGTAGTCACATATTTAGCTATCAACCCGGCCATGAGTATGCAACTCTGGTCCAATTTACCTCATCTCATCTGGCTGGCCTTGTGAGCCGATCTCTTTCTGAGGGAGCGTGACCTACCTGAAGGTAACTCTACCCTCCTTCCAGTTCGAGCTCACACACCATTTCCAACCCATGCATCCTTCATATCACTAGGTGCACACTGCTTCTGTAATCTCTGGGCACTACAGTCGTTCCCATCTTCTTCCCAGAATTCCTGACGCCACTTAGCTTTCCCAACGTAAGATACCAATCCTATCCTATGGAAAAAGACCTCCTGGCCTCCTTTCTTGGATACAAGTCCTGATTTTCCACATAGGCAAATTAAAATGATAAACTTTCTTTATCTTTCCACAGGTAGCCTGAGGCAGACTAGCGTTATTTCTCATCAGCAGTGAGGGAGCCACAGAAAGGAGAGGCCCTTTTAGTTAACTACGAGAACAGATCTGAAGCCAGACGAGCAAGGTGGAGCCAACACTGGTGCCTCAGGACAAACTGGAACAACCATCAGTGCACCAATCCTATGGACTCTGCAGGGGATAAGGTGGGACCTCCACGCTATCCCCTTCCTTGCTCCTCCAAGAACAGCCAAAGAAAACTAGAGTCAGCCCAAATCGGAATATGAGTTACCTTACACTGCTGAGCATAACAGCACTTTTTTAGGATCACCTGTAATCTAATTTACTCCCTTTGACTCCAAAACACACTGATATCTCACTTCAATCTTTCAGGTAGAGTAATAACTGTTGGGAAGTTAATGATTACAGAAACACAGTTGGTCATCTGAAAACATTTCAGATGTTCCAGTGTGTCAGCACTCTGGCAGAGTAGCCTTAATGAAGTAGGCTGAAAAATAAAACTATGCAGATTAACATATCCTAAAAGAGTTTAGGTAAGTCCGGACGACCAAAATACTGATTGCAAAATGACTAGAATAATCCAGGTATGGGATTAGCTGTGATTCAGAAACAAAAAGTCAAATAAAACTATAGCTCAGATCTGTGATTTTTTAAAAAAAAATTCTTATTATATATACTCTGAGGAGTAATAATTCCTAGCAATATACCACATTAAACTAGTTTTCTAGTATTCCGACTTTGACAAGTACAGCAAAGGATAATTTGTGGGGAGTCGAGATGGTTATCTTCTACATCTGCCTCAGGAGACAACAATACCCCTACTTTAGTTCATCCTTGTCTTTAATAATGTACTACACATTTACCCTGACAAAATTAACCTAAATCATATCCAGTCAGATTTTATTTTTAATAAACAAAAGTTCCTAAAACTTAAAAGTGCTTCCAAGTTCCAAAGCTATCAGATTTCATCAGATCTCATCTAGAATCACATAGTTTTAAAGCAAACCTTGGTATCTACGTTTGTAAATTTTTCATTAATGAACATTTATTAACTGCCTAACACACTACAGAAAAATGCAGTTAAGTGTTATCTCTTCTAACATAATTATTTCTTACGTTCATTCTAAAGAGGTCTAGCCTTTTAAAATCTCTTCTTGGAGGAACACTGGTTGTCCATTTCTGAATCTCCACCAAGTTCCCATGAAGAATTGAAAACAAACAGTGAAGTCAATTTAAAACTCAACTCACAACATTGTGTGATCTTCTGGATGTTGGAAGAGATACGCTGGGCCAACTGGGCGGGGTCACCACCAATGCCTGGAGTGTAAGACATGGTTGATTTGCTTGTTCACTAATTTCATCAGCTGTTGGTGAGCAATGCCGTTTTCTCAGCAGTTACCTAAATAACATAAAAGTCACATAATTATACCTATTTTAAAGTTACTCCTTATATTTTACAAATTTGATGAACCTAACAGGGTTGAAATTTACCAAAGGAACCTGTCAAAGAGTAAAACTCACATGCTGATATTTTAAAAAATGGTCTTTATAGGGTAGAACTGAATTAAACATGTTAAAGAAAATAAGGTTCAAATTATCCATTCCCTTTGGAAACATCTTTGATCTCGCAAAGGATGACTTCAATTCAGTTCAGTTCATTTGCTCATTCGTGTCCGACTCTTTGCGACCCCATGAATCACAGCACGCCAGGCCTCCCTGCCCATCACCAACTCCTGGAGTTCACTCAGACTCACATCCATCGAGTCAGTGATGCCATCCAGCCATCTCATCCTCTGTCGTCCCCTTCTCCACCCCCAATCCCTCCCAGCATCAGAGTCTTTTCCAATGAGTCAACTCTTCACATGAGGTGGCCAAAGTACTGGAGTTTCACCTTCAGCATCATTCCTTCCAAAGAAATTCCAGGGCTGATCTCTTTCAGAATGGACTGGTTGGATCTCCTTGCAGTCCAAGGGACTCTCAAGAGTCTTCTCCAACACCACAGTTCAAAAGCATCAATTCTTCGGTGCTCAGCCTTCTTCACAGTCCAACTCTCACATCCATACATGACCACCAGAAAAACCATAAGTGCCTTTTCTGTGTATCCTTTTAACCATTTGTATATTTTTCTCCTTAACTAAACTGTGAGCAACTATAGGCCAGGGTCCACATACTATTTATCTTTCTTTCTCCAACATTTAAAATAATTCCTGGCAGAGAAAAGGAATTTAATTATGAATTATATGGCACACAGATTTCAGGCTTTCCCCAGAAATTTCATTTTCTCTCATTTAACATAGGAACAGCTCACTAGTGGGTCTCTAATTTTAATGGGAAAAAAGGTTCAATTTGAAAGAGCAGAGCCAACAAGTTAAGAAAAAAGGAAACACCCTGTTAAAAGGCCCATCACACGCACACTCCCCTGACAGAGGAAGGAGGATTCTGCTGTGGAAGCCAGTATCTTAGAACAGGAAGCTAAGTGGGGCAGCTGCCACAGAAAGAGAGTAAAACAAAGATCTGTTCTTCTTCAGTTCATACCACACATCAGTCATAGTTAGGGAAAAAGAATAAAAAGGGGGTGTCCCTGTGTACAGAACTGTGCACAGCAAAGAATTTCAACTAATCCTCTACTATCTTTTCACCGAGTGTGCTCGGAACACTGTAAAGGCGTGGGCAGTCAGCACGCTAACTGAATCTGCCACACACCTGACATCCCATTAGGCCCTGGGGAGCTGCGAACAAGCAAACAAAACAATCAAGAGAAACCATCTGCTCGAATCAGTTCAGTTCAGTCGCTCAGTCGTGTCCGACTCTTTGGACCCCAAGGATGGCAGCAGGCCAGGACTCCCTGTCCATCACCAACTCCTGGAGTTTATTCAAACTCATGTCTGCTGAGATGGTGATGCCATCCAACCATCTCATCCTCTGTCGTCCCCTTCTCTTCCCACCTTCAATCTTTCCCAGCATCAGGGTCTTTTCAAATGAGTCAGTTCTTTGCATCAGGTGGGCAAAATATTGGAGTTTCTGATTTCCTTTAGGATGGACTGGTTGGATCTCCTTGCAGTCCAAGGGACTCTCAAGAGTCTTCTCCAACACCACAGTTCAAAAGCATCAATTCTTCGGTGCTCAGCTTTTTTTAAAGTCCAACTCTCATATGCATACATGACTACTGGAAAAACCATAGCCTTGACTAGATGGACCTTTGTTGGCAAAGTAATGTCTCTGCTTTTGAATATGCTATCTAGGTTGGTCATAACTTTTCTTCCAAGGAGTAAGCGTCTTTTAATTTCATGGCTGCAATCACCATCTGCAGTGATTTTGGAGCCCCCCAAAATTAAGGTCTGACACTGTTTCCACTGTTTCTCCATCTATTTCCCATGAAGTGATGGGACTGGATGCCATGATCTTCATTTTCTGAATGTGAGCTTTAAGCCAACTTTTTCACTCTCCACTTTCACTTTCATCAAGAAGCTTTTTAGTTCCTCTTCACTTTCTGCCATAAGGGTGGTGCCATCTGCATATCTGAGGTTATTGAGATTTCTCCCAGCAATCTTGATTCCAGCTTGGGCTTCATCCAGCCCAGCATTTCTCATGATGTACTCTGCATAGAAGTTAAATAAGCAGGAGGACAATATATAGCCGTGACGTACTCCTTTTCCTAATGGAACCAGTCTGTTGTTCCATGCCCAGTTCTAGCTGTTGCTTCCTGACCTGCATATAGGTTTCTCAAGAGGCAGGTCAGGTGGTCTGGTATTCCCATCTCTTTCACAATTTTCCACAGTTTGTTGTGATCACACAGTCAAAGGCTTTGGCATAGTCAATAAAGCAGAAGTAGATGTTTTTCTGGGATTCTCTTGCTTTTTCGATGATCCAGCGGATGTTGGCAATTTGATCTCTGGTTCCTCTGCCTTTTCTAAAACCAGCTTGAACATCTGGAAGTTCACGGTTCACGTACTGTTGAAGCCTGGCTTGGAGAATTTTGAGCATTACTTTACTAGTGTGTGAGTGAAGTGAAAGTCACTCAGTCATGTCAGACTCTTTGTGACGCCATAGACTATACAGTCCATGGAATTCTCCAGGCCAGAATACTGGAGTGAGTAGCCTATCCCTTCTCCAGGACAAGAATGTGAGACGAGTGCAATTGTGTGGTAGTTTGAGCATTCTTTGGCATTGCCTTTCTTTGGGATTGGAATGAAGATGGTAAGAATACACAGAAGAACTATACAAAAAAGATCTTCACGACCCAGATAATCACGATGGTGTGATCACTCACCTAGAGCCAGACATCCTGGAATGTGAAGTCAAGTGGGCCTCACAAGGCATCACTACAAACAAAGCTAGTGGAGGTGATGGAATTCCAGTTGAGCTATTTCAAATTCTAAAAGATGATGCTGTGAAAGTGCTGCACTCAATATGTCAGCAAATTTGGAAAACTCAGCAGTGGCCACAGGACTGGAAAAGGTCAGTTTTCATTCCAATCCTAAAGAAAGGCAGTGCCAAAGAATGCTCAAATCAAATCTTCCATTTATGAGAATGACAAAGTTAATAATATAAAACAATAAAAGCAATACAAGCCTGCCCTCTTCTGTGACATTAGTTTTAGGGGGCAGCAAGGATGGGTAGCTTTAGAACCAGAATCCTGGAACTGAATCCCCTCTCTGCTGGTGGGTGGGTTGGATCAGTAGAAAGTCATGTGCCAGGCAAAAGTGATAGGGATGGGGAAAAGGAAACATGACTATCACTCTTCTCTAAAAAGAATTTATGAAACTCAGGTGTAAGACTTGGATACCTGAGTATGACTATATGAAAAACAACAAAGGCAAAGACATGAAGCTGAGGCAGACAGACCCAGACCACGTGGACCGTATGAAGGCAGTGTGTCAGTTACCAAAGGAAGGGGAAATCTATGGTCAACCCTGGATCCGATGCCTCATGGTCAGATAAGCAGGAGATGACACAGAGAAGGAAAAGGTGCAATGGCCTAACATTTACTGCACATTTGTGAAATGAAAAGCATCTCACATAGACTGTCTAATTTAATTTTCAAGTTCTCCCCTTTAAAGTAGGTAGTGGCAAATAAACCTGGCTTTCTGCTGCTGCTAAGTCGCTTCAGTCGTGTCCGACTCTGTGCGACCCCATAGATGGCAGCCCACCAGGCTCCCCCATCCCTGGGATTCTCCAGGCAAGAACACTGGAGCGGGTTGCCATTTCCTTCTCCAATGCATGAAAGTGAAAAGTGAAAGTGAAGTCGCTCAGTCATGTCCGACTCTTCGCGATCCCGTGGACTGCAGCCTATCAGGCTCCTCCATCCATGGGATTTTCCAGGCAAGAGTACTGGAATGGGGTGCCACAATGAGCAAATTGTGGCATATGAAGATTAAGTAACTGGACAAGTACCCCAAATGACCCACTAGGCAGAGGTGGAATTCAATTCCAGGGTCCTGGTTCTAACAGTCCCTGCTGCCCCATAAAACTGATGTCACAGAAGAAGGTGGGCTCTGGATGCTAGGTTTGGTTTGAATATGTTGCAAGAACCCACTGGAGATTTCTGGTAATCAGGGGGAAGAGACCACAAGGAAATATGTGTCTTTCATCTAATGGTTGGTGCTGGTAACAAGTACAACAGTGGAATGGCTGAAGCAGAAAAAACAGTACTGGGGCCATGCCTGTGCTCTGCTGTATTGAGGCCACCCTGGAATCCCTGGGAAGTTTTAGATGCTCTCCATTCTCTCTCCGTGATTGACAGGTCCAGTTAATCTATTCTGAGCCCTTTGGACTTCACTAAGTAATTGTCAGAGACCTAAAACCAATTTCATAAAAGGGTAAATCAAACTTCTACTCAAACAGTAGAACCACTGCAGCAGGGCAGCAGGAATAAGATTACTCCCAGGTAG
Organism: Oryx dammah; assembly: GCF_014754425.2. Lineage (NCBI taxonomy): Eukaryota > Metazoa > Chordata > Mammalia > Artiodactyla > Bovidae > Oryx > Oryx dammah. Next base: position 57,764,389 of record NW_024070188.1, read on the forward strand.
CCTTGGATTTGGGCTTGCAGCCACCTGAAGAGCTGAGGACCCAAACTACACTGGACCTGGGATTCAACGAGATCAATACTATCCCAAGCTGCCTACAAAACACCAACTAGATCTCTAAATTTTGCATCTTTTTTCCCCCAGTAAGAGCTTGGGGGTTGAAAAGGGCTTCCCTGATGACTCAGTGGGTAAAGATTCTGCCTGCCAATGCAAGAGACACAGGAGACGCAGGTTTAATCCCTGGGTCAGGAAGATCACCTTGAGAAGGAAATGGTAACCCACTCCAGTATTGTTGCTTGAATAATCCCATGAACAGAGGAGCCTGGTGGGCTGCAGTCCAAAGAGTTGGAAATTGAGCACAACAGCTTTACTCAGATACAAGGCACACAGCATACACTCACCCATTTAAAGTGCACTATCCAATGGTGTTTTAAATACTCATAATGAAAAGTTGTGCAACCACGACGTCACTGCCAGAACGTTTCCTTACCCTCCAAATAAAGCTGATACCCATTAGCAGTGACTCCCCATTTCTCAACAAGCTCCTAAGCTGCAGGCCACCACTCATCTATTTTATGTCTTTACAGGCTTGCCAGTTCTGTACATTTCATATTAAAGGAACCATACAATGTGTTCTTTTTGTGACTGATTTCTTTTTCTCAGCAGGTTTTCAAGGCCCATTCATGTTGCAGCATGTATCAATTCTTCCTCCATGTTCACTGCTGCTGCTGCTGCTAAGTTGCTTCAGTTGTATCGGATTCTGTGCCACCCCATAGACAGCAGCCCACCAGGCTCCCCTGTCCCTGGGAATCTCCAGGCAAGAACACTGGAGTGGGTTGCCATTGCCTTTCCCTTCCTGTTCACTGCCAAATAATATTTTACTGTACAGAAAGGGGCAACATCCTCCTGGCTCACTGATCTCTTTCTTTCTCCTTTCCCTCTTATCAACTAGGCTCACTGCCTACACAAACACACTAGATGAGGACATGTTCCTCTTTCTTCTTGACGTACTCTCTTGGGGGTGCTCTTCTGTCCACACACACACAAATGAGTCTCACATCCCTATCTCCAAGTCACACTCTTCACTCTCTGCAGTGTCTCTATGTCTTTGAAGCTGCAGGAACTCACCAACTGCCTTTTCAGCTACCAGTGGAACTGGCAAAAATGGGAAGTCTCTACTTTGAGGAAGACACTTAACATTTGGGCCTGCAGCCAGGATCCAAATGAGATAATGCACATCCAGGGACCAAGAGCTTTCCTACTCTACACAAAAGAAAGGAAAGCTCCGCTCTTGCATCTGCAGGAGCAACATCAACAGATCATAACCACTTTCCCTGCCTGAGGACCACCCGACCACAGGAGTAGCTGAGGCCCGCTTTCTCCCCCAGAGTGGGGAGTATGATCACTGAGTCCCATGGACTGCCACTTCGTATTGTAGCATTAACCTTAACCCTCAGGACTCAACAAGCCTAGGATAAGCCTTCCCACTGTTTTCTTTTATGGTCTCCTTTTCTGCTCTTCAGAGAATCAACCAAATAGCTACAAACTACCGGTGTTCCTCATCCCTTTACTCAAGAGCCTACATTTGAGGAAGTTCCTGCTGGTGAGACAACTAAGCGTCATTCATCCAAAAGGGCTGCCACTGTTGGATTGGTTGGTATTTCCTTAGAGGAAGGGTGCAGTGGTGAGTCTCTTGGCTCAGTGCTGAGCTAAGAATGAAAAGAAACTGTGATCGATGGAAGGGAAAGAAAAACTCAACAAGATTATTGCTAACATTATTTCCTAAGCATTGTGTTTAGGACTTCCATGTTTATTTTCTCAGTTGATTCTTCCACCAAGCCTACGGAGATAGGTACAACAATAATTATGATTTTTTTACATGAAGAAATTGAGGCATAATGAGAATAAGCAACACACTTAATGTAAGAAAAGAACTAAAATTTGAAACTAAATCTTAAAGCCTACTATATTTTTAAAACACAAAACCATGTTGTTGCTATATTTTAAAACACAAAACCATGTTGTTGCTGCCCTGTACAACAAAATTAAGGACAGGTGAGCCCACTAAATTCAGAAACACCAAATTTACCACCTTTCTGCAGACTCTGTGTGAAATCTGGCTAAACTCAAGGAAGATGGGGAAATAGGCCTGGAGGGACTTCATGATGAATCAAGGTAACACGGCTGCATAGCTTCCTCATCTTCTCTTATTCTGCTCATAGTGATATCTAAAAGACAACAGTGACTGGCTCTCCTGATGATGAGCTATGAGAAATAAAGGATCCAAACAACCAACTATACTGTAAAATACATAGAAACAGATACACAGCTAACTATAAACTGATTTAAAAGTGTATGATCTTTGCACACAGGTTACATCCACCAAATTATTCTGATGTCTGCTTTGCATGTCACTCTCCATCCAGCATATAGCCCAGAGCTAAAATGCACCAAAGCACTCACGCTGTATATTTCTGAAAGGCCATTCAGAATTCCTAGTTTTATGACTCAGACTAACTATACCTCATTATCTAAACTTGCACTATCAAGTGTTCACACCTGTGTGGCCACTGGCTTGGACAGCTCACAGATGGAACATTTCCATTTCAGCAAAGTTCTATTGAACAGTGTTCACCAAACATCTCAAAAAATAGCATTCTATAAGGCTATATAAACATTACAAAGGGAAAGATGGGAAGAGAGGATCAAAGTGCGATACTTGTCTGAGAATCTTAAGACTATTTCCAAACAGCACAAAGAAAAGAACAAAGGGGATTTTAAAAAGGAATCTTGAGCATCAAACATTATTCCTAGTTACTAATGGACACAGTGCAGAATCCTTAAAATTCCAATTAACATAAAGGTCATGTTCTATAAATTCAATGTGGATAAAGCAATAGAAATAGTTTATAGTCAGTTTCACTTTCTTAACGGTGAGCATCAGCAGTACTTCCCTCCAACCTGTGCTCCAAAAATAAGCTCCCAGAAGGGCAGGTTTATTTTGTTTGTTTTTGGTGGTGGTTTTTTTTTTTTTTTTTTGGTCTATTGCGTAGACTGCTCTACTTTCAGTATCTGTATATATAATAAGTGCTTAATAAATATTTGCAAAACAAATGTACCTATATCCTAAGAACACACACCCAGGCTGAGGGTTAATATAACCACTCCTAAGACAGTGAACTCGAGGGCTTTCTTTCAGATCCAGGATGTCCCAGACTTATCGCTGACTTGGGCCACTGCTCCATGCTATCTCCTCTCCCTGGAGAGCTCGTCCCATGACCCCCGCCCCCTCCCTCGGTGACTTGCTCTTTTTCTCCCCGAAAGTCACATCACATGGCTGGAGAAGTATTCTACGGTCACTTTGATCTGAAGTGCGGAGTCACCATTCTGCCACTCTGCTGGTTTAACCTACTGCATCACAGTGCTAATCATCATTTAAAATGATCTAGTCAGTTCATCATTTATTATCTATTCCTACCTCCGGAATATAGAGATGAGAGACAAGTCTGCCAGTCTTGTGGAATTCACAAGTGCTGGGGCCACAGAAGATGATCCACAGATGTCAGGGTGATCACTCTACCACAAGCATGAGCACTGTCAACATAAGTTGCATTAACTGCACTTGTGAGCTCACCTCCTCCATCTGGTAAATTATCATACTATCTCGGTTTGGTCCACAATACCAAGAACTATTTTTTACCCTTTCATGCACTAAGCTTTCAAATTAAATGGAATTATAGCAAACTTTACTCAGACTCACTGCAGGTGTTCTATACCATTTATTTTTTAACCAGCAGCCCCTGGCTAAAGTTTGAGATCATAATCAAAATTCAGACTGATTTTGAGATCAGGAACAGTAGAAGTAAGATATCTGAAGAAAAATGTAGATGTTACTGAGTTAACATGGTATCATGTTAACTTCTTCAGAAAATCTGAACTAGAGCATAATTCTTAACCAGTCAAAAGTCTGGGACAAACTTCTCAAAGCGGCCTGCCAAGCAGAGGCCTGTCCACATCACAGCACACAGTTTAACACTGCTATAAGTCTCTGCCCTGGCGGCGGGGGGGAGGGGGCGGGGAACGGTGATCAGGACAACTCTAGAAGAAACGTTCACCTCCAATATCACTGAACAGCACAGCATTCATAACCATTTTCTTTTCTTCCAGATGCTGTGAAAAATTTCAGTTCAGTTCAGTCACTCAGTCGTGTCCAACTCTTTGCAACCTCATGAATCGCAGCACGCCAGGCCTCCCTGTCCATCACCAACTCCCGGAGTTCACTCAGATTCACGTCCATCGAGTCAGTGATGCCATCCAGCCATCTCATCCTCTGTAGTTCCCTTCTCCTCCTGCCCCCAATCCCTCCCAACATCAGAGTCTTTTCCAATGAGTCAACTCTTCGCATGAGGTGGCCAAAGTACTGGAGTTTCAGCTTTAGCATCATTCCTTCCAAAGAAATCCCAGGGCTGATTATATACAATTACGGTCAGAATATGTTGATCTGAATTAAACAAAAATTAACGTATGTCTACAAGAGCCAAGCAAATGTAAGAAACTTGAGAGGAAAAAAATATACAGCATTTGACTGGAAGGGCATTTTTTTCTTTTTGTCTGAATTTAAGGAAAATAACAACCTAAAAAACAAGAGAGGCGGGGTCGGGAGGTATCCTGGAATATTTTATGTACCTGCAAAGGGCTTTCTGCAAGCCAATTAAGGGCAGGTCCTCAGATGGTAAAGAATCTGCCTACAATGCAGGAGACGTGGGTTAGATCCCTGGGTCGGGAAGATCTCCTGAAGGGAATGGCAACCTACTACAGTATTCCTGCCTGGAAAATTCCACGGACAGAGGAGCCTGGAGGGCTAGAGTCCATGGGGTCGCACAAGAGTCGGACACGAAAGAGCGACTAACACTTTCCTGCACTGAAAAGATCAAAGAACCAACTACGATGAGCCTTCGAATAAACAGACGGCTCCTTTACTACAGAAATGTATGTCTTCAGTTCTGTATTCGAGAAGTGAAGTAGCTCAGTCGTGTCCGACTCTTTGCGACCCCATGGACTGTAGCCCACCAGGCTCCTCCGTCCATGGGATTCTCCAGGCAAGAATACTGGAGTGGGTTGCTATTTCCTTCTCCATCTGTATTCGAGAGAACTTTAAAGCGCGTTTTCTAAATCCGTGCGTTAAAAAGAGGAAGAGGTCAACTGGTGTCCAGCCCGAGGCAGAAGCTGGATTCCAGAGCTGGGCCGGAACGGCTCGGGCACCAGCCCCGCCCGGGAGCGCGCAGCCCGCCGGTGCGCCTGAGCGAGCGCGGCCGGGGCGGCCGGGGGCGGAGGCGAGGCTAGAGCGCAGCCGGCGCTGGGCGGGCCGGGCTGGCAGGGCCGGCGGGACCCGCCTGATCGGGCTGCGCACCCGCGCCAGCCGGCTGGGCGTGGGGAGCAGCGCGATCTCGGAGCAGGGTTAGCGCCGGCCCTCCGACTCCCGGGAGCCTGCCGCAAAGCGCAGGGGCGGCGGCCACCTGACAACGCGCACAAAAAACGAGGTGGCGCGGCAGCAACGGGTACACGCGCTTTCGGGGCGCCCCGCCAGAGACACCCCCTCCAGAGGCTCCTCTTACCCCGACCTCCTCGGCTTCCTTCTTCTTTGGCCGCGGGGACCCAAGGGCCCCTGAGCCCCCAGCTACGATTCTCAGCTGATGGGTGGTGGCGCTGGAACGCTCATTGCGCATGCCCGCAATACCACCGAGGGAAGGAGGCGGGGCTTTCTCCCCTCTCATTGGCCAGTGGAATTGAGTGACAGCTGCCTTCCCCGCCCCCTCCGGGTCTAAGCTAAGAAATAGGGGTTCCTGCAAAATTACATAGTACATAGGAGGTGTTCTTTGAGGTCTGAAGTGCGGATGGCGAACGCCCTAGTTTGCGTGTAAAAAACAAGAAGAAGGAATGGAGAGCTGCTGTTTTCTTTATCGGGTCATTTCGGCCTCCCTAGACTTCAGGCCGTATCATCAACGCATGCCTTATCTTGTTTCCCAACACTTAACTCTACAGTAGACCGTATTCGCAGGTCCATTAAAAAAATGCAAACGTATAAATATGCAGTTCTTGCAGTTCTAACAGGAACAATGAAGGAATAAACGAAGAGTAATTTCCTTGTGCTCTCTTAGAGAAGTTTTCATAGCATCCTTGAAAGGCAGGAAGTAGTTTTCCCAGGATTTGAAATGAGCAGAGAATGTTCTTATGATAAATATTCAAATATAAAGTAATCGTTAGATAAAAAGCATCAATTGCTTCAGGTGAAAGAAATACCAGATTAATTAATGAGGTCTTTATTGGAGCTTCTCAGGTGGTGCCATAGTAGTAAAAAATCTGCCTGCCAATGTAGGAGACCCAAGAGACACAGGTTCGATCCCTGGGTTGGGAAGATCCCCTGGCATGGAAAGTGGCAACCCACTCCAGTATTCTTGCCTGGAACATTCCATGAACAGAGGAGCATGGTGGGCTACAGTCCATGGGGCTACAAAGAGTTGGACCCAACTGAGCACAAAGCACATATTTGTCTTTATTAAGGCAACAGTATTTTCTGAAAGGATCATCAGGACATCAAAATCCAGATGAACTAAGCTGGAAAAGAAATCTAAAGCCAGAATACTTTGAATTGGTACCACCCAAGCAAATTTTTGGAGAAGGAAATGACAACCTACTCCCGTATTCTTGTCTTGAGAATTCCAAGGACAGAGGAGCCTGGCAGGCTACAGTCCATGGAATGCAGGGAGCTGGACATGACTGAGGGACTAATACTTTCACTTTAGGAGCAAATTTTAGGTTGTTTGTAATTATGCATACAAATGTACTTAAGTGAGAGGTCACCCAAAGATAAGAAATATGAGACTCTCCATTTATTTTTCATTTTTCTCCTTTAAACAGAGAAATGAGAACAAGAAATTTTTTTTTTTTAATTTTGTGGTTATGCTGCATCTTTGTTGCAACACTCAGGCTTTCTCTCGTTGCCCCGTGGCATGTGGGATCCTAGTTCCCTGACCAGGGATCAAGCCCACATCCCCTGCAATGAAAGGCAGATTCTCAACCACTGGCCCACCAGGAAAGTCCCCAAGAAATGTTTTCTATTTCTCATTTTTCCTGAAGAATACTGTGGTATAAGTGTGACAATAGACAGCAACTTATACTTTCTCTCTGTTAAGAGGGGACAATAGAAAAAGATGGGCAGGATTGTCAGACAAAACGCACACACCTGCATCTGAAGGGGCAGCTTGATTCAGCTAGAGCCGATTGTAGACTTTTGGGACCAGACCACCTAACCTGCCTCTTGAGAAACCTATATGCAGGTCAGGAAGCAACAGTTAGAACTGGACATGGAACAACAGGCTGGTTCCAAATAGGAAAAGGAGTACATCAAGGCTGTATATTGTCACCCTGCTTATTTAACTTCTATGCAGAGTACATCATGAGAAACACTGGGCTGGAAGAAACACAAGCTGGAATCAAAATTGCTGGGAGAAATATCAATAACCTCAGATATGCAGATGACACCACCCTTATGGCAGAAAGTGAAGAGGAGCTAAAAAGCCTCTTGATGAAAGTGAAAGAGGAGAGCAAAAAAGTTGGCTTAAAGCTCAACATTCAGAAAATGAAGATCGTGGCATCTGGTCCTATCACTTCATGGGAAATAGATGGAGAAACAGTGGAAACCGTGTCAGACTTTATTTTTTTGGGCTCCAAAACCACTGCAGATGGTGACTGCAGCCATGAAATTAAAAGACGCTTACTCCTTGGAAGAAAAGTTATGACCAACCTAGATAGCATATTCAAAAGCAGAGACATTACTTTGCCTACTAAGGTCCGTCTAGTCAAGGCTATGGTTTTTCCTGTGGTCATGTATGGATGTGAGATTTGGACTGTGAAGAAGGCTGAGCGCCGAAGAATTGATGCTTTTGAGCTGTGGTGTTGGAAAAGACTCTTGAGAGTCCCTTGGACTGCAAGGAGATCCAACCAGTCCATTCTTAAGGAGATCAGCCCTGGGATTTCTTTGGAAGGAATGATGCTGAAGCTGAAACTCCAATACTTTGGCCACCTCAGGTGAAGAGTTGACTCATTGAAGAAGACTCTGATGCTGGGAGGGATTGGGGGCAGGAGGAGAAAGGGACGACAGAGGATGAGATGGCTGGATGGCATCACGGATGAACAGGGAGGCCTGGCGTGCTGTGATTCATGGGGTCACAAAGAGTCGGACACGACTGAACGACTGAACTGAACTGAACTGAACTGAACTGATAATCAAATTATCAACTTTGTTGAGATACAGTGGAAACTCTGATTTTTATGTGAAATTTTTTTCCAGTATTCTTAACCTTTTTATAAAACATTCTGTAATCAAATAAAATATGTATTTCAGCCTTTGTAATAGATGATAATTTCAGCCATCGAGTATTAAAGCTGAAGAAAGCCTAACAGAAAAGCTAGCTCTATTTCCCCATTTGACAGATAAAAAAAATCTGAAACCCAAAGAAGCATCATCAAAATCACACAAATAATTATGAGAAGCAGAGGTCCAGGTGACCTAATTCAACATTTTGATTTCTTCCTTTATTTCATTCAGCAAATATTCACTGATGCTCTGCCCTGTGCTAGGTGCTGTGTGAGGCAATGCAAATCTCAAAATGAGATTACAGTATTTTCCCTCAATGAATGAAATCTCTCCCAGAACACTCCGAGAAATGCTGTGATAAAGATTTCTACACAGTGCCGAGGGAGCCCAGAGATCAGGATCACTTACAGGGACAGGGACCATTTCAAAAAAGGAAGAGTTACTAGAATCTTGAAAAATGTGTAAAAGTTTACTGGGGAGACAAGATGGGAAAACATTCCACTCGAAAGGAAGAACATATAAAACATAAAATCATAGGCAAGTGTAAACTCTCAGGGATCTCTTATGACTTTCATTAGATAAAGCAAAGTGGGTGGAATGGAGGGGCATGAGATTAGAAAGTCAAATGGAATTTACATACTGAAAACCTGCATATCATGTTAAATGAATACCTAATACGAGTTACAGGACGAAAGCAAAGGTGTGATGTGCTCATAATTCCATTGTATGAAGAAGACTTTGGAGAATGGGGGAAAATAAAGAGAAATAAGAGTGAGAGGAGCTTCCCAGATGGCGCAGTGGTAAAGAATCCACTAACCTAATAGAGTCTTGCCAAGAGAACGCACTGGTCATATCAAACACCCTCTTCCAAAAACACAAGAGAGGACTCTACACATTGACGTCACCAGATGGTCAACACCGAAATCAGATTGATTATGTTCTTTACAGCCAAAGATGGAGAAGCTCTACAAAGTCAGCAAAAAAAGACTGGGAGCTCACTGTGGCTTAGGTCATGAATTTATTATTGCCAAATACAGACTTATATTGAAGTTCAGTTCAGTAGCTTAGTCGTGTCGGACTCTTTGTGACCCCATGAATCACAGCACTCCAGGCCTCCTCGTCCATCAGCAACACACAGAGTTCACTCAAACTCATGTCCATTGAGTCAGTGATGCCATCCAGCCATCTCATCCTCTGTTGTCCCCTTCTCCTGCCCCCAATCCCTCCCAGCAACAGGATCTTTTCCAATGAGCCAGTGATTCACATGAGGTGGCCAAAGTATTGGAGTTTCAGCTTTAGCATCATTCCTTCCAAAGAACACCCAGGACTTATCTCCTTTAGGATGGACTGGTTGGATCTGCTTGCAGTCCAGGGGGCTCTCAAGAGTCTTCTCCAACACCACAGTTCAAAAGCATCAATTCTTCAGTGCTCAGCTTACTTCACAGTCCAACTCTCACATCTATACATGACCACTAGAAAAACCATAGCCTTGATGAGACGGACCTTTGTTGGCAAAGTCTCTGCTTTTTAATATGCTATCTAGGTTGGTCATAACTTTCCTTTCAAGGACTAAGCGTCTTTTAATTTCATGGCTGCAATCACCATCTTCAGTGATTTTGGAGCCCCCAAAAATAAAGTCTGACAGTTTCCACTGTTTCCCCATCTATTTCCCAGGAAGTGATGGGACCAGATGCCATGATCGTTTTCTGAACGTTGAGCTTTAAGCCAACCTTTTCACTCTCCTCTTTCACTTTCATCAAGAGGCTTTTTAGTTCCTCTTCACTTTCAGCCATAAGGGTGGTATCATCTGCATATCTGAGATTATTGAGATTTCTCCCAGCAATCTTGATTCCAGCTTGTGCTTCATCCAGCCCAGCATTTCTCATGAAGTACTCTGCATAGAAGTTAAATAAGCAGGGTGACAATATACAGCCTTGATGTACTCCTTTTCCTATTTGGAACCAGTCTGTTGTTCCATGTCCAGTTCTAACTGTTGCTTCCTGACCTGCATATAGGTTTCTCAAGAGGCAGGTCAGGTGGTCTGGTATTCCCATCTCTTTCAGAATTTTCCACAGTTTATTGTGATCCACACAGTCAAAGGCTTTGGCATAGTCAATAACGCAGAAATAGATGTTTTTCTGGAACTCTCTTGCTTTTTCGATGATCCAGCAGATGTTGGCAATTTGATCTCTGGTTCCTCTGCCTTTTCTAAAACCAGCCTGAACATCTGGAAGTACACAGTTCACGTATTGCTGAAGCCTGGCTTGGAGAATTTTGAGCATTACTTTACTAGCATGTGCTACTGCTACTGCTAAGTCGCTTCAGTCGTGTCTGACTCTGTGCGACCCCATAGACAGCAGCCCACCAGGCTCCCTTGTCCCTGGGATTCTCCAGGCAAGAACACTGGAGTGGGTTGCCATTTCCTTCTCCAATGCATGAAAGTGAAAAGTAAAAGTAAAGTCGCTCAGTTGTGTCTGACTCTTAGCGACCCCATGGACGGCAGCCTACCAGGGTCCTCTGTCCATGGGATTTTCCAGGCAAGAGTACTGGAGTGGGGTGCCATTGCATGTGAGATGAGTGCAATTGTGCACTAGTTTGAGCATTCTTGGCATTGCCTTTCTTTGGGATTGGAATGAAAACTGACCTTTTCCAGTCCTGTGGCCACTGTTGAGTTTTACAAATTTACTGACATATTGAGTGCAGCACTTTCACAGCATCATCTTTCAGGATTTGAAATAGCTCAACTGGAATTCCATCATCTCCACTAGCTTTTTCGTAGTGATACTTTCTAAGGCCCACTTGACGTCACATTCCAGGATGTCTGGCTCTAGGTGAGTGATCACACCATCATGAAGCTCTTTTTTGTACAGTTCTCCTGTGTATTCTTGCCACCTCTTCTTAATATCTTCTGCTTCTGTTAGGTCCATACCATTTCTGTCCTCTATGGAGCTCATCTTTGCATGAAATGTTCCCTTGGTATCTCTAATTTTCTTGAAGAGATCTCTAGTCTTTCCCATTCTGTTCTTTTCCTCTATTTCTTTGCATTGATCGCTGAGGAAGGCTTTCTTATCTCTCCTTGCTATTCTTTGGACTCTGCTTTCAGATGCTTATATCTTTCCTTTTCTCCTTTGCTTTTCGCTTCTCTTCTTTTCACAGCTATTTGTAAGGCCTCCTCAGACAGCCATTGTGCTTTTTAGCATTTCTTTTCCATGGTGATAGTCTTGATCCCTGTCTCCTGTACAATGTCACGAACCTCTGTCCATAGTTCATCAGGCCCTCTATCTATCAGATCTAGTCCCTTAAATCTATTTCTCACTTCCACTGTATAATCATAAGGGATTTGATTTAGGTCATACCTGAATGGTCTAATGGTTTTCCCTACTTTCTTCAATTTAAGTCTGAATTTGGCAATAAGGAGCTCATGATCTGAGCCACAGTCAGCTCCCGGTCTTGTTTTTCCTGACTGTATAAAGCTTCTCCATCTTTGGCTGCAAAGAATATAATCAATCTGATTTTGGTGTTGACCATCTGGTGATGTCCATGTGTAGAGTCTTCTCTTGTGTTGTTGGAAGAGGGTGTTTGATATGACCAGTGCATTCTCTTGGAAAAACTCTATTAGCCTTTGCCCTGCTTCATTCCGTACTCCAAGGCCAAATTTGCCTGTTACTACAGGTATGTCTCGACTTCCTACTTTTGCATTCCAGTCCCCTATAATGAAAAGGACATCTTTTTGGGGTGTTAGTTCTAAAAGATCTTGTAGGTCTTCATAGAACTGTTCAACTTCAGCTTCTTCAGTGTTACTGGTTGGGGCATAGGCTTGGATTACCGTGATATTGAATGGCTTGCCTTGGAAAAGAACAGAGATCATTCTGTCATTTTTGAGATTGCATCCAAGTACTGCATTTTGGACTCATTTGTTTACCATGATGGCTACTCCATTTCTTCTACATTTACTCCATTTCTGCCCGCAGTAGTAGATATAATGGTCATCTGAGTTAAATTCACCCATTCCAGTCCATTTTAGTTCCCTGATTCCTAGAATGTTGACATTCACTCTCGCCATCTCCTGTTTGACCACTTCCAGTTTGCCTTGATTCATGGACCTAACATTCCAGGTTCCTATGCAATATTGCTCTTTACAGCATCGGACCTTGCTTCTATCACCAGTCGCATCCACAGCTGGGTATTGTTTTTGCTTTGGCTCCATCCCTTCATTCTTTCTGGAGTTATTTCTCCACTGATCTCCAGTAACATACTGGGCGCCTACCGACCTGGTGAGTTCCTCTTTCAGTATCCTATCATTTTGCCTTTTCATACTGTTCATGGGGTTCTCAAGGCAAGAATACTGAAATGGTTTGCCATTCCCTTCTCCAGTGAACCACATTCTGTCAGACCTCTCCAACATGACCCGCCCGTCCTGGGTGGCCACACACAGCATGGCTTAGTTTCATTGAGTAAGACAAGGCTGTGGTCTGTGTGATCAGATTGGCTAGTTTTCTGTGAGTATGGTTTCAGTGTGTCTGCCCTCTGATGCCCTCTTGCAACACCTACTGTCTTACTTGGATTTCTCTTACCTTGGACGTGGGGTATCTCTTCACAGCTGCTCCAGCAAAGTGCAGCCACTCCTCCTTACCTTGGACGAGGGGTATCTCCTTATGGCCACCCCTCCTGACCTTGAACATGGAGGGAAAATCATTCGGAGAAGGCAATGCCATCCCACTCCAGTACTCTTGCCTGGAAAATCCCATGGATGGAGGAGCCTGGTGGCCTGCTCTCCATGGGGACATGACTTATCACGCACACATGGAAGAATGAGAGAGAGAGAGGTTTGACTACTTAGGAGGTTGCTGCGATAGTAGTATCCCCCCATTTAAGGATCTCTCCAGTATCAGAGACATTGAAGGACTGTAGTAAGGCAAATACACTGGAGAAGAGGAGGTGAGGACTGCTTTGAGAAATATTTAAGAAGACTTGAAAACCAGTTACATATGGAGAATGAAAGAGATCTCCTTTTTTTAAGACATGTAACTGTTAAGCAGAACACGATGTAGCTGAGATCTACGACTGCTGATACAGCAATTGTAGTTTGAGCAGGGAGGTGGGGAAGCAAGGGGGCAACGTGATGATATGTTTAGCTTAGGACATTCTGCATTGGAGATTCTGGGGATCTGAGATGTGTGGTGTCTTTTAGGTACTTGAGAATCTGAACTGGTGTTCCAAACGGGATCTCTGGTTGGAGCTCTGGGAAGAGATGAAGTCACTAACTATAAAGATGAGGTGTTGTGAATTTTCTGTGTCTAAGGAAGGGCAGGAAAAAAAACCCTTGAAAAGGAGTGATCAGAGAGGTAAGAAGTAAACCAGGAAAAAGTGTAGTAAAGAATGAAGAAAAACACTTCTAAAAAGGAGGGAATGACAGCACATGTCATAGGAAGTGCAAATAAATTAAGAACCAAAATTTGTGCATTGGACTTGGGAATTTAGGAAGAGGCATTTCAATAATTCAAGAATCTATCATTGCAGAGAATTTATATCTGTGTGACATCTGCTATACCTTCCACATCCTATCATGTTTGATAGAATCCTGGGCTATGGGAGGGGCAAGCACAAAGTACTGCAGAAGAAGTGGATGTTTGGTGGTCTCTTCAGGTCCCATGTTAGTTACTGACTGAATCGGAACCAAAGCTCAACTGTCTGATTCCTGGGCTCCTTCCAACTTCCCATATTTTAAAACATATTATAAATGGATTTCTTCCAGCTCTTTTGAGAACTAAGAATAAGATTTCACACCTTTGTATATATTTTGCATTCAAGTGAAAAAATAGATATAGTTTAGGTAGCCTTGCAAAATTTAGAGATACAGAAGATAAATGAAAGACTTCCTGATATTTATGGTATCCCATCTGAGCACGACTTAGCGACTAAACAACAACAACAACAAATCTGAACATCAGCCTGCTTCTTAGTGGATTCTTTACCTCCTGAGCCACCTGCGAAGGCCCTAGTAAAATTCAGCCAGGTACCTCGAATCCAGTAGCGCTCAAAAATTCTGTTCATTTTACAGGTTATCATTTCACTTCTCGCAAAACAAATCCTTTATATTTGGAGAAATTACCAGATGATGCTGTGAAAGTGCTGTACTCAATATGCCAGCAAATTTGGAAAACTCAGCAGTGGCCACAGGACTGGAAAAGGTCAGTTTTCATTCCAATCCCAAAGAAAGGCAATGCCAAAGAATGCTCAAACTACCACACAATTGCACTCATCTCACACACTAGTAAAGTAATGCTCAAAATTCTCCAAGCCAGGCTTAAGCAATATGTGAACCATGAACTTCCAGATGTTCAAGCTGGTTTTAGAAAGGCAGAGGAACCAGAGATGAAATTGCCAACATCCGCTGGATCATCAAAAAAGCAAAAGAGTTCCAGAAAAACATCTATTTCTGCTTTATTGACTATGCCAAAGCCTTTGACTGTGTGGATCACAATAAACTGTGGAAAATTCTGAAAGAAATGGGAATACCAGATCACCTGACCTGCCTCTTGAGAAACCTATATGCAGGTCAGGAAGCAACAGTTAGAACTGGACATGGAACAACAGGCTGGTTCCAAATAGGAAAAGGAGTACGTCAAGGCTGTATATTGTCACCCTGCTTATTTAACTTCTATGCAGAGTACATCATGAGAAACGTTGGGCTGGATGAAGCACAAGCTGGAATCAAGATTGCTGGGAGAAATATCAATCACCTCAGATATACAGATGACAACACCCTTATGGCAGAAAGTGAAGAGGAACTGAAGAGCCTCTTGATGAAAGTGAAAGAGGAGAGTGAAAAGGTTGGCTTAAAGCTCAACATTCAGAAAACTAAGATCATGGCATCTGGTCCCATCACTTCCTGGGAAATAGATGGGGAAACAGTGGAAACAGTGTCAGACTATTTTTTTGGGCTCCAAAATCACTGCAGATGGTGACTGCAGCCATGAAATTAAAAGACGCTTAGTCCTTGAAAGGAAAGTTATGACCAACCTAGATAGCATATTGAAAAGCAGAGACATTACTTTGCCAACAAAGATCCATCTAGTCAAGGCTATGGTTTTTCCAGTGGTCATGTGTCGATGTGAGAGTTGGAGTGTGAAGAAAGCCGAGTGCCAAAGAATTGATGCTTTTCAACTGTGGTGTTGGAGAAGACTCTTGAGAGTCCCTTGGATTGCAGAGAGATCCAACCAGTCCATCCTAAAGGAGATCAGTCCTGGGTGTTCATTGGAAGGACTGATGCTGAAGCTGAAACTCCAATATTTTGGCCGCCTCATGTGAAGAGTTGACTCATTGGAAAAGACCCTGATGCTGGGAGGGATTAGGGGCAGGAGGATAAGGGGATGACAGAGAATGAGATGGCTGGGTGGCATCACCAACTTGATAGACAGGAGTTTGAATTCTGGGAGTTGGTGATGGACAGAGGGGCCTGGCATGCTGTGATTCATGGGGTCACAAAGAGTCGGACACGACTGAGCAACTGAACTGAACTGAACTTGTGTTTGAAGGCTTGTAACTTGGATTTTTCAGGGCTAGCAATTTTGGGGATTTGGGTCTTCTTGGAAAGATTTTGAAGGGCAATCAGAAATAAGTTTTTGCATGGGAATTGCTATCTGCATACTAGTGTCCTTATTAATATAAATACTACCTAAATAACCTTTGCCATGTAGGCTAGGGAACTCTTCACTGCTGTATCTCCAGTGTTTAGAATAGTAATTCTAGTGAACAGAAGGAGATAATTGCCCATTCATGTGACAGCCCCTGAGCTAAAAATTTTTTTAAAGGACCACCATGTGATCTTGTGGGACAGCTAGAGAAATAAAAGACACAAAAAGAAAAATACAGCAAGGCAAGGAATTTATTGATAAATGAGAGCAAGAGTACTTGTGAAAGTTTGGTTTTGATTATTAGTGGGAAAACCACAGCTGTTTTAAGAAATCGGTCCTAGACTAAGAGGCAGCTGAAATTAATATCTAATAAACAAGGTTGCTTCATTGTGCCTTGCTTTTAGGCACCCCTCACCTTCCTTTGCCGGAGAAGGCAATGGTACCCCATTCCAGTACTTTTGCCTGGAAATCCCATAGACAGAGGGGCCTGGAGGGCTGCAGTCCACGGGGTCGCTGAGGGTCGGATATGACTGAGCGACTTCACTTTCACTTTTCACTTTCATGCATTGGAGAAGGAAATGGCAACCCACTCCAGTGTTCTTGCCTGGAGAATCCCAGGGACGGGGGAGCCCGATGGGCTGCCGTCTATGGGGTTGCATAGAGTTGGACACGACTGAAGTGACTTAGCAGCTTAGCAGCACCTTCCTTTGCAGTCTCTTTGTTTTCTAAGACCACCCTGTGCCTACTTAAATGCCAAGGACAGAGCAGATTTTGCTCTCACTTTTAAACATAGAGCTAATAGGCATCCCAGAGAAATCTTACGTGGACAGTTCCAGCATGACAGCATGACAAATGGTATGTTCATTTCTAATTTTACCTCCTAACTATTGTCAGTAGGTGGCCTTTTATCTCTGTCTCTCATGGTCTGTGTCCCAATCCACCGGCATCTGTCCCTCTACTCCACTCAATGTCATTATTCTCCAAGGCAGCACTGAATATTTGAAGCACAAATCTGAAAACATTACTTCAGGCTTCATGTCATCACCATGATTGCCACATGCCCTCAAATGTACTTCTTAGAAATAAAAGTGCCTGGAATGGGCAGGGGTGAGGGATTGTGTAAGGTTGGGAGAAGGAATCATAGAAGGGGTCTGCCTTCTTGCATTTAACAGCATGCCTTTAAGATACATGCACACTATTGTATGAATCAATAGTTTGGTCTTTTCTATGGCTAAGTAGCATTCCATTGTCATTATATAACACTATCTGTCACCTATAGGTTGTTTCCAATTTGGGGCAATTACAAATAAAACTCATATATGTGTGCAGGTTTAGATAAAAGTACTCGTTCTCAATTCACTTAGGTAAATATCTAGAAGTGGGATTGTTGGGTTGCTTATGTTTAATTTTATAAGAAACTGTTGAATTGTTTTCTAAAGTGGTCATATAATTTTGCATTCACATCAGCAATGAATGAGAATTTCTTTTGCTCTAATTCCTTGTCAACCTTTGATATTGTTAGATTTTCTTTTTCAATTGTGTCTATTCTAATAGATGTATAGGCTTCCCTGGTTGCTCAGCAGTGAAGAATCTGCCCTCAATATAGGAAATACAGGTTTGATCTCTAGGTCAAGAATATCCCCTGGAGAAGGAAATGGCAACCCACTCCAATATTCTTGCCTGGGAAATCCCATGGACAGAGGAGTCTGGCAAGCTACAGCCCATGGGATCACAAGAGTTAGACACGACTTTGCGACTAAACCACCAAACCAATAGGTGTGTGGTGGCAGATGTCACTGTGGGTTTAATTTCATTTTCTTAATGATATTGAACATTTTTATATGCTTATTTAAAATCCATATGTCTTCTTTACTGAAGTATCTGTTCAAATTGTTTGTCCATTTTTTTTGTTTGTTAGATTGTCTCCCTATTGTAGGGTTTTGAGAGTACTTTATATTTTCTGGGGCTGTAACAAACGTGTCATTTGCAAATATTCCTCCTATTTTTTTAGCTTGTCTTTTTTATTTTCTTTCCAGTGTTTTCACAGAGCAAAAAATGTTATTTTCTATAAAATCCAATTTGCCACATTTTTCTTTTTATAAATCATGCTATTGTTGTTGAATCTTTTCATTACCAAATCCAGAATTACACAGATTTTCTTCTAAATTGTTTTCTTAAAGTTTTATAGTTTTACTTTTTACATTTAGATCTACAATGCATATTAATTTTTATTTTTGTATGAGGTGTATATCAAAGTTTTGGTTTCTTTTTTTTTAAATATGGATGTCTAATTGTTTCAGGATCAGTTGTGGAAAAGACTTTTTTTCTCCATTGAGTTGCCTTTGCACTGTCAGCTAGAAATTGGCATGTGCTATGGGTACTTGCCTCTACCTCTGCAAAGACTAAATCATGTCCTGCTGTAGCTGCTGACCTTCAACATCCTCTGAAAGGAGTTCAGGGTAATGGAGAAATGAGGCACTCTGTGCTTCTGGAAAAACTGGTGGGACAGGTTTTCAGATAGATGTTCTCAGGAGGTGATTTTATGAGCCCAATTCTTGTAGCTCCTCATATCTAGAAAAGTGTTAAAATCCTTCATGGTAATGACTGTTTCTCATGACTAGCAGAAAGTTTCATAAGACTAGCAATAGCCTTCTGGAAAAATATGGGCCTGATTGCATGTACTCTCCTTTCAACAAAATCACATACATACTGTCCTCCCCCACTGCCTCTTTGGAGCAGTTTCTCAGAGTTATCTGAGGTGCTGTCTCTCGGTCAGCAGGCCTCATTTTGCCCCATATATGTAAAGTAAAAATTAAAAAGTAAAAATTAAAAATAAATAAATAAATTTATTAAAAAAAAAAAAACTCAATTTGCAACTCTCATGTTGTGAATCTTAAGTAGACAGCACTCTAGTCAAAAGTCAATTAAAGAGGAAAGTGAAAGTAAAGAATTAGTTGCTCAATCGTGTTCAACTCTTTGCAATTCCATGGACTGTAGCCTGCCAGGCTCCTCTGTCCGTGGGATTCTCCAGGCAAGAATACTGGAGTCAGTTGCCATCTCCTACTCCAGGAGATATTCCTGATCCAGGGATCGAACCCCGGTTTTCTGCATTGCAAGCAGTTTCTTTACCATATGAGTCACCAGGGAAGCTTTCTCAGTTAAAGAAAATTAACATCTTAACAAAACCGAAACTCTCAATTCATGAACACAGTATATCTCTACATTTATATAGCTTTTCTTTTATTTATTTTTAATAAGTGTTTTATCATTTTCAGTATACAAATCCTGAACATATTTTGTAAGTCATATGTAATGTATTCATTTGTTTGGATGCTGTTATAAATGTGTTTTTTATTTCAAATTCCTCTTAATCTTAACCAACATGTATGGATCATTAACATTTAAAGTATGTTTGAGTTAAATCTATGATGTTTCAATTAAAGTCTACCATCCTGTTAACTGCTCATTTGTTCCTTTTATTCTTTTTCTGTTCACCTTTTTCTTTCTTCCCTGGGTTTAATTAGGAATTTTTAATAATTTTATTTCCTTTATTGACATATGTTTCTTTCCATTTTTAAAATTAATTTGAGTCTTGGTAAATGTCACATTGTACTTGAAAATATGTGGGTTATTTTCAGATATCTTTTTATGTTGATTTCTAACATAATTCCACAGTGATAAGAGAACAGACTCTGTATTATTTCAATACCTTTAGACCATGAAATTTTTGCACCTTATTTTATGTTCCTGGATATGTTCTAGTGTCTTCTAGATTACAGTCTATGGAGAATTAAATAGAATTTATATCCTATTTTTGTGTGAAAATTGTATAAATCTTATTTATATTGAATTGGTTCATATTGTTTTCAGGTCTACTAATATCCTTCTACTTTTCTGTCTATTCATTCTATTAATTTTTGAGAGTTTGATATTGAAACTCCAACTAAAAATATTAATTTATCTACTTAAAAAATTATAATATATCGTGAAACTATATGTAACTTTCTTCTGTATTTTCCAAATCTCCTGTAAATGTGTTGTCATACTTTCATAATTTAAAAAAAAAAAGAAAGAGAAAAAAATTAATTTGAGCCTACCTTCAAGTAATATTTCTAAGGACATTATAGTAGTGTTTTCCTAAATCCTCCCTCTCTTTCCTTGTATAGTTATTGTCATGCATTTCACTTTTACATATGCTATAAAAACATAATGTATTTTACGGATTTAATATGGTCATCCATATTTTAGAGCAATTTAAAATGAGAAAAACATTTATTTTACCTTCATATATTCCATTCCTGAATCTCTTTTTCTTTGAGTAGATCTAAGTTTATGGTTTATGTTATATTCCATATACCTTAATGACTGCTTTTATCTTGGGGTGAAAAAGGCAAGGAAAGCAGAATGGGATGATTTGTATTTATGACACGTGTCAGTTCAGTTCAGTTCAGTCGCTCAGTTGTGTCCGACTCTTTGCGACTCCATGAATCGCAGCACGCCAGGCCTCCCTGTCCATCACCAACTCCCAGAGTTCACTCAGACTCAGACTCCATCGAGTCAGTGATGCCATCCAGCCATCTCATCCTCTGTTGTCCCCTTCTCCTCCTGCCCCCAATCCCTCCCAGCACAGTAGAGAGAAAGCTTTCTCTTTACTCTCTTGGCTTTCCTGGTGGCTCAGTTGATAAAGAATCTGCCTACAGTGCAGGAGACCGGGGTTCAATACCTGGGTCAGAAATATCCCTTGGAGAAGAGAATGGCTACCCACTCCAGTATTCTTGCTTGGAGAATTTCATGGACAGAGGAGCCTGGTGGGCTACAGTCCATGGGATCCCAAAGAGTTGGGCAGGACTGAGAGACTAACACTTTAGGTTCAGCAGCTGGGCCTTGTGAATTAAATTAACAGAAGACTGATTAACAGGACAAAAGGTTTAGTTTGCATGAATGTTGGGGCAAACAGAGGAAGTCACTGGTTTATTACATGTTAACAAACAAAGATAGAAACAAAGGTTTGTATGCTTAACTCCACAGGGGAAAGGTAAGCAGAAAAAACTTAGAAAAGCAAATAGGTTTCTTTCAGTTCAGTTCAGTTCAGTCACTCTTTGCGACCCCATGAATCGCAGCACGCCAGGCCTCCCTGTCCATCACCAACTCCTGGAGTTTACCCAAACTCATGTCCATAGAATCGGTGATGCCATCCAGCCATTTCATTCTCTGTCGTCCCCTCCTCCTCCTTCCCCCAATCCCTCCCAGCATCAGGGTCTTTTCCAATGAGTCAACTCTTCCCATCAGGTGGCCAAAGTATTGGAGTTTCAGCTTCAGCATCAGTCCTTCCAATGAACACCCAGGACTGATCTCCTTTAGGATGGACTGGTTGGATCTCCTTGCAGTCCAAGGGACTCTCAAAAGTGTTCTCCAACACCACAGTTCAAAAGCATCAATTCTTAGGCACTCAGCCTTCTTCACAGTCCAACTCTCACATCCATACATGACCACTGGAAAAACCATAGCCTTGACTAGACAGACCTTTGTTGGCAAAGTAATGTCTCCGCTTTTGAATATGCTGTCTAGGTTGGTCATAACTTTCCTCCAAGGAGTAAGCGTCTTTTAATTTCATGGCTGCAATCACCATCTGCAGTGATTTTGGAGCCCCCAAAATAAAGTCTGACACTGTTTCCACTGTTTTCCCATCTATTTCCCAGGAAGTGATGGGACCAGATGCCATGATCTTCATTTTTTGAATGTTGAGCTTTAAGCCAACCTTTTCACTCTCCTCTTTCTCTTTCATCATGAGGCTTTTTAGTTCCTCTTCACTTTCTGCCATAAGGGTGTTATCATCTGCATATCTGAGGGTATTGATATTTCTCCCAGTCTTGATTCCAGCTTGTGCTTCTTCCAGCCCAGCATTTCTCATGATGTACTCTGCATAGAAGTTAAATAAACAGGGTGACAATATATAACCTTGATGTACTCCTTTTCCTATTTGGAACAACTCTGTTGTTCCATGTCCAGTTCTAACTGTTGCTTCCTGACCTGCATATAGGTTTCTCAAGAGGAAGGTCAGTTTGTCTAGTATTCCTATATCTTTCAGGATTTTCCACAGTTTATTGTGATCCACACAGTCAAAAGCTTTGGCATAGTCAATAAAGCAGAAATAGATGTTTTTCTAGAACTCTCTTGCTTTTTTGATGATCCAGCGGACGTTGGTAATTTGATCTCTGGTCCCTCTGTCTTTTCTAAAACCAGCTTGAACTTCTGGAAGTTCACAGTTCATGTATTGCTGAAGCTTGACTTGGAGAATTTTGAGCATTACTTTACTAGCAAGTGAGATGAGTACAGTTGTGCAGTAGTTTGAGCATTCTTTTCATTGCCTTTCTTTGAGATTGGAATGAAAACTGACCTTTTCCATTTTCTTTAGGAAAGAAACCTTCTTTGGAGAAGGCAATGGCACCCCACTCCAGTACTCTTGCCTGAAAAATCCCGTGGACAGAGGAGCCTGGTAGGCTGCAGTCCATGGGGTTGCTAAGAGTTGGACATGACTGAGCAACTTCACTTCACTTCACTTCACTTCACTTGAGCATTCTTTTCATTGCCTTTCTTTGGGATTGGAATGAAAACTGACCTTTTCCAGATTTCTTTAGGAAAGACAAATAGGTTTTTAGGAGAACAGACTGGCGGTAGAAAAGTTTGGGTTAATATTTGTCTACATAGGCATGAAAGTGAAAGTGAAGTAGCTCAGTCGTGTCCGACTCTTTGCAACCCCGTGGACTGTAGCCTACCAGGCTCCTCCCTCCATGGGATTCTCCAAGCAAGAATACTGGAGTGGGTTGCCATTTCCTTCTCCAGGGGATCTTCCCAACCCAGGGATGGAACCCGGGTCTCCCTCATTGCAGGTAGATGGTTTAACCTCTGAGCCACAAGGGAAGCCCCTACATAGGCATAAATGGTCTTAAAACTAAAACTTCTTTGAGGAAGGAACTTGGGGTAGGTTTACAGCGCATAAAGCTTCCCAGTTGGCTCAGTGGGAAAAGAACTCACCTGCCAATGCAGGAGATATGGGAGATGTGAGTTCAATCCCTGGGTTGGGAAGATCCCCTGGAGAAGGGTATGGCAACTCCAGGATTTTTGCTTGGGAAATCCCATGGCAGAGGACTGGCAGGCTACAGTC
This sequence comes from Oryx dammah, assembly GCF_014754425.2. Lineage (NCBI taxonomy): Eukaryota > Metazoa > Chordata > Mammalia > Artiodactyla > Bovidae > Oryx > Oryx dammah. Next base: position 57,787,565 of record NW_024070188.1, read on the forward strand.
CATGGGGTCACAGAAGACTCAGACATGACTTATAGTCCATACGGTCGCACAGAGTGGGACACTACTGAAGTGACTCAGCACGCACGGATGCATGCACGTAGTTGAGTTCCCCCTTCTTGGAGTAGATATGCCCCGAAGTGGAATTTTACAGCAGCCTAATTTGCCAGAATTTACTACTTTTAAACAGATAAGAGAAGTTTTGAGAAAGCTTTCTTTTTCTTCTTCTTTGCATCCGTTGAATCTCAAATGCTTTCAGCTTAAAATATTCTTTACACGAAAGTAGTCTCTCTTTTGGGGTGCTGATTATCTTCACAGAAAAATTTATAAGTTCTTTATTAAAATCATGAACACAGTTAAAGAAAATGACAAATGAACAGAAAATATGTGCAAATTCTAGCACAAATGGTTCAGAGCTTCATCACTTATAAGAAAGACAAACCTCATATGGAGGAGGCTATTGATTCTCCAATCAAATTCCCTTTAACTGCTAATGGAACCAAACCACAGCGGCTGTATTGGCTTAGAACAAATCACGACTGCCTTCTCTGGAGAGTTACCCTTGACTCAAGATGAGCTGTTCCATGAAGAAGCTCGCATGCCCTGATCCCATAGACTCAGTCAATGACTGACTGAACTGAACTCCTGGAGTTGTGGTAGAATGGATTCTCTGGTGCAACCTGTGCTCCTATGGGATGGACTGAAGCTAGTCTCCAGCCAAGACCACATTCCTAGCTTTTCCCCTGGCTCATCTTCCTTTCCTTATTTCCTTTCTCTTCTACACTTTCTTCTCACCTTCTCTTGTACCCCAGTTCAGTTTCTGCATCTAGAGACACCAACCTAAGACATCACACTAGTAAAAGTAGCGAAAGCTCAGAATAGAAAACTCACAGAAGAGTCTTAGTCCAAGCTTCCCAAAAAGGAGAGCCTAAGGCAAAATTTTATATACTAAAGCTTTTTTGATAATTGAAATATGTTTGACACATAATGTGCAAGTTTAAGGTGTACAACATGTTGACTTGATACATTTTTGTATGGCACTATGATTGCCATTGTGACATTAGCTAAGACCTCCATCACGTCATGTGATCACCATTTCTTTTTATGGTGGGAATAACTGAGGTCCAGTCTCTTAGCAGTGTTGAGATGCATTTCTAAGTCCAAGATAGAAACATTCCTGCCCAGGAAGCCACGTTAGCAAACCAAAATTTAGGTAACTTTGCATGTAGAGACTAGAAGCTCTGCAGAAACCTAGACTCATGGTTGGGAGGCAAATAGACACAGCTGTGTTGGACTGTTCTTGGTGGTTGGATCTCCTGGAAACAAATGGCTGAAATTACCTGGGACTGAGCATATCTGGAAAAGTTTTTAAACTGCAGGAGAAGAAATCAACATAGCCAATAATCATACTTGAAAAGCCAACAAAAGTACAAAAGGAAAAGCAAAATAAAGCAAGTTGATTTGTGGTTTTTGTTTTGACCTGTTAAAAAACAAATCTGGGCTTAGTGAAAAGGGAATTTCCTTGAAAGTTATTGCAGTGGAGAGAAAGGAGCTGTTGCAGTGAGGAGAGCCTTTAGATCACAAGATCTCTAAGGTCTCGGGAGTTAGGTAATAGGCCGTTTCTTTACTAGAGAGGAGGAAACCAGGCTAAGAAGAACTAGGTGTCAGGACTTGGAATGAAAGGGAGTGACAAGATTAGAAAGTGTTTTGTCCTGAGGCCAGTCCTTTCTCAGGAGAGGCTGTTAGGGAGGAGCTGGCCATTTGTAGGGAGAGGCTGGCCGTTTGTTGGAACGCTGAGGATAGACCAAAGTTCAGGCACCTGGGAAAGATGGAGTCTTAACCGATGTTTGAACAAAACAAGCATTTTGTTCTGATTGATTTGTAGAGACTAGAAGTTCAGCCAATCATTTATGAGGCTAAGAATGGGAATTTGATCTAGTCTGTCCCACCTGGTCATACATAAACAAAGAGGGCATCTATGAGTCTTACCTGTGTAAAAAAGGGCTCTACACTGTCACATGCGAGAGACTGGGCATATAGGAATGATACTACATAGTGCTAACAGGTAGATATAGGGGGAAATGGACACTCTTACAGTGTGGCAGTTCTATAAATTGACACAGCCTTTCTGCAAACTTTTTTTTTTTTGTATTTATTTATTTATTTTTTATTTATTTTTTATTTTACTTTACAATTCTGTATTGGTTTTGCCATACATTGACATGAATCCACCATGGGTGTACATGCGTTCCCAAACATGAACCCCCCTCCCACCCCCCTCCCCACAACATCTCTCTGGGCCATCCCCGCGTATCAGCCCCAAGCGTGCTGTATCCTGCATCGGACATAGACTGGCAATTTGATTCTTACATGATATTATACATGTTTCAATGCCATTCTCCCAAATCATCTCACCCTCTCCCTCTCCCTCTGAGTCCAAAAGTCCTCTATACACATCTGTGTCTTTTTTGCTGTCCTGCATACAGGGTCATCATTGCCATCTTTCTAAATTCCATATATATGTGTTACTATACTGTATTGGTGTTTTTCTTTCTGGCTCACTTCACTCTGTATAATCGGCTCCAGTTTCATCCATCTCATCAGAACTGATTCAAATGTATTCTTTTTAATGGCTGAGTAATACTCCATTGTGTATATGTACCACAGCTTTCTTATCCATTCATCTGCTGATGGACATCTAGGTTGTTTCCATGTCCTGGCTATTATAAACAGTGCTGCGATGAATATTGGGGTACATGTGTCTCTTTCAATTCTGGTTTCCTCAGTATGTATGCCCAGCAGTGGGATTGCTGGGTCATAAGGCAGTTCTATTTGCAATTTTTTAAGGAATCTCCACACTGTTCTCCATAGTGGCTGTACTAGTTTGCATTCCCACCAACAGTGTAGGAGGGTTCCCTTCTCTCCACACCCTCTCCAGCATTTATTGCTTGCAGATTTTTGGATCGCAGACATTCTGACTGGTGTGAAGTGGTACCTCATTGTGGTTTTGATTTGCATTTCTCTAATAATGAGTGATGTTGAGCATCTTTTCATGTGTTTGTTAGCCATCCGTATGTCTTCTTTGGAGAAATGTCTATTTAGTTCTTTGGCCCATTTTTTGATTGGGTCATTTATTTTTCTGGAATTGAGCTGCAGGAGTTGCTTGTATATTTTTGAGATTACTTGTTTGTCTGTTGCTTCATTTGCTATTATTTTCTCCCATTCGGAAGGCTGTCTTTTCACTTTGCTTATATTTTCCTTTGTTGTGCAGAAGCTTTTAATTTTAATTAGGTCCCATTTGTTTATTTTTGCTTTTATTTCCAGAATTCTGGGAGGTGGATCATAGAGGATCCTGCTGTGGTTTATGTCGGAGAGTGTTTTGCCTATGTTCTCCTCTAGGAGTTTTATAGTTTCTGGTCTTATATTTAGATCTTTAATCCATTTTGAGTTTATCTTTGTGTGCGGTGTTAGAAAGTGATCTAGTTTCATTCTTTTACAAGTGGTTGACCAGTTTTCCCAGCACCACTTGTTAAAGAGATTGTCTTTACTCCATTGTATATTCTTGCCCCCTTTGTCAAAGATAAGGTGTCCATATGTGTGTGGATTTATCTCTGGGCTTTCTATTTTGTTCCATTGATTTATATTTCTGTCTTTGTGCCAATACCATACTGTCAAAGAGAGAAAAATCAAATCAATAAAATTAGAAATGAAAATGGAGAGATCACAACAGACAACACAGAAATACAAAGGATCATAAGAGACTACTATCAGCAATTATATGCCAATAAAATGGACAACGTGGAAGAAATGGACAAATTCTTAGAAAAGTACAATTTTCCAAAACTGAGCCAGGAAGAAATAGATAATCTTAACAGACCCATCACAAGCACGGAAATTGAAACTGTAATCAGAAATCTTCCAGCAAACAAAAGCCCAGGTCCAGACGGCTTCACAACTGAATTCTACCAAAAATTTAGAGAAGAGTTAACACCTATCCTACTCAAACTCTTCCAGAAAATTGCAGAGGAAGGTAAACTTCCAAACTCATTCTATGAGGCCACCATCACCCTAATACCAAAACCTGACAAAGATACTACAAAAAAAAGAAAACTACAGGCCAATATCACTGATGAACATAGATGCAAAAATCCTCAACAAAATTCTGCAAACTTTTAAATGCAATGTACTAACTCTTCAGCCCATCAACAACACCTTTAGAAATCTATACTGAGGAAATGCCTGGACAAGTGTGCTGAAATGACATATCACAATATGATTTTAAGTGTCAAGTGTTTGGGAACAAAATAAATATCTGTCAATGGAATTCCCTAAGGATATTTGCACACAGACAGCAGTGTAGCTTTAATAAAGACAATGGAAAGGAAGACCATCATGTGGTGGTTAAGAGTATGCTGTTTGGAATCAGGCTGCCTGGGTTCAAGCCGCAGCTCTAGCACTTAAAGTTGTGTAATGGCACCCCACTCCAGTACTCTTGCCTGGAAAACCCTATGGGCAGAGGAGCCTGGTAGGCTGCAGTCTATGGGGTCGCTAAGAGTTGGACACAGCTGAGTGACTTCACTTTCACTTTTCACTTTCCTGCATTGGAGAAGGAAATGGCAACCCACTCCAGTGTTCTTGCCTGGAGAATCCCAGGGACAGAGGAACCTGGTGGGGTGCCGTCTATGGGGTCGCACAGAGTCGGACACGACTGAAGCGACTTAGCAGCAGCAGCAGCAGCAATCTTGGGCAACTCACTTACCTTTTCTGTGCCTCAGTTTTCCTACCTGTCAAATGGTACGAACTTTCAACTATAAAATAAAGTCCTGGAAATATAATGTACAATATGGTGACTATAGTTAAAAGCAGTGTAATGTATATTTGGAAGTTCCTAAGAGAACAGATCTTAAAAGTTCCCATCACAGTAAAATAATTGTAGCTATTCAATAAGTGTGGTGATGGTTGTTAACTAAACTTATTCTAGTAGTTACCTCACAGTGTGTACTTATCTCAAATCATTATGTTGCACACTTAAAACTAATAAAATGGTATATGTCAGTTATACCATTACACCAATTATATCTCAATTTAAAAAATCTCGTGCTAATTAGAATGGAAGATTATTGAAGTCTGTTAAGGAAAAAGTGTACGTGTTAAAAACACTGAAGAAATTCTTAGAACAGTTACTCAGTTTACAGTTTAGGAAATAATCCAGCTGAGCCGTGGCTTTGAATATTCCTAGTTATGACCTTCAATGGATATTCTCCTCAAAACTTGCTAAAGCATTTCCCCTCCAAGTTCTTTTTTCCTTGTTGAAGTCATCGATATAATTTCGATGCCTCATTTTTTCATAAGCCACTGAATCAAAGAGGTAGAGAAAGGGACTAAAAAGCTGTCTTCAGACAGTTACAGAAAGAGCTGAAGACAAAGACACAGTCGTTTTAATGATTAAATGAGTTAACAATGTAAAACATCTGTGAGAGCACCTAGCACAGGGATGTACTCGGTACGTGTTAGTTCTTGCTACTGTAGGGGTCACGGCCAGTATTAAAGCAGTGTGCACAGATGTTGACCTTGCTTCAGGAAAGACCTCGGGAGGAGGAGGTTTTTGTGATGCTGGGATATGAACGAGGAAGAGATACTGAAATGTGCAGTGGGGACGGGGAATCACTTCTCTTTCTGTTTTCTTCATCTTTTCCTTTGTTTATCTATCATTTGCCTTTTGCTGTCTGTTCATCTCATCTCCCCTCATCTCACGTTATCGCATTTTATTTTCCACTTGGACCTTTCTTGGGATTCACTGAAGTGCCATGATCAATGATCAGATCAAACAAAAATGCATTATAGCTTTCTATTTGGTAGATTATTATGAATTAATAATGAAATACAATGAGCCATTAGGACCCTGGGCTTCCCTGGTGGCTCAGTCGTGAAAAAAATCTGCCTGCAGTGCACAAGATGCATGCAAGAGGTGCAGGTTCAATCCCTGGATCAGGAAGATCCCCTGGAGAAGGAAATGGCAACTCCTTCCAGTATTCTTGCCCTGGAAACCCCATGGACAGAGGAGCCTGGTGGGCTACAGTCCATGGGGTTGCAAAAGAATCAGACATAATTTAACAATAAAACAGTTAAGACCTTGATTTAGTTGAAAGAATAGCCAACTGTTCTTCCTAAGGCACCTGGATCACATACACACATAGGATCGTAAAACATTGAGTGGGAGGTATTTGGAGACAGTGAATAACATCTTGGGGTCACTGTACCTATTAGAAACACAGTCACTAGTGTAAACTGTAAGCACCCTGTCAAGTAAAAGTGAAAAGTGCCAGGAACAGCTAAACATGTACGTAAAACCACATGTATAAATCGACATGTGTATAATCTGTCTTTTTCTTATAACAAATTGAAACCCAGAGAGTTTGAAGATGGGTTCAGGGTGAGAGAAATTAGGAACTTGAATATAATCTGTCCTTACTCACTTCAGAGTCTCTGACTGGAGAACATTCTACAATAAAACATCAGCTTTGCTCTCCCAGGGACCTCCCCTCACCCCTTCCTTGTTCCCTGGAATGCTCCTCCTTCCTCTCTCCAGAGTTCTTATCTCAGAGCTCTGTAATTGTTTGCTTGGCCTCTGCCAAACTAGACCATGAGCAGGTTAGGGGTTGTGACTTTTATCTGCATTCTTAGCACCAAACATGGATGCCTGGCTCTAGAAAGTGCTTAGCAAGTGTGAGTGGAAAGAATGGACCTGATTTTTCTGATTGAGTTGAGAGCATTTTCTGTTCTACTAGGGCTATTTCTCCCTGGGGCAGAGTTTCTCAAGAAATGTTCTGTGGAATACCGGAATCATTTGTGGTGCATGACTTAACACACTACACCACAGTCCTAGAACTTCTGGGTGCAAGGCCTGAAATCTTAAGCACCTCATGTGATTTTGAACATGAAGACAAGTTCAAAAATCTTTCTTTGACTTGTTTGTATGGAGGGGTAGCTTGGAAGGGAGAAGGTGGGTAGTCTCTAGCTGTCAGGCTTTCAAAGTGTTTGTCATTCAGTTGCTATATCATGTCTGATTCTTTGCAGCACCATGGACTGCAGTCAGCCAGGTTCCTCTGGAACCTGGAATTCTCCAGGCAAGAATACTGGTGTAGGTTGCCATTCCCTTCTCCAGGGGATCTTCCCAACCCAGGGATCAAATCTGGGTCTCCTGCACTGCAGGTGGATTCTTTACCATCTGAGTCACCACAGAAACTCTTTTCAAAGTGTTTGGTGTGGAGCTTATTTTGGGGAGGGGGTTGGATGGTGAAGTTTTTGAACAAAACTTACTTTCTGGGCTTTAACTTAATCTTGTTTTGTCAGCCCAGTATTGCCTAGAGTGACCACTAAGGGGCAGCAGAGTACAGGGAAAAATGAAAGTGTCAAAGACCAGAGCCATTACCCCTGAAATAGATCAGTAAGAAAGACCTGCCAAGAAATAAGGAGTTAAGATGCCTCAATCCCTCATACTTTTACTATTTCATGGATTTAGATTTCAAGCATCATAACTTATACTTTTGTTAAATAAACGATTTCTCGATTTTGTGGCAGAAGATGGAAACACGGAAGTGTGAAATGGTCATTTTATTGGGTAAACTGGCTTACGAGTACATGCATGCACCTACCTTGGGAATCCGAGGAGTAAATATGAGACCTGTTCTAAGGAGGAGACTTAGATTTATGCCAGTAAGCCAGAACTTAAATAAGTATAAACTTGAGAAATAAAAGTAAAAATGAATTGATTTAAAACTCAAGGACTAGTAAGGCCTGAAAATACCGCAGACATATATACATACATACCACACATATACATTTATAATTCACAGATTAGCAAGGCTTACTAACTACAGAGAATAGACATGTAGATAAAAGATACACATATACACAAGTGTGTTCACCCAGCTTTTTTAAAGAACCTGCATTTTCAACAGAGGCCAAATCTATGGTATGAGATGCGTGTGCTGTGTGTGCTCATTCACTCAGTTGTGTCCAGCTCTTTGTGGTCCCTTGAACTGTATCATGCCAGGCTCATCTGTCCATGGAGTTTTCCAGGGAAGAATACTGGAGTGGGTTGCCATTTCCTTCTCGAGGGAATCTTCCAAACTCAGGGATTGAACCCACATCTCCTGTGTCTCCTGCACTGGAAGGCAGATTCTTTACCACTGAGCCACCTGGAAAGCTGATGGTATGGTGGCAATAAAGTAAGTAATCTAGTCTCTAGTTCAGTTAAGATTCAGGTTCAAGGTTGTAACTTTTCATGGTTAAATGAAGTTAAAAATAGTTACTATTTGCTCTTCATGGGGTTCTCAAGGTAGTAATTCAAGTCTATGTCCCAACCACTAATGCAGAAGAAGCTGAAGTTGAATGGTTCTAAGAAGACCTACAAGACCTTCTAGAACTAACACCAAAAAAAAAAAAAAAAAAAAGATGTCCTTTTCATCATAGGAGACTAGAATGCAAAAGTAGGAAGTCAAGAGATACCTGGAGTAACAGGCAAGTTTGGCCTTGGAGTACAAAATGAAGCACGGCAAAGGATAACAGAGTTTTGCCAAGAGAATGCACTGGTCATAGTGAACACCCTCTTCCAACAACATAAGAGATGACTCTACACATGGACATCACCAGATGGTCAATATGGAAATCAGATTGATTATATCCTTTACAGCTGAAGATGGAGAAGCTCTATGCAGTCAGCAAAAGCAAGACCAGGAGCTGACTGTGGCTCAGATCATGAATTCCTTATTGCCAAATTCAGACTGAAATTGAAGAAAGTAGGGAAAACCACTAGACCATTCAGGTATGACCTAAATCAAATCCCTTATGATTACACAGTGGAAGTGATAAATAGATTCAAAGGATTAGATCTGATAGAGTGCTTGATGAACTATGGATGGAGGTTCATAACATTGTACAGGACATGGTGATCAAAACCATCCCTGAGAAGAAGAAATACAAACAAGGCAAAATGGTTGTCTGAGAAGGCCTTACAAATAGTTGAGAAAAGAAGAGAAGCGAAAGGCAAAGGGGAAAAGGAAAGATATATCCATTTGAATGCAAAGTTCCAAGAATAGCAAGGAGAGATAAGAAAGCCTTCTAAAGTGATCAATGCAAAGAAATAGAGGAAAACAATAGAAGGGGAAAGACTACAGCTCTCAAGAAAATTAGAGATATCAAGGGAATATTTCATGCAAAGATAGGCACAATAAAGGACAGAAACTGTATGGACCTAACAGAAGCAGATGATATTAAGAAGAGATGGCAAGAATACACAGAAGAACTATACAAAAAAGATCTTCATAACCCAGATAACCATGACGGTGTGATCACTCACCTAGAGCCAGACATCCTGGAATGTGAGGTAAAGTGGGCCTTAGGAAGAATCACTACAAACAAGGCTAGTAGAGGTGATGGAATTCCAGCTGAGCTATTTCAAATCCTGAAAGATGATGCTGTGAAAGTGCTGCACTCATTAGGCCAGCAAATTTGGAAAACTCAGCAGTGTCCACAGGACTGGAAAAGGTCAGTTTTCATTCCAATCCCCAAAAAAGGCAATGTTAAAGAATGCTCAAACTACCACACAATTGCACTCATCTCACACACTAGCAAAGTAATGCACAAAATTCTCCAAGCTGAGCTTCAACAGTTCATGACCCGTGAACTTCCAGATGTTCAAGCTGGATTTCGAAAATGCAGAGGAACTGGAGATCAAATTGCCAAAATCCATTGGATAATAAAAAAGCATCAGAATTCCAGAAAAACATCTACTTCTACTTCATTGAGTATGTTGAAGCATTTGACTGTGTGGATCACAACAAACTGTGGAAAATTCTTCAAGAGATGGGAATGCCAGACCACCTGACTTGCCTCATGAGAAATCTGCACGTAGGTGAAGGAGCAACAGTTAGAACCAGATATGGAAAAATGGAGTGGTTCCAAATTGAGAAAGGATACGTCAAGGCTGTATACTGTCACCCTGCTTATTAAACTTATATCCAGAGTACATCCTGCAAAATGCTGGACTGGATGAAGCATGAGCTGGAATCAAGATTGCTGGGAGAAATATCAATAACCTCAGATATGCAGATGCCACCATCCTTATGGCAAAAAGCAAAGAGAAACTAAAGTGCCTCGATGAGTGTGAAAGAGGAGAGTGAAAAACTGGTTTAAACTCAACATTAGAAAAATAGAGACCATGGCATCTGGTCCCATCAATCCTGGCAAATAGAGGGGGAGATAGTGGAAGCAGGGACAGACTGTATTTTCTTGGGCTCCTAAATCACTGCAGATGGTGACTGCAGCTATGAAATTAAAAGACACTTGCTTCTTGGAAGAAAAACTATGACAAACCTAGATAGCATATTAAAAAAGCAGAGACATTATGGACAAATATCCATCTAGTTAAGGCTATGGTTTTTCCAATAGTCACGTATAGATATGAGAGTTGGACCATAAAGAAGGCTGAGCACCGAAGAATTGATGCTTTTGAACTGTGGTGTTGGAGAAGACTCTTGAGAGTCCCTTGGACTGCAAGGAGATCCAACCAGTTCATCCTAAAGGAAATCAGTCCTGAATCTTTGGAAGGACTGATGCTGAAGCTAAAGTGCCAAAACTTTGGCCACCTGATGCAAAGAACTGACTTGTTGGAAAAGACCCTGATTCTGGGAAAGATTGAAGGCAAGAGAAGGAGGGGACGACAAAAGATGAGATGGCTGGATGGCATCACCAACTCAATGGACATGAGTTTGAGCAAGCTCTGGGAGTTGGTGATGGACAGGGAAGCTTGGCATGCTGCAGTCCACGGGGTTGCAAAGAGTCGGACATGACTGAGAGAATGAACTGAACTAAATTGTTTGGTGACTTCTGTAAAGTGTCTGAAGACTGTATTCTTCAGCATAGAAACAATCAAATAAAAACAAACACTGGGAGAAACAAACTTTGTATCTCTTTGAGTTTTGGATGCCTTTGAATGAATCCATTCCCACCAGAGAGGTAGCTAATCTAACCACCTCCCCACCCTAGCCCAGACCATTCCAGGTGTTACATAGGCCTCTGTTTTAAGGATGAAAGGTGAAGGGCTAGGTGAGTTATTGTGTATTTTAATCAATCTTACTGATTTTAGACTGAAAGAGATGGGCATACCAGAATACCTGACCTGCCTCTTGAGAAACCTATATGCAGGTCAGGAAGCAACAGTTAGAACTGGACATGGAACACCAGACTGGTTCCAACTCAGGAAAGGAGTACGTCAAGGCTGTATATTGTTACCTTGCTTGTTTAACTTCTATGCAGAGTACATCATGAGAAACGCTGGGCTGGAGGAAGCACAAGCTGGAATCAAGATTGCCGGGAGAAATATCAATAACTTCAGATATGCAGATGACACCACCCTTACGGCAGAAAGTGAAGAAGAACTAAACAGCCTCTTGATGAAAGTGAAAGAGGAGAGTGATAAAGTTGGCTTAAAGCTCAACATTCAGAAAACGAAGAACATGGCATCTGGTCCCATCACTTCATGGGAAATAGACGGGAAAACAGTGGAAACAGTGGCTGACTTTTTTTGTGTGTGTGCTCCAAAATCACTGCAGATGGTGACTGCAGCCATGAAATTAAAAGACACTTACTCCTTGGAAGGAAAGTTGTGAGCAACCTAGACAGCATATTAAAAATCAGAGCCATTACTTTGTCAACAAAGGTCCATCTAGTCAAGGCTATGGTTTTTCCGGTGGTCATGTATAGTTTGAGAGTTGGACTATAAAGAAAGCTGAGTGCCGAAGAATTGATGCTTTTGAACTGTGGTGTTGGAGAAGACTCTTGAGAGTCCCTTGGACTGCAAGGAGATCCAGCCAGTCCATCCTAAAGGAGATCAGTCCTGGGTGTTCATTGGAAGGATTGATGCTGAAGCTGAAACTCCAATACTTTCGCCACCTGATGCGAAGAGCTGACTCATTTGAAAAGACACTGATGCTGGGAAAGATTGAGGGCAGGAGGAGAAGGGGACGACAGAGGACAAGATGGCTGGATGGCATCACTGACTTGATGGACATGAGTTTGAGTGAACTCTGGGAGTTGGTGATGGACAGGGAGGCCTGGCGTGCTGCAGTTCATGGGATCACAAAGAGTTGGACACGACTGAGAGACTGAACTGAACTGAACTGAAAACTGATTGTTAGCCAGAAAAATACTTATATACTGCTTATATATTAGTATCAATTTGGGAAGAATAGTTCTCCAAATCATCTCAAGCAGTCCAAACCACGGAGGAATACAAAAAAGAAACAAAATCAAAAGCCCCACAAATTCTGAAAATATAACCAGTGGAGGAAATACACTCTCCAAATAAGTTTAGCAAGTTATGAGTAAATATTTCCTTAGTCTTTACAGTCTATACTATAGGGATTTTTGAGGCTGTAATTTGAAGGAGATGTAATTTACTTCTTCCTTCTTGAAAAAATGAAGTACAGTTTATCATTACTGGTGGACTACTCAGGGGAGATGACTTATTAGATAAAATTCAGCTCTTGTTATCCTAATCAGTTCTCAGCTCAGGAGGTTACAGGCAAGATTTCAAAAGGTAAAGTAACACACAAAAAAGGGACTTTCTAACCATTAACTAATTACATTATATAAATTGTATCACTGGACTAAGAATGCTGACTGTATTTTAATGACTCTCTGCAACAAATTCCCAATCTAACTATATTAAAAACTTGGGAATAGTTTTTGAAAAGACCAAGAGGTTAGAGTTCCTATTCTCCCCCAAATGGGAGAAAAGTTACTAACTTTCATTTATTTTAACCAGAAAATTTTCCTTCTTCCAGAAGCTTTTAACATTGCCATCTCCTTCTTGTTTTAAATTGCTGAAATAGGGAATTGGAGAACCCTAAACTCTTTCAAAGAAGAAGGCAATGGTGAACAATTTCTCCCAAGCTGAAGCTGTGGAACTCTGCTACCAGAACGTCAACGGGTCCTGTGTTAAGACTCCTTACTCACCAGGTCCTCGGGCAATTCTATATGCAGTCCTCGGTTTGGGGGCTGCGCTGGCCGTGTTTGGAAACTTACTGGTGATTATTGCTATTCTTCACTTCAAACAGCTGCACACTCCCACTAACTTTCTGATCGCATCTCTGGCCTGTGCGGACTTCTTGGTGGGAGTGACTGTGATGCCCTTCAGCACAGTGAGGTCGGTGGAGAGCTGCTGGTACTTTGGGGAGAGCTACTGTAAATTTCATACTTGTTTCGATACTTCCTTCTGTTTTGCTTCTTTATTTCATTTATGCTGTATCTCGATCGATAGATACATTGCTGTTACTGACCCTCTGACTTATCCTACCAAGTTTACAGTCTCTGTTTCAGGAATATGCATTGTTCTCTCTTGGTTCTTTTCTGTCACATACAGTTTTTCTATCTTTTACACGGGGGCCAATGAGGAAGGGATTGAGGAGCTAGTAGTTGCTCTCACCTGTGTAGGAGGCTGCCAGGCTCCATTGAATCAAAATTGGGTTCTACTCTGTTTTCTCCTATTCTTTATACCCACTGTTGTCATGGTGTTTATATATGGTAAGATATTTTTGGTGGCTAAATATCAGGCCAAGAAGATAGAAAGTACAGCCAGCCACGCTCAGTGCTCCTCAGAGAGTTACAAGGAAAGAGTAGCAAAGAGAGAGAGAAAAGCCGCGAAAACACTGGGTATTGCTGTGGCAGCTTTTCTGGTCTCTTGGCTTCCATACGTTATTGATGCTGTGATCGATGCTTATATGAATTTTATAACTCCTCCTTATGTTTATGAGATTTTAGTGTGGTGTGTTTATTATAATTCGGCTATGAATCCCTTGATTTATGCTTTCTTTTATCCATGGTTTCGGAAGGCAATAAAGCTTATCATAAGTGGCCAAGTCTTAAGAGTTGATTCATCCACAGTTAATTTATTTTCTGAGGAAGCAGACATAGATTAACAAGATTGCTTCAGGAACTTAAAAACTAACTTGGAAGTAAGGTCAAGGGCAAAATTAAGTACTTGGATCTAGAGAGGCAAGTGTAATCATTTGCCAACCAGGAAGACATTAATATTTAAAAGTTAGTTATTCCAAAATTTTGTTGTGTTCATGTGTTGAATTTTGGCATTTATTTTAGAATTTAGTGATAAATGAGTAATGTTGCCTTTCATTTCATATGCTTTTATGCTTTTCTGATTCTCTACCTTTTCCTCTGAAATTTCTCATTGTTTCTTCAAATAATTTGAATTCTGTCAATTCTTTTACACTTGTTACCAATGTTAAGTTGTCCAAAATATATAGAGGCTAAAAAAATCCTACCTAACTTGAAGTTAGATTTTGGGGAACAAAAAAATCTTCTTTAAAGTATATTTTATTTAAAAGTTAATGTAAGATTACAAACTCTTGAAACTTGTTAATCTAAAAAGGACTTTAGAAAAAGGGGAAAAGCAAAAGGTGCAATGGAAATTTTCTAGTGAATTAAAGATTGAATTTTTGTGTTTTCTAAATCCTGGTCATACTTTCTCTCCATTTTATGGACATTGGGTTCACAGAATACATGTACAGTAATTACATGATTACAGAACATTTTACTATTGGAGAACATAATTTATTACAGTCAAATGAGCATGTAGACAAAGAGATGGAGTGCTTTCTTTAACAATCTGGATAAGGTGTGATGTGCTTAGTCACTCAGTCATGTCTGACTCTTTGCTACCCTATGGCTCGGCAGGCTCCTCTGTGGGGATTCTCCAGGAAAAAACATTGGAGTGGGTTGCCATGCCTTTCTCCAGGGGATCTTCCCAACCCAGGAATTGAACACAGGTCTCCCACATTGCAGGCAGATTCTTGACTGTTTGAGCCACCAAATGCTAATTCAAATGAACATTTTGTTGTACTTTTGAGTTCATTGTTTGTATTAGACACTGTATTTGGAGATATACATTACCTGAATTATAATAACAACTGAATTACCCAAATATAAACAAGGATTATTTCAAAATAGCAAGTACCCAAGTTGGTATTACAGACTCTAGGAAGATCTTTAGTTTTCTCATCTGATAACATTTCTTATTCATATGAATTTTAATTCATTTTATTTAAACATGTATGTCAAGTGTTTAAGGTGGAGAAAAATTGGAAAAAACCAAGAATAAGGTGATTTGCCTTCTTAAATCTTTGAATCATAGCCTTAAATCTTTATTTAGGTAACTCATTTTCACAGACTATTCTATAACAAACTTGTTTAATGAGGTGAAAAGAAGAGATAATTAAACAGAGTTACATAAACTTTGTATGTTATATGTTTTATTAAAAAAAACTGTGAAATACTTTATATAAAGTTAAGCTAGTTCACATTTATGCATTAATACCTTTCAAATAGAGCTGACAGTATTTAGGAGAAAAAAAATAAAGATAAAGGAGGATGAAGAGAATATGGAGTCTTCATGCAGAACACCTATCTGGTTCAGACATGATGTCACCAAACAGGTCTACTGGTCATCTTTCAAATGATCATAATTAAGGTCCCTCACACTCTCTCCGGAGAAGAGCTCAAAGCTGTGTCCCTTCAACAGTGAATCAATAATGTTTTCTTCATAGAAATGTGTGTTAATTGCCAAGTGTAAACTGACAGTGATACTCATATAATAAGGAAAATGATCTGGAGGACTTAAAAAAATATATAAATATACTGTGTATTCACTTGCACTTTGTAGAGTGTGATCATTGGATGAACTGATTGCAAAAATAAATACTGTCCAGTGATGTTTCTAAGCTCTTATTCACATTTATGAATGAAGAATACACTTCAAATGTACTCTTTATTGTTTATTTTTCTACTCTCCTAGAAGTTCTTCATAAAAGTCTTTTGACTGAAAAAAACACAACACTTGGTTATTTAACTCCAAACTATCTCAATGATGACCTCAGCACCACTCCTTTCTTCTACATCTAATTTATTTATACAAGCAATAGATTAACTTCTTGGCTAGCTGCATACAAAATTGCTGCAGAGCCTTGGATGTATTTGGAATAAGACACCCTGAAGATGGAAGTAGACAGTTATTGCAAAGATGTAATTAATCCACTTAAGCTTCAGGTTGTAGATTTCATAAATACTATGTGTCTCACATATATGTACTATTATTAAAATGCATGTTTATTTTTATTAATAAAATATGCATTTATATAAAAGTATTATTTAATTCATAATTGTTTTTGTCCAACATGTATTTTTCCTAATCGGTTGATACTAAAAGTACAGCGCTACTTTAAAAAAAATTGTATATTGAAAAGGGGACAACAGAGGATGAGATGGCTAGAGGGCATCACCAACTCGATGGACATGAGTTTGGGTGAACTCTGGGAGTTGGTGATGGACAGGGAGGCCTGGCGTGCTGCGGTTCATGGGGTCTCAAAGAGTCGGACACGACTGAGTGACTGAACTGAACTGAAATGATATTAAAAAATATTGAAATTGGGTGTTCAGAAATAGAAAGTTATAGAACAAAAAACCATTACAATATTGTAATTAGCCTCCAATTAAAATCAGTTCAGTTCAGTTCAGTCGCTCAGTCACATCCGACTCTTTGCAACCCCATGAATCGCAGCATGCCAGGCCTCCCTGTCCATCACCATCTCCCAGAGTTCACTCAGACTCATGTCCATCAAGTCCGTGATGCCATCCAGCCATCACATCCTCGGTCGTCCCTTTCTCCTCCTGCCCCCAATCCCTCCCAGCATCAGAGTCTTTTCCAATGAGTCAACTCTTCTTATGAGGTGGCCAAAATACTGGAGTTTCAGCTTCAGCATCATTCCTTCCAAAGAAATCCCAGGGTTGATCTCCTTCAGAATGGACTGGTTGGATCTCCTTGCAGTCCAAGGGACTCTCAAGAGTCTTCTCCAACACCACAGTTCAAAAGCGTCAATTCTTCAGTGCTCAGCCTTCTTCACAGTCCAACTCTCACATTCATACATGACCACAGGAAAAACCATAGCCTTGACTAGACGGATCTTAGTCGGCAAAGTAATGTCTTTGCTTTTGAATATGCTATCTAGGTTGGTCATAACTTTTCTTCCAAGGAGTAAGCGTCTTTTAATTTCATGGCTGCAGTCACCATCTGCAGTGATTTTGGAGCCCCCCAAAAATAAAGTCTGACACTGTTTCCACTGTTTTCCCGTCTATTTCCCATGAAGTGATGGGACTGGTTGCCATGATCTTCGTTTTCTGAATGTTGAGCTTTAAGCCAACTTTTTCACTCTCCTCTTTCACTGTCATCAAGAGGCTTTTTAGTTCCTCTTCACTTTCTGCCATAGGGTGGTGTCATCTGCATATCTGAGGTTATTGATATTTCTCCCAGCAGTCTTGATTCCAGCTTGTGTTTCTTCCAGTCCAGTGTTTCTCATGATGTACTCTGCATAGAAGTTAAATAAGCAGGGTGACAATATACAGCCTTGACGTACTCCTTTTCCTATTTGGAACCAGTCTGTTGTTCCATGTCCAGTTCTAACCGTTGCTTCCTGATCTGCATACAGATTTCTCAAGAGGCAGGTCAGGTGGTCTGGTATTCCCATCTCTTTCAGAATTCCCCACAGTTTATTGTGATCCACACAGTCAAAGGCTTTGGCATAGTCAATAAAGCAGAAATAAATGTTTTTCTGGAACTCTCTTGCTTTATCCATGATCCACCAGATGTTGGCAATTTGATCTCTGGTTCCTCTGCCTTTTCTAAATCCAGCTTGAACATCAGGGAGTTCACGGTTCATGTATTGCTTAAGCCTGGCTTGGAGAATTTTGAGCATTACTTTACTAGCATGTGAGATGAGTGCAATTGTGCGATAGTTTGAGCATTCTTTGGCATTGCCTTTCTTTGGGATTGGAATGAAAACTGACCTTTTCCAGTCCTGTGGCCATTGCTGAGTTTTCCACATTTGCTGGCCTATTGAGTGCAGCACTTTCACAGCATCATCTTTCAGGATTTGAAACAGCTCAACTGGAATTCTGTCACCTCCATTAGCTTTGTTCATAGGGATGCTTTCTAAGGCCCACTTGACTTCACATTCCAAGATGTCTGGCTCTAGATGAGTGATCACATCATCATGATTATCTGGGTCGTGAAGATCAAATAAATACATTAAAAAAAAAAGAAAGTTATAGAACAATTGCTGTCATTTGCCTCAGTGTTGGTTGGAATTAGAGCAAATTTATCAGTTGGCATCAAGGCTGTGAATAATCCATCAATAACACATTGCAAAGACAAAACAGGCCGTCATTAATATACAGGTTCTCCTGGAGACCTGTCAGTGTCACTCATTGGTCGCTGCCGTAACATTTCTTCTTTTGTTACTGATGAAATTGATGCTTACCTGAATTTCACAGATCCCCATGTTTACAACCTTTGAGGCTGCTGTTTATTTTTCTTCAGCTCTAACGCTCTTCATTTATGTTTTCACTCTTCATTTTTGACACATTCCAATCTATTTAAGTATCAGTCTTGAAGAACAACTCTTCAGTGTTACATCTCACTTGAAAAAAAAAAAACAGAAACACACTAGTAATAGTAATTAAAAAGTCAAAAATGAGTTTTAAAGACAACTGTCCTTTGACATGCAAGAAATTTATTTTGATTACTATATTTTAAACTAAGTTTATCACAGAACCTTAGCAATAATTTTTAGATATTTTCAGGCTTTAGACAGACTTATTATACTTTGTATATCAAGTAATCTGATGTTTAGTAACAATACTAAATAGCTGTGTACTTTTTACTTGTTATTTTTTCACCTTATTTCAATACCTGGTACAGTTCCTTGCTCTTTCTAAGCACCTAAGGCTATTTTTAAGCAAATAATGACTTTATTTTCATCCATCAAATAATTGTGTACTGCTTTTTTGCATTAAAAATCTACATCCTTTTGAAAGAGACATAGAGAATAAACTTATGGACATGGGGAGAGGGGATGAGAGGGTAAGATGTATGGAAAGAGTAACATGGAAACTTATATTACCATATGCAAAATAGATAGCCAATGGGAAATTGCTGTATGGCTCAGGAAACTTAAACAGGGGCTCTATATCAATCTAGAGGGGTGGGATGGGGTGGGATGGGGCTGGAGAAGGGAGGGAGGTTCAAAAGGGTATAGCTATGGCTGATTCATGTTGAGGTCTGACAGAAACAAAATTCTGTAAAGTAATTATCATTCAATAAAAAAATAAATTAAAAAATTCTGTCTCATTTTAAGTTTGGTTTTCTAAAGTAGAAAATTTTTACTAATCAATATTTAGGAAAAATCCAGATTTGGATATTGATAGTGTTTGTCTAATCCCCAAATTTTATATTTAATGAGAAAAAAGCTAGAACACATAAACTTCCATAATACAGAGTGGAAATGGAAATTCATGGGGTGATACCTCAGAGATTTATTATCTGGATTATGAATGTCTAGTTATTTTTGGAATCATGTGCCTTCTTTTATCTGTAAAATCTACATATACTACAGAGTCCAGAGTGAGATTTTAAAGCCAGGTTCTCTGGGTTTGAAACCCATCCCTACCATTTCCTAGCTTCAACCTTGGTTAAGTCATTACCCTTTTGTATATCTTAGTTGCTTACCTATAAAATAAAAATGATAATAAGTGTTCTCATTGAGGTCTTCTGTAAAAATTAGGATGATTTAAACAAATCTGTAGGTTTTGGAGTTCAAAGAGCCAATAAACAAACTATTATTGCATGGGAATTGCTTGTTTCAATTTTATAAATTTTATCAGTGGAAAGAATTTTATTAGGATGTTTTATTTGAGACACTTTCAGAACATGCCTTTATAAGACTGATTAGTTAAAGTCATACAATCAAGCATTTTAACCAAAAAGACTTCTTGGCTATTGTACACCATGATGGGAAATAACATAATGTCTTATAATAAATTTCAAAAAACCAATAGCATTTATCAGAAATAAAAAACTGTAGACTATATTCCCAGGTATTACATAGCAACTGACATTTATATTTTATTCTGTCCACAGACACAACAGTTTAAAGGTATATACTCAATTATATCTAATGGCAAAGGGTGATCTTTCATCAAGTTCTAAAGACAATACAAAGCTAAACAGAATAGACAATTTTAAAGAGAAGAATAGGTAAGGTTTCTGCTATGACTCATCTTTGTTAAATTTATGAGGCAGGTAAAATCTACTTTAGAGTCTCCCATTTGCCCTGTCTTTACTTCTACCATCTGCTAGGAGCCCCGTCTCCTTCCTATGAGCTGCTAAACAGTAACTACTGACTGAATGAAAGCATGAACAATGAAACCTACCATCCTCACACAGCTTCCCCTTTGAGCTGGCAGTGGTTGAAGGCACAAGAGAAGCTTTAGGGGGCATCCAGAGACAAGTACTTTGTAAAAAAGGATAAAGTGCTAAGAGTGATATTTCAAGAAGGGAAGATTTATTGAGTTGGGAAAACTTCCTGGTGTCCCTCAATTAGTCCAAATTAAAGGTCCTCTTATTGAGAAGAGTTCCTTCTCCATTCCCATGCAAAATCAATGTTGAGCAAGTCTTATAATGAACCTGCTGTCCAGCTTTTGTTTCTATCCACATACTAGCCTGAGTCTGCTGGCTAAATATTGTTGCCCACCTGGCCCTAGATTGATTTTCCCAAGTATTAAATGGTTTTTCCAGTAGTCGTGTACGGATGTGAGAGTTGGACCATAAAGAAAGCTGAGCGTCGAAAAATTGATGCTTTTTTAAAAAATTAATTTATCTTTTATTGAAGGATAATTGCTTTACAGAATTTTGCTGTTTTCTGTCAAACCTCAACATGAACTGTGATGTTGGAGAAGACTCTTGAGAGTCACTTGAACTGCAAGAAATCAATCCTAAAAGAAACACTAAAAGAAATCAGTCATGAATATTCATTGGAAGGACTGGTGCTGAAGCTAGAGCGCCAAAACTTTGGCCACCTGATGTGAAGAACTGACTCGTTGGAAAAGACTCTGATGCTGGAAAAGATTGAAGGCAAGAGAAGGGGACGACAGAGGATGAGATGGTTGAATGGCATCACTGACTCGATGGACATGAGTTTGAACAAACTCCGGGAGTTGATGATGGACAGGGAAGCCTGGTGTGCTGCAGTCCATGGGGTTGCAAGTGCTTCAGTCCATGGGTTGCAAAGAGTCAAACAGGACTGAGCAACTGAACTGAAGTGAACTAAAATGGGAAATGGGGAACTGATGCTAACATTTCAAAGGGATGGTTGTCAGGTACTTAAGAAAGACAGCTGTGGGTGGTAAAATAGGCAAGAGGCTGTTAAAAAGATTTGTGTCTCAAAGGAGCAGAGGAAGAACTTACAATAGCAGAGGTAAGTTGAGTTCAATTCTGTGGCTCAGTTGTGTCCAATACTTTGTGACCCCCTGGACTGCAGCAGGCCAGGCTTCCCTGTCTGTCACTAACTCCCAGAGTTTACTCAAACTCATGTCAATAGAGTCGGTGATGCCATCCAACCATCTTGTCCTCTGTCGTCCCCTTCTCCTCCCGCCTTCAATCTTTCCCAGCATCAGGGTCTTTTCCAATGAGTCAGTTCTTTGCATCAGGTGGCCAAAGTACTGGAGTTTAAACTTCAGCATCAGTCTTTCCAATGAAGATTCAGGACTGATTTGCTTTAGGATAAACTGGTTGGATCTCCTTTCAGTCCAAGGGACTCTCAAGAGTCTTCTCCAACACCACAGTTCAGAAGCATCAATTCTTTGGCGTTCAACTTTCTTTATAGTCCAACTCCCACATCTGTACACGACTACTGGAAAAACCATAGCTTTGACTAGAAAGCTTTGTTGGAAAAGTAATGTCTGCTTTTTCATATGCTGTCTAGGTTGGTCATAATTTTTCTTCCAAGGAACAAGCGTTTTTTAATGTCATGGTTGCAGTCACCATCTACAGTCATTTTGGAGTCTCCCAAAACAAAGTCTGCCACTTTTCCCACTGTTTCCCTATCTGTTTGCCATGAAGTGATGGGACCAGATGCCATGATCTTCGTTTTCTGAATGTTGAGCTTTAAGCCTACTTTTTCACTCTTCTCTTTCATTTTTATCAAGAGGCTCTTTAGTTCTTCTTCATTTTCTGGCATAAGAGTAGTGTCATCTGCACATCTGAGGTTATTGATATTTCTCCCAGCAATCTTGATTCTGGCTTGTGCTTCTTCCAGCCCAGCATTTCTCATGACGTGCTCTGCATAGAAGTTAAATAAGCAAGGTGACAATATACAGCCTTGACACACTCCTTTTCCTATTTGGAACCAGTCTGCTGTTCCATGTCCAGTTCTAACTGTTGTTTCTTGACCTGCATACAGGTTTCTCATGAGGCAGGTCAGGTGATCTGGTATTCCCATCTCTTGGAGAATTTTCCACAATTTGCTGTGATCCACATAGTCCAAGGCTTTGGTGTAGTCAATAAAGAAGAATTAGATGTTTTTCTGGAACTCTTTGTTTTTTCGATTATTTCAAACAGATGTTGGCAATTTGATCTCTGGTTCCTCTGCCTTTTCTAAAACCAGCTTGAACATCTGGAAGTTCAGTTCATGCACTGTTGAAAACTGGCTTGGAGAATTTTGAGCATTAGTTTACTGTGTATGAGATGAGTGCAATTGTGTGATAGTTTGAGCATTCTTCGGCATTGCTTTTCTTTGGGACTGGAATGAAAACTGACCTTTTCCAGTCCTGTGGACACTGCTGAGTTTTCCAAATTTGCTGGCCTATTGAGTGCAGCACTTTCACAGCATCATCTTTTAGGATTTGAAGTAGCTCAACTGGAATTCCACCACCCCCACCAGCTTTGTTCATAGTGATACTTTATAAGGCCCACTTGACTTTGCATTGCAGGATGTCTGGCTCTAGGTGAATGACCACACCATCATGATTATCTGGGTCATGAAGATCTTTTTTGTATACTTACTGAATATCAGATATATCCTAAGCTTTATGGCAGGTGTAGAGCGGGCAATCACATATACTCCTATGCCCATAAAGACACCAGTATGCTGAGGAAACCCACACGATCATATCAGGCACAATTTTTTTCCTGAGCTAAAAGTATGCAGGCTAACCTACTCACTGAAGAACCTCAGTTTTATGTTCTTCTACCCAATCCCAACTTAATCCATCATCATTCCCCTCAAATGTACTTTTTGTCCTACATACTGTATCTTTCTTTTTGGCAGCTAAAAACCTGGGAATCATCCTTGATTCCTGCTTCCATTATGCACCCCAAATCTTTGCATCCTCTCAGTCTTTAAATTCTATATGTTATATTGTCAGAAAATAGGGAGGCAAGGTTACTGAATAAGAGTGGGCTGAAAACAAGTTAGGTTTGAGAATTGAGAGTGAAGAAAAGGTAGCACTGCCCAGAAGAATTTGGTTGACAATTAGCTGAGTAATTGTTTTCATGCACATCTTTAATATCTGTTTCATTTTTATATCAAGCTATTTTCAATATTTTTATCCTTAATGACAGATTATACTTTAATTTTTACGTATTAAACATAATGTAAAGGAAAAAATTCTTCATCACTTGTTTGTTTTGTAGGGTTGCTTCCTATATGCTTTAAAGGATCAAAGGAAACTTTTTCCCTCAGACTTGAAATACTTTAATGGGGTGGCTCAGAATGGTACTCAGAATGGTACCACTCAGATGGTAAAGAATCTGCCTGCAATGCAAGAGACTGGGGTTCAATTCCTGGGTCAGGAAGATCTCCTAGAAAAGGGAATGGCTACCCACTCCAGTATTCTTGATTTTTCTTTCTGTAGACAAACACATCATTTTTCCTTTTTATTTTAGATGAGGGATACAATTACAATAAATCTCCTACATAGAAACAAGTTCTATTCTAAGAGCATATTGGTAAGTCCAATTTGTTTAAGTCTAATGAAGTTAGCCTAGGTACCCAACTAACATAATCAGTTATATAGTACTGTAATGTAATATGTTGATAATACTTTCCACAGAAATAATACATAAAAGGCAAACAAACACAAGCACAAAGAATAAAGAAAACATTTTTAATCTTACAATACAGTACCTTGAAAAGTACATTAATACAGTACCACAGCCACTCCAGTATTCTTGCCTGGAAAATTCCAAGGACAGAGGAGCCTGGTGGGATACAGTCCATGGGGTCCCAAAAAGTTGGACAAGACTGAGTGATTAACACTTTACAGTCTTTAGTCTGCCTCTCTAATTCTCTGACTTCCTGTTGATACCCAAAGGGCAAAATTCTGTGTCCAGAAAGGATATTACCATTAGAACTGCCAGGCCCTCAGCTCCCAATTGTCCCATCAGATAGTGTGGCAGCTGCCTCCGCTTGACATTCTTTGCTTCATTTAATTGCTATTACAAAGAGATAATTTAGTTTCAGAAGCGAATCAGACAGGGCCCTTCCATGGGTTGTCACTAGTCCAGCAGCACTGAACCCTGCTATCGGGCTTTGAGGTGTGTTGCTGCAGTTTCAGAATTTATAATAATTTTATCTTTGAATTGTATATTGTATGTGAAGTTGGAAGGGACCATGAAGCATGTGCGGGGTCTTGGAACCTGGAATCACATTACCTATGACTGTCTCCCATTATATCCCTTCCTCCCTGGGAGGGGTTTTCACCCACCTGCTCCTCAGCCCCTGGCTCTTTGGGCCCAGTCCAGTGTCTCCTTCCTTACTCTGACCTCCTAGCACCGCCATTCCTTCTCCACCCTGTGCAAGGACTGGACGTGGCGTCGGGAAGGCTGTGGTCAGGTGGGCACGCCAGCAGTCTCACTGTAGGCATGGCAGGTGTCATCCCGTCTCAGGTTGGAGGGCCACAGCATGTTCCAGTAGAGACTCAGCGGGCCAAGCCCCTCACCTACCCCTGCTTCATGCACTGTTTTGGTCCTGATGTGGAGGCCGCAGTCCCAGGGGGTTCAGGCGGCAGGCCCAGGAGAAGGGCAGATGCCTGGCTCAGCTTCCTCACCCCAAACAGAGCCTGGACTATTGTTTCAGTGGTTGGCGGGAGGGGGAGCCTGGCAGTGGGTGGGCCACTGAGTTGCAGAACAGGGTCTCCAGGCACCTACGAGGACCTGCACTTGACGTGCTAGTATCTCCATGTCCAAGGGACTGAAGCATTCCACAGCAAAAATCAAATATCTTGGCAAGTCGAGAAAAACTGCAGAGAAGGGGAAAAAACTTGTCAATGCGAGGGCAATATTTTTCATATTTTTGAACAAAGATCTCCAGATTGTTATTTTGTCCCAGATCCTGCAAATTGTGCAGCCAGTCTTATAAGTGGGGGAATAGGTTACACCATTGCCAAATACAGAATGAGGTTATTTTGGAACAGTTGAATTAAAATAGATTTCTTGGATGTGAAAATCGTGTTTTGATAAAGTAAAAGGGCACAGAGAAACATGTTTTGCAGAAAAACATTTTAATTATAACCAACAAAATTCATCAGTCACACCTTACACTACAGGGATTGCTTGTGAGGAATTTATAATGGGCAAAGTTTATTGGCTGGCTTTCTAAAGCACCCTAGGTGTTAACTTTTCAGACAACTTGAAGGCTGAGGTCCATTAAGAGGTGACTTTTTAAATGTGTGACTGTTGCATGTGATTACCCTTTGCAAGGAAGAAGTTCACAGCTGTGAAGGGCCAGGTATTTAAATTAAATTTCTTCAATTATTCAGATAATGTGATTTCTGAATAACCATAGTAGATTTGCTTAAAGTTAACTACCTATGAGATTTAGACACAGAGAAATAATTATATAAACACAGAAGGAATACATTTCAGAATTTAAAAAATTCTTTTAATTTCTTTATGTAACAAAATGGAAAATAGATGTAATATGAGGAAGTTTTTAAAAGCACTATTCAAGTATGCAGTTTTATTTTATTTATTTAATTTTGAGAATTGAACCATTTTTTCCAAAGGGCTGAAAAAAAGCAAGCATCCAACTGCAGAACCATGACCAGCAATCTTTCCCAACCTGATACCATGCAGTTCTGCTATGAGAGTGTGAACAGATCTTGTATTAAATCTCCTTACTCACCTGCATCTCGGGTGATTCTGTACACAGTGTTTGGCTTTGGGTCTTTATTGGCTATCATTGGAAACTTCTTGGTGATGACTTCAGTTCTTCACTTCAAGCAGCTGCATTCGCCAGCCAACTTCTTGATTGCCTCTCTGGCCTGCGCGGACTTTCTGGTGGGAGTGACTGTGATGCCCTTCAGCATGGTCAGGTCCGTGGAGAGCTGCTGGTACTTTGGAGCCAGATTTTGTGCCCTTCACAGTTCCTGTGATGTGGCATTTTGTTACTCTTCTCTCTTCCACTTGTGCTTCATCTCCATTGACAGGTACATTGCTGTTACCGACCCCCTGGTCTATCCCACCAAGTTCACGGTGTCTGTGTCAGGGGTATGCATCAGCATCTCCTGGATTCTGCCCATTGTGTACAGCGGAGCTGTGTTCTACACAGGTGTCAGTGATGATGGGATGGAGGAATTAGTAAGTGCTCTCAACTGTATAGGTGGCTGTCAAATTGTTGTAAATCAAGAATGGGTTTTGATAAGTGTTCTGATATTTTTTATACCTTCCCTCATTATGGTAATTCTTTATGGTAAGATTTTTATTGTAGCTAAACAACAAGCTCTAAAAATTGAAAATACTGGCAGCAAAACAGAATCAGAGAGCTACAAATCCAGAGTGGCCAAGAGAGAGAGAAAAGCAGCCAAAACACTGGGTGTCACAGTAATAGCATTTATGATTTCATGGTTACCATATACAATTGATATATTAATTGATGCCTTTATGGGTTTCATAACCCCTGCCTATATTTATGAGATTTGCTGTTGGGGTGCCTATTATAACTCAGCCATGAACCCTTTGATTTATGCTTTATTTTATCCTTGGTTTAGGAAAGCCATGAAAGTCATTTTAACTGGGGGACTTTTTAATGATTGTTCATCAACCATTAATTTATTTTCAGAATGAATGAGAACACTAAGTTGAATATTTAGGGCTATTTTTTAAATTAAGAATTTATGATGAAATTAGATACAAAAAATGAATAAAGCCTTTCAAAATTGGGGAAATATTTATTTTTTTTCAAGTTAGCCAAGGAACAAATTTGTCGGAGAAGGCAATGGCACTCCACTCCAGTACTCTTGCCTAGAAAATCCCATGGACAGAGAAGCCTGGAAGGCTGCAGTCCATGGGATGGCTGAGGGTCGGACACGACTGAGCTACTTCACTTTCACTTTTCACTTTCATGCATTGGAGGAGGAAATGGCAACCCACTCCAGTGTTCTTGCCTGAGAATCCCAGGGATGGGGGAGCCTGGTGGGCTGCTGTCTATGTGGTCGCACAGAGTCGGACACGACTGAAGTGACTTAGCAGCAGCAGCAGGAACAAATTTGTAGGCAGGTGTTTTAATCATAAGATGTAAAGATATTTACATTGCAAAGATATTTATTGCACTAAATAATAAATGATAAAGTGCCTTACCTGTGTCACCTGTCTCAACACTCTGCACATGTTCTTACCACATGCACTTGTCTCTTTCCATTTCATTGAATCCTGAATCTCATTTTTCATTGTCATATCTGTAATAATTTTCTCATTTATGCTCAACTTTCATATAGCTTTCAATGGTTCTTTTTTCTCAGTCTTTGCAACATTGTATTATGCTGCTAGGATTGTCGTGACAAAGTATCAACAGATGGAGTGGTTTAATCAACAGAAATCATCTTCTCCTAGTTTTAGAGGTTAGAATTCCAAGATCAATGTGTCAGCAGTTTTTTCCTCTGAGGACCCCTCTCCTTGGATTGCAGATGGCTGTCTTCTCTCTGTGTTTTCTCATGGTCCTTGCTACATGAGAGTCTGTGTCCTAATCTCCTTTTCTAAGAATACCAGTCATGTTGGATTAAGAACTCATTTTAACTTAATTACCTTTTCAAAGATCTTGTCTCCAAATACAGTTATACTGCTTAATACTGGGAATTAGGACTTCAACATGTGAATTCGGGGTGAGGGGACCTGATTCAGCCCATATCAGGCAGTCCAGGCTCAATAACATTACATAAGGCTTCCTAGATGGCGCTAGTGATAAAGAACCCACCTGCCAGTGCAGGAGATGTAAGACGCAGGTTCAGTTCCTTGGTTTGGGAGATCCCCTGGAGAAGGGCATGGCAACTCACTCCAGTATTCTTGCTGGAAAATCCCATGGACAGCGGAGCCCCGCAGGCAGGCTACAATTCATAGGGTACCGAAGAGTCGGACACAGCTGAAGGGACTTAACACACACACACAAGGGTCTGTACCTTTATCTCCTCTGTACCTTTCTGGAGCTTTTGGAGCAGCAGGTAAGCCTCTCCTGCTTAATGGCTGGGCAGAATCTTGGAATGTTCACTTGCAGTCTTGTGGAAGCAGTAATTCTTCTTTGGAATTAGATATAAGTTACAGACATTACCCAGAAGTAGAAAATTGTGGGAAAATTGTACCACAAAAAGACTGGCATAATGATCATTAAGTTCAGTTCAGTCGCTCAGTCGTGTCCGACTTTTTGCGACCCCATGAATCGCAGCATGCCAGGCCTCCCTGTCCATCACCAACTCCCAGAGTTCACTTGGACTCACGTCCATCAAGTCGGTGATGCCATCCAGCCATCTCATCCTCTGTTGTCCCCTTATCCTCCTGCCCCCAATCCCTCCCAGCATCAGAGTCTCTTCCAATGAGTCAACTCTTCGCATTAGGTGGCCAAAGTACTGGAGTTTCAGCCTCAGCATCAGTCCTCCCAATGAACACCCAGGACTGATCTCCTTTAGGATGGACTGGTTGGATCTCCTTGCAGTCCAAGGGACTCTCAAGAGTCTTCTCCAACACCACGGATCAAAAACATCAATTCTTTGGTGCTCAGCTTTCTTCACAGTCCAACTCTCACATCCATACATGACCACTGGAAAAACCATAGCCTTGACTAGATGGACC
The DNA here is from genome assembly GCF_014754425.2 of Oryx dammah. Classification (NCBI taxonomy): domain Eukaryota; kingdom Metazoa; phylum Chordata; class Mammalia; order Artiodactyla; family Bovidae; genus Oryx; species Oryx dammah. Next base: position 57,816,588 of record NW_024070188.1, read on the forward strand.
TTTGTTGGCAAAGTAATGTCTCATAACTTTCCTTCCAAGGAGTAAGCGTCTTTTAATTTCATGGCTGCAATCACCATCATTAGCTAATGTAAAATCTTCACGTGAAAGCAATTATCACTGACAGTGACCATTTCTGCACCAATTTTTCTCACTTGAAAGTAAAGTGTAATTCACATCCCCATTTACTCCCAGCAGTTTTCTCACCTAAACGTAGTCTGTATTTACTCCTCTGGGATATTGAAGGGTCAAGAATTTTATGCTTTTTAGAAAAATTTTTATATTAATGAGAGTACAAACAACATGTGCTCTAAGTTTACATGTTGATCTCTGGAATATTTTACATTATTGACTCAATAAGAGTTTTTGGAATGCATTTCTGGAATATTTTGTATAATGAAACAGTTGTAATAAAGTACTGGTATGTAAGCCTTTTTCTTTTGGATTGTTCTGTGCTGTCATTTCAGTTAAAATGGTTGAAGTAATTTTTCTCATTGGTTTTCACCGAGTCTTTTCATTGTTATCAAACAAATACTGAAGATTAATTATAATCAAATACCTGTGTCAAGGATGGCTAAAGATTAAAAAAATGTACTTTGTGTAGTATTTTCCTCAAGGGAAATAATTTTTGTGGGTAATATGGACAATGCATTTTCAATTATATTTTTGAGGCTTAGAAGAGTACCATAGATGTTAAATCCTGTAACAGAGGACTAGTTGCCATTACCAGACTGGTACTCCTTATTGGTTTTTCCTATAACATTGTCTTCTCACCCACATATGGTCCCATGGCTTTGTTAAAAATTATTATGAGGGCTTAAAATATTGTTAAAGAGGCTTTATTTTTGAGTAGAAAGAACTTTTGAGGTGTCTTCAAGCATGTTTCAACTTGTATAGGCAGATTGGAGTGTGAAAGCTATTTTGGATTGTGGGATTAATTTCCTTAAGTGGAAGATTGGGCTTGGGAAAAGAAAAAGACAATCTACAAAGAATAGATGAGTGGCCTGGTAACAATAAATACATTTTCATGCTATCACTTCCTATCCTTAATAAATTAGATTAGCTGTAGCAGATTTTTAAGAAAAGACATAATGTTCCTTATTTTTAGAGTATAGAGGACAATAGAAAAAATTAAGTGAAAGAGTTGGATCATATTATAGTTCAGAGGAGAAGGGGACGACAGAGGATGAGATGGTTGGATGGCATCACCGACTTGATGGACATGGGTTTGGGTGAACTCTGGGAGTTGGTAATGGACAGGGAGGCCTGGTGTGCTGTGGTTCCTGGGGTCGCAGAGTTGGACACGACTGAGCAACTGAACTGAACTGATAGTTCCATTCAATAAATGTCACAGAAAATTGCACTGTTACTAAATTAAATTATAGATAATGTATATGACAAGGCCAAAGGAAAATTAAACTTTTTAAAGTTTATCCCATGGGTAAGCAAAATATTTTGTTACAAATGACACCAAAATCTCAATGTAATTCTAAATATGAAATTCACTTGATCATGAAGTGAGTATGTGGAATACAACAAAAGAAAATAAGAGATCAGATTCTGTCATACACTTCGTGATAGTCTTTTTTCAATATGACTATCCCAGATATGCCTATCATGGCTTTCTAATAAAAACTTACAATGTCTTGATGGTATTGACACCACATTATAACCTCCTTGGTCTTAGATGACTAAATTAGAGTTGGCAACATGATTCCAGAAAAATTCATCAGTAGGTAGGGATGAATCTATTATATTGTCTATTATATTATACCCAAGAGAGAAAGAACAAAGACACAGGCCATGTTAATACTGAGCATTTGAATGAAGTTCCTGGATTTTCCCTAAGTTCTATGCAAAGTTTTGATTGCTCATTGTTTCCATGTTAACATGGTAAAAATATATCTATCACTGAAATTCAACACATACTCAGAGGTAAAATTTTAGGAGCACTTTTTTTAAGGTCCAGATAAAGGCAAAATGGTCCAATGTTATCACATTTTATAAATGCTATAAGTACTAGTTAATACAATTAGACAAGCTATATAAATAGACATGGAAATTCAAAAATGAAAAATTAGTGTATCATCGTTTGCAGATGATGTGACTAAAAAAAAATTTAAGTTTGCCTTGATATTATTGAGAAGCAAGTTCTGGAAACCAAATGCCTTCACCTGCCATACAAATAGAGATTATAGACATATATTTCCCACAATTGTTTAATTTACTTGAGTTGGAAAAACACTCCATGACTCTGAATTATACCATATATGTCCCCTAAGAAAACTTTTCTGTTATGTTTTTTAAAAATCCTACACAAGGGCTTCACTGGCAGTCCAGTGGTTAAGGTTCTGAGTTTCCACTGCAGGGAGCACGGGTCTGATCCCTGATAGAGGGAAATCTTTCATGGGGAGTGGCACAGCCAAAAAAAAAAAAAAATTCTATAAGAAAGATGTCTGCTTCCAGCTTACATCATATAAAATGACTGACAACTTTGAATTCTGGAGGTAGTATCAGACAAACCTTTCAAAGCTGAAGGCAACATAAAATAAAAATATATTTTAGTTGAAAAAAAGTGAGTGTTCATTGCCAGCACACCATCACACACAAAGAAACTAAAGCAAGTTCTCCATGGAGAAGAAAACTGATTCCAGAGGAAACACTGAAAGGTAGGAAATAATGAAGAATATCACAAAGTATAAAGAGGAGAAAACTTAATACATGCTAAACTAAAATAAATGTCTTTTGGGATTTAAATTAAATCTTTTGGGATTTAATTCAATTTAAATTAAATTATTTAAATAAAATAAATGACAACAGTTATCAAAAGAGGTGGGGGAGATAATAAGTTTAAATATTTAGCTGTGATTCCTGGCCATTTTTGGCACTGCTTGGAATTCATAAAATTTAATTAATCAACAATACATATTGAAATTCTTGGGTACCTGCCAATGGAATGATAAAAGTGATATTTATAATTTCAAAGTAGAGAATGATTGAATAATAACAAAAATTAATTAAAATAAGTCAAGAAAGCTTAAAAGAACAAAGGAAAGAATTTGATGATTAGAAGAAACAGTAATACAATCCATTTAAACGCAAACACATCAACAATCATATTAAATATATACACAGTAATCATTCAAATTTACAATAAACATATTGGATTGGATTTTAAAAATTCAGCTTTAAATTCCTTTCTTTACCCTTGGTTTGGGGAGAATTAAAACTTAATATAACTGGTCAAGATTGAAAGTTTACCAATATAAATTTGTTTTCTGGATAAGAAATTAAAATGAGGAAATTTAGTTTAAAAAATTTCCATTTTTAATGGCATAGAATATAGTGTTGGGTATAATTTCAAATTTGGGGAAAGCTGTTCCTCAAATTCAATGAAACAAACATTGTTTAAAGTGAGTGTCTTCAACCATCTCCTAGAAATGTGTTTCCAAAAGCACGTTGGTCATCTTTCCTTACTGCTAAGATTTTTTACTTTTCCATTTCCCAGTCTTCTGGTGAATATATTTTTTGGTATTTTCACCCTTCATGCCCACCTCCCTATTATTTTCAATGCTCATTTTCTTCTTCCTATTTTTCTCTTACCATCATGTTTCAAAATTTAAAATTTCTGTATAATAAAAAATCAAGTTGTGAATAAGAGAAACTTGAAATACCTCTTTAGAACATCTATTCTATTTTGATTGTTTTGGTTGGCCAGACTCTGTTGGGACAGGAAGAAATGATGTTCAATAGATTTGAGGTAGTTCTGGACAATAGCAAAACTTCCTTGCATCCAGGAATAAGAGTAGGAAGGATAATTGGAGAACAAAAATTAGTAAGAGAAGAGTGAAGGTCTATTGGGAAGGGTATCCCATCTCTCTGAATATGGTCTGAGTTGAGAGTGATAATAAATGATAAGCTCATGTAATTGGTTATAGAAGCCCTATATGGAGATCCACATCCTAAACCCTAGAACTCATCAATGCTAATATTATTTGAAAAAAGAAAGCTCTTGAAGATGTGATTAAGAACTTTAGATGGAAAAATTATCCTGGATTATTTGAGTGAGTACCAAACGCATCATCCTGTGTGTTCATATAGGGAAGAGGCACTGGGAGATTACCCACAGAGAGAAAAAGGTGATGTGATAACAGGAACAGAGATTAGAGTGATGAGGCCACAAGCCAAAGAATGCTGGAAGTCAGCAGAAACTAAAGGAGGCTGGGGATGGATTCTTTCCTAGACCCTCCAGAAGAAGCATGGTCCTGGTAACACCTTGATTTGGGATTTTATAATTTTGGCCTCTAGAACTATCAGGGAATACCTTTCTGTTGTTTCAAGCTACCAAGTTTGTGGTGATTTCTTGTAGCAGTGACAGAAAACTGAGAGAGTCAAGTATGTTTGAAGGGAGAAGATCCAAGAGTAGGGGAAGCACACTCTCCATTTTCTGGACAGAAGTCAGTAAGAATGGAGACCACAGGGCGGAAATGGTCACCTAGGCTGTTTAGCGATGTAGCTTGACAGATCATCTCACCACTCTGCTGCAGCACAGGGACAGTAAAAGATTCCTGAGCTACTGAGAGTAGTGTTTAGTCATGACAGGTCCTAGAAATCCCCAAGTGTCCCATGGCCCCAAGTGTACAAGCATAGCTGAAGAATCCATTTCTCTGAGAAGTGAAAGTTTTCACACCACCACTTACTGAAGAGACGGTCCTTTCCCCATTTGTGCCATAGATTGCCTGTTCTGTCACAGATTAGCTGACCATAAGTGTGAGTTTATCTCGGGGCTCTCTATTCAGAGGCCATCGATCTGGGTATCTGTTTTTGTGTCACTTTAGCCTCGTAGCAACCCACTCCAGTACTCTTGCCTGGAAAATCCCATGGACGGAGGAGCCTGGTAGGCTGCAGTCCATGGGGTCGCTAAGAGTCGGGCACGATTGAGCGACTTCACTTTCACTTTTCACTTTCATGCATTGGAGAAGGAAATGGCAACCCACTCCAGTGTTCTTGCCTGGAGAATCCCAGAGATGGGGGGAGCCTGGTGGGCTGCCATCTATGGGGTCGCACAGAGTCGGACACAACTGAAGCGACTTAGCAGCAGCAGCAGCAGCAGCAGCAGCTTCGTAGTATCATTTGAAGTCAAGGAACATGATACTTCCAGCTTTGTTCTTTTTCTGATCACTTTATATCTTTCATATGTGTTAATTTTAGCTTGAAGCACATTATTATTGCTATTTTCTGTCTGTCTCTCATATTACATGAAGATCCCCTTTAAGGGCAGGGGATGTTTCTTGTGTACTCTTCTATCTTTAAGACTCTTGACCCAAATAAATTCTAAATGAATAAACATAAATGTTGCCTACGTGAATGAATGGAACTCAAGTGAATTCATGCATGTCTTGCAATGACTTATACTCTATAAATCTTCTCCCACTGAAGCATCTTTGCTTTTTGACTCATATTAAAGAGAATTCTCTCAAATTCCACTGCTGGGTATATCATATGTGATAGATCCTTTTAGTATATAGACCTCTTCAGATACAAAAGATCGCTTGTATTTTTAGTTAGCTAAGAATTTTTCTTTTAGCAGTGACAAAAAGTTAAAATTTATCAAATGCATTTTTGCATTTCATTGGATGGTCATAGAATTCTAATCTGTTAAAATGGTGAATTACAGAATTGTTAAAGCAAACTTCCATTCTTTGCATACACTCTAATCAAGACATATCATCTTTTAATATGTATTTGACTTCAGTTTGTTTAGTTTGCATCTTTGTTTTTGAGTGTGTTCCTTTGCTTTTCTTGAGTTTTTCTTGTGGCCATGCATGAAACAATACATTTTAACCAGAGATTATTAAGTGTAAGTTTCTTTTTCTTCTTCACACCTTGCAGTATAGGGACTCCAGTGTGGATAATTTTGGACATGGGATTTGGCTGTGCTTCCTGGGGGGTTTTGTCATTAACTTTTAGACAGTCTGGGGAGGGTGGTTGGGTAGTACAAGGTAACCAAAGAGTAAAAAAATCACACACATTTACTACCTTTGGCAAAGAGGAATATTCCTCATATATAGATCAGGTAATAAACGATTGTTGATAAATTGTAAGACAAGAAATCTTTTGTGGCAAAGAATATTTGAAATATTTATTTTCTGATAAATTCTTATTTGATTTAGAATATTGTTTTAAATTACATTCTAAATTATAAGAAAAATAATAGCTAAGATTTATGGACACTTGAATGGAATACATTGTTATTTCATACATTCACAGATTGATACAGATATATGACAGGTGATGGGGATAATGTTTGGTAACTATAACAAAGGTAATCAGTGCAAGGAGATTTTTTTTCTCCCACCAGGAAATAGAAAACTGCTCTATTTTGTGTGACTGAAAAGGGACAGAACTTCTCCAAATGTTTACAAGCTACTGACAGCAGCAGCATGAACAGCAGCTCACCCAGCATTGCAGCCGTGCAGCTCTGCTATGAGCACCTGAACGGATCCTGTGTGAAAACCCCCTACTCACTAGGTCCCCGCCTGATCCTGTACACAATGTTTGGTTTTGGAGCTGTGCTGGCTGTATTTGGAAACCTCTTGGTAATGATTTCCATTCTCCACTTCAAGCAGCTGCATTCTCCAACCCATTTTTTGATCGCTTCCCTGGCTTGTGCGGACTTCATGGTGGGAGTGACTGTGATGCCCTTCAGCATAGTGAGGTCTGTGGAGAGCTGCTGGTATTTTGGGGAGAGTTACTGTCAATTTCATTCCTGTTTTGACGTGTCATTCTGTCTAGCTTCCATCTACCACTTGTGCTTTATCTCTCTGGACAGATACATTGCCATCTCTGACCCCCTGGTCTATCCGATCAGGTTTACGGTGTCTGTTTCTGGCATGTGTATTGCCTTCTCCTGGCTCTTTGCGATTATTTATTCTTTTTCTCTTTTTGGCACACTAGCAAATGCAGTTGGACTGGAGGATCTAGTAAGTGCACTCACCTGTGTGGGAGGCTGTCAAATTGCAATGAATCAGAGTTGGGTATTGGTGAATTTTCTATTATTTTTCATCCCCACCCTTGTGATGATAGTTCTGTACTCCAAGATTTTCCTCATTGCTGAACAACAGGCTAGAAAAATTGAGAGTCTGAGCATTAAGACTGGGCGATGCTCAGACATCTACCAAGACAGAGTGGCCAAGAGGGAGAGAAAGGCAGCAAGAACCCTGGGCATTGCAGTGCTGGCATTTCTGATCTCCTGGCTGCCTTACTTCCTGGATGCCATCACTGATGCCTTCCTAGGTTTCATCACTCCCACATATGTTTATGAAATATTGGTTTGGATTGCTTATTATAACTCAGCTATGAACCCCTTGATTTATGCTTTCTTTTATCCTTGGTTTCGAAAAGCCATCAAACTCATTGTCACTGGCAAAGTCTTGAGAGTGAATTCCTCGACAGTAAATTTAGTTTCTGGGTAAGTTCACTTTTAAGATGGAGGAATTGAAAACAGATTCACAGTGAACACACCATTGGGTAGAAAATTTAACCATATATGTGCAAGATCTTCTAATGCAAAATGCTTCCGATATGACCTAAACACTTAAATTCAGTTTCATCATTCTTTAATCAATATAACAGAAAAACCTGGTTGTTATGGAAACAGCATGACCTTGGAGCCAGAAACGTTTAACACCAATCTGGGGCTGCTACTTCTCTCTGAACTTCACTGTGTTTCTCTAGTTAATAATCTCCCCTTTGTAGCATCCTTAAAAAATTTAAAAGAATGCATGACAAGGATCTAGTATATTTTTGTTATTCTAAATCCTCCCTTTTATTACTTTACGGGAGTTCAATCCCTGGTTAAGACTTTTTATTCCTCTGTGACATTTTTCTATTAAAATGCAAAGGAGCTGGAAGATCCAGAGGTCCTGGTCTAGGGAGGGCAAAATATTGAATCTGCACTGTCAGGTTTTTAGATTTCTGAGTCAAGGATATGATAATCAGAGTCAGGTAAAATCAATCTAGAGACAGAGTTCTTTACTACCCTATCAATTGAATTGTTCACTATGGGAAAGGTAATTGGTGCCATAAATACCTTTTATTTGTTGAATGAGCTTCTTCTTGGTGATTGTCTGCTCATAACATTTCAGCTGTGTTTAGAAATTTTACCAGTTAACTTATGTTCAGTGAATGCATTGGTTTCTAAAATTGTCACTCATTATTGTACTTTATCTTAAATTAACTTACTATTTCCTCACTTCTGCATTATTCCAAAAATTACTTATAAGAGTTTTCAAGGATTCAAACGAAAGCCCAAATTAAAAATGTGTCCAAAAGAACAGAAAACTGAAGTGAAGAGTGTAAAGGATGGCAGACAGAGGCCGATAAATGCATTTTGTGTGATCCACAAATTTGAAACTGAATAAGTTAAGCAACTCACATTGGATACAACTTAGCCAGCTTTTTAGACATGCAGACTTGTTCTTGGTATTAAGATTGGAGGATGTTGTATATATATATTTTAAATAAATTAAAAAAATTTTAAATAAATTGCTTAATTCTATTCTAACTTTAGCTTTGTTGTCATCAGACATCAAGATTTAAAATTCAGAGTGTCACATCTTTGTAGCAGGAGTAAATACACATCAATATATTCTTGCTATTTTTCTGTAATTTCTTGCTTGTAAATCAGTCTTACATTAGCACATCATTTCTATTACTAAACAAATGCTTCAAATTGGTAAAATTTTCCTGAGATAGTGAATTATTTCTGATTATATTCTACTTGTTTGAAACTCTCGATCTGATGATTAAAGATGATAGACATGATTTAAAGGCACTCTAGACTGTTTAGTATTAGTTTAGCCACAATTTTTCAGTTCTGAACTGGAAATTATCAGCTTATTTTCATTTAGGGTTTTCAATGCAGTAACTTTAATTCTGTTTCACAGCTATAGAGAAATCATATTTCCTCATTTTAAATACAAGAAAGCTAAAATTAAAGTGTTTACAAACTCTGCTGAATATCATAAAGCTTCCAGATTCAAACAAGCACTTCTAACATCTTGTTTAATACATTTTCACTTGTCTTTTTTCAGTAGAGCTTCAGACAAATCATTAATTTTTCCACTTCCCTAGATCTACATTTCTTCTGTTTTTATAACTATATCAGAACTTTCTTCTTTAAAAAAAGTTAAGCTCCTGCTCTCATTTTTCTCTACTATGAATTACTCTGGTTGTGTGGGAACTAATCCATTGGCCTTTGTTTCAGTGAACATTTATTGAGTGCTTCTGATATGCAAACCTAAGAATGCTTTGTTTGAGTTATAGACCACTCATTCTGTGCTTGGGACTGACTTACCTGCCCTACTTAGTCTTCACAATACTATGTGAGAGAGAATACTATTGCTATATTATTACTTCTGGGTCATAAATGAGGGACACGAGGCATAATGAGGTGAGTCTCATTCCCACGGAGGTGTATTTGTTAAACAATAGAGCTGATACTCACATCCAAAGAATCAGAGAATAAGTAAATTAACCAATAATTCTTTCTCCTCTGTTGTGGCCCAGTCACTGCAGTCAAGTTATTGAGAGCAATATGAACACAAGACTTTGTACCAATTTTTTAAAGGAAAAAAAACCAGTCATCACAGAGAAAAGACTAAACACAATTCTTTGGAGATACAGTACATTGATGGGAGTAATTGATTTAGTGATGTATCATTTAACCTACAATTCTTCATTATGTATTTTACTGTACAAAGTTTTCCCCCTGAGGGTGAAGGGAGGTTCATTTAAATAAATTACATCTTAATTTCTACAGCAGGATTGGTCTGCACATCAAGCAAATACAGGCTCTTGTTTTTTCTATTACTGATTACTTGGTTCCTTTGAGCCTCTTCTCCATAGCAATTCTTGTACATTCAAAACACCTCATGCCATCTTTGTGTTGTGGATTTCCAAATTGCATTTAACTTTTTTTCATGGATATAGTGGGGCTTCCCTTGTGGCTCAGCTGGTAAAGAATTTGCCTGCAATGCAGGAGACCTGGGTTTGATCCCTGGGTTGGGAAGATCCCCTGGAGAAGGGAAAGGCTACCCACTCCAGTATTCTGGCCTGGAGAATTCAGTCCATGGGGTCACAAAGAGTTGGACACTTTCACTTTCAAAGGGCTTCTCTGGTGGTGCAGAGGTTAAAAAAAAGTGTCTGCCTGCAATTTGGGAGACCTGGGTTCGATCCCTGGGTTGGGAAGATCCCCTGCAGAAGGAAATGGCAATCCACTCTGGTATTCTTGCTTGGAGAATCCCATGGATGGAGGAGCTTTGTGGGCTATAGTTCACGGGTCACAAAGAGTCGGACACAACTGAGCGACTTCACTCATAGCCTCTTCTCCATAGCAAGTCTTGTACATTCAAAACACCTCATGCCATCTTTGTGTTGTGGGTTTCCAAATTGCATTTAACTTTTTTTCATGGATATAGTATATTATTATGATAGCAAATGATTACATTTGCACCTTTTATACTCCTTGAATAGCTCATGTATTAAGAATATGTTGTAAAGTTTGTCTTCATTTTTTTGTGTGAATGAGAAATTAAAACAGTAGCAACTGAATATATATCTAAATAGCTCCTACCTTCTTAGGAACCACTTTGTTCATTTGCCCCATCACACTACTTGCTGCTTTCTGATCATATGTTGGACATATTTATATTATATTTATACATATATATATATATTTATAGTGCCCCATCTCTCCTCCTGCACTGTGGCCCACAATGTGTCTGCAGTGCAGGAGACTTCGGTTTGATCCCTGGGTTGGGAAGATCCGCTGGAGGATGGCATGGCATCCCACTCTAGTATTTTGCCTGGGGAATCCCCATGGACAGAGGAGCCTGGCAGGCTACAGTCCATAGGGTCACAAAGAATCAGACATGATTGATCAACTAAGCACATCTCTCCCCCACAGTGCATGCCTCAGAAGAAAATGACCTACTTGTTCTTTGAGTAGCTTTAAGACGAACCTTCCACTTTGCTTGGAATATAGGGGAAACTCAACACCTATTTGCTGAATAAATAAATGCATGTTTCCTTTAAATATAGAAATACTTCATAGACATTGGAAAAAGATTGCACAGCATGAAAGTTGAGAATTAAGTTTCATTTAGGGCAAAACAAGGACCGCAGCCCAGGAGATGGCATTTCAGAGAGTTTTGAAGAACTGCTCCGAGGAGGCAAGCGGAGGAGCTAGATATATAGGAGTTTTGCAACAAAGGGTGGGTAGTTGTGAATATCAAAAAATTACTATTAATTAAAGAAACCAGATGTGTCAAGGTAAGAAATTTAGTGCTTTTCTATATGTGGGAAGAAGTAAGAGTCTGGGCTCACTGAAACCATTTCTTTGATATGCACCTCAGCTGCCTGGGGTCAGTATCCTGTATTTTCACATTCTGAGTATTCTCAGGTCTCACTGTAGGGAGTGGTACAGTGTGATGGTTATTAGATGATAGGTATTCTTTTCTGACTTTCATTAGGACTCAGAGGCTCATGTTGGAGGACTGTAGTTGCTGATGACTGTAACATTCTTGTTTACTGATATGGCAGGACATATTCTATTTCTCATAGATTATATAAGAATAAACATTTTGTTCAGTCACTCAGTTGTGTCTGACTCTTTGCAACACCATGGACTGCAACACACCAGGCTTCCCTCTCCTTCACCATCTCCTGGAGCTTGCTCAAACTTATGTCCATTGAGTCGGTGATGCTATCCAACCATCTCAGCCTCTGTCTTTCCCTTCGATTCTGCCTTCAATCTTTCCCAGCATCAGGGTCTTTTCTAATGGATCACCTCTACACATCAGGTGGTAAAAGTATTGGAGTTTCAGCTTCAGCATCAGTGCTTCCAACAAATAATCAGGACTGATTTCCTTTAGGATTGACTGGTTGGCTCTCCTTGCAGTCCAAGGGACTCTCAAGAGTCTTATCCAGCACCACAATTCAAAAGCATCAATTCTTCAGTGCTCAGCTTTCTTTATAGTCCAACTCTCACATCATGACTACTGGAAAAACCATAGCTTTGACTAGATGGACCTTTGTTGGCAAAGTAATATCTCTGCTTTTTAATGCTGTCGTCTATGGGGTCGCACAGAGTTGGACACAACTGAAGCGACTTAGCAGCAGCAGCGGCAGCAGGTTGGTCATAGCTTTTCTTCCAAAGAGCAAGCATCTTTTAATTTCATAGCTGCAGTCACCATCTGCAGTGATTTTGGAACCAAAAAAAGACTCTCAATGTTTCAATTGTTTACCCATCTATTTGCTATGAAGTGATGGGAGTGGATGCCATGACCTTAGTTTTTTGAATGTTGAGATTTAAGCCAACATTTTCACGCTCCTTTTTCACTTTCATCAAGAGGCCCTTTAGTTCTTCTTCACTTTCTGCCATAACGGTGGTATCATCTGCATATCTGAGATTATTGATATTTCTCCCAGCAATTTTGATTCCAGCTTGATTTCCAGCTCCAATCTTTACCCAGCCTAGCATTTGCAGGATGTATTCTTCATATAAGTTAAATAAGCAGAGTGACAATATACAGCCTTGATGTACTCCTTTCCTGATTTGGAATCAGTCTGTTGTTCCATGTCCAGTTCTAACTGGTGCTTCTTGACCTGAATAGTTTCCTCAGGGGGCAGGTAAGGTGGTCTGGTATTCCCATCTCTTTAAGAATTTTCCACAGTTTGTTGTGATCCACATAGTCAAAAGTTTCAGTGTAGTGAATGAAGGAGACACAGATGCTTTTCTGGAACTCTCTTGCTTTTTCTAGATCCAACGAATGTTGGCAATTTGATCTCTGGTTCCTCTGCCTTTTCTAAATCCAGCTTGAACATCTGGAAGTTCTCGGTTCACATACTGTTGAAACTTAGCTTGGAGGATTTTGAGCATTACCTTGCTAGCATGTGAAATGAGTGCAATTGTGTGGAAGTTTGAACATTCTTTGGTATTGCCTTCCTTTGGAATTGGAATGAAAACTAATCTTTTCCAGTCCTGTGGCCACCGTTGAGTATTCCAAATTTGATGACATATTGAGTGAAACACTTAACAGCTTTATCTTTTAGAATTTGAAACAGCTCAGGTGGAATTCCATTACCTCCACTAATTTTATTCATAGTGATGCTTCCTAAATTCCACTTGACTTCACACTCCAGGATGTCTGGGTGTAGGTGAGTGATCAGACCATTGTGGTTATCTGGGTCATTAAGATCCTTTCACATATATTAGATAAATAATTCTTTATGCATCATAGTGCTTATAGTAATACCAAAATTGCAGACACTACAGACACTTATTTTGTAGTTCTTGGGATCATTCCCTGGAAGGAGCATTCCTCTTTGTCAGGCATTTGTAGGTAAATTCAGGGTCAGAAACATTTCCAAATCAGGCATATCACATTAGCCACATTTTCTTGACCTTCCAATCATTAGCCCACTGTGATAAATGTATAAAATGCTAAAACTGAAGGCAACTTTGAGATGATCTATTCTGAACCATCCCTTTTTATTTTTAGAGACTCTAATTTTAATACTTTCATAATAGACATGCATAACAGATATAATCTATTCATACTTCTATAATTTGATGAATTTTGACATTTGTAGACACCTGTAAAGTTATAAAAATCAAGACTGAACATATATCAGTTCACTTCAGTTCAGTCACTCAGTCATGTCTGACTCTTTGCAACCCCATGGACTGCAGCATGCCAGGCTTCCCTGTCCTTCACCAACACCTGGAGCTTGATGACATCCAATCATCTCATCCTCTGTTGTCCCCTTCTCCTCCTGCCTTCAATGTTTCCCAGAATCAGGGTCTTTTCCAATGAGTCAGTTCTTTGCATCAAGTGGCCAAAGTATTGGAGTTTCAGCTTCAACATCAGTCCTTCCAATGAATATTCAGGACTGATTTCCTTTTGGGTTGACTGATTTGATCTGCTTGCAATCCAAGAGACTTTCAAGAGTCTTCTCCAACACCACAGTTCAAAATCATTAATTCTTTGGCCCTCAGCTTTCTTTATAGTCCAACTCTCACATCCATACATGACTACTGGAAAAACCATAGCTTTGACTAGACAGACCTTTGTTGACAAAGTAATGTCTCTGCTTTTTAATATGCTATCTGGGTTGGTCATAGCTTTTCTTCCAAGGAGCAAGTATCTTTTAATTTCATGGCTGCAGTCATCATCTGCAGTGATTCTGGAGCTAAAAAATAAAGTATCTCACTGTTTCCATTGTTTACCCATCTATTTGCCATGAAGTGATGGGACTGGATGCCACGATCTTAGTTTTCTGCATAGTGAGTTTTAAGCCAATTTTTTCACTCTCCTCTTTCAATTTCGTCAAGAGACTCTTTAGTTCTTTGTTTTCTGCCATAAGGGTGGTGTCATCTGCATATCTGAGTATTGATATTTCTCCCATCAATCTTGATTCTAGCTTGTGCTTCATCTAGTCTGACATTTTGCATGATGTACTCTGCATATAAGGTAAATAAGCAGGGTGACAGTATACAGGCTTGACATACTCCTTTCCCGATTTGGAACCAGTCTGTTGTTCTGTGTCCAGTTCTAACTTTTGCTTCTTGACCTGCATACAGATTTCTCAGGATGCAGGTAAGATGGTCTGGTATTCCCATTTCTTTAAGAATTTTCCAGTTTGTTGTGATCCACACAGTCAAGTTTTTGGCATAGTTAAGAAAGCAGATGTAGGTTTCTTTCTGGAACTCTCTTGCTTTTTCTATGATCCAACAGATGTTGGCAATTGGATCTCTGATTCCTCTGCCTTTTCGAAATCAAGCTTGAACATCTGGAAGTTGGTGGTTCATGTACTGTTGAAGCCTGGCTTGGAGAATTTTGAGCATTACTTTGCTAGCATGTGAGGAAAGTGCAATTGTGTGGTAGTTTGAACATTCTTTGGCATTGCTTTTCTTTGGGATTGGAGTGAAAACTGACCTTTTCCAGTCCTGTGGCCACTGCTGAGTTTTCCAAATTTGCTGGCATATTGAGTGCAGGACTTTCACAGCATCATCTTTCAGGATTTGAAACAGCTCAACTGGAATTCCATCACCTCCATTAGCTTTGTTATATATCACTTCCCAGATTTCATCATGTCCTTTGTAATGTTCTTCCTGCTCATCCCTACACAGTCAACCCTCTTCCATCCCCAGGCAGCCACTGATCAGCTTTATGTCACTCTATACTAATTTGCACTTCCTCAATCAGTTCAGTTGCTCAGTCATGTCTGACTCTTTGTCACTCCATAGATTGCAGCAAGCCAGGCCTCCCTGTCCAGCATCAACTTCTGGAGCTTGCTCAAACTCATGTCCAGCAAGTGGGATGTCCTAGAATTTTATGGAATGTACTTCCTAGCATTTTATATAAATGCACCCATACATTATATCATGTGCTCATTTTTGTTTGAATTATTTCACTCTGATGAATAATATAGAGAATAAGCCATGTCAAAATATGAATGACCATTTGATTCTTTTTCTTTTTGATTGAGTAGTACTTCACTGTGTGAATTGACCACATTTGTTTCTTTTTTAGTTGAGTTTGAATCATCTATTTTCAGGTGTAGGCCCTAGCTTAAGTGATCTGAACAAGGTCATACAGCCAGAGTCTTATGAATTCACAGAGTGGGGCCAGCCACTCTCCAGAGGGTGTCTGGCTGTATCCGGTCCTGCTGGGACAGCCCTGTGGTTCACCTTCATCTGCCCCTCCTCTGGTCCTGCACAAGCTCTCTTTTCTAAGAAGTGCTTCACTTCCGCTCCATTATATGTGGCTTGCCTGCTTTTAATGATCCACAACCATCTATTTCTTCTCTATTTTATACTAATGCAAATATTATATATTATTTACATGATATAAGCATGTACTTTATTATATTAATTATAATTCAGTAGCATAAAAATTTGGTATAATACATTGATATATTGTATGATATATAGAAATACATGCTATATGTATGCAATTATGCATTATATATTTCTTCTTAGTTCCATATGAGTTTTAAAGAATTTTATAAGATTTCAGTTAAAATTTTGACTTTAACTAGAGTTATGTTTCCAAAAATAAATTGTCTGATAACTTTGAAAGCACGACTCCATTGCCTTCTTGGACATAGTGTACTGATGAGGAGCTTGATCATAATATGATATTCACGTCTTTTTCATAAGCTGGTACCCTCTGGCCTCTCTTCCTAGGAACTTTTAAAAGTTTCTCTTTATATGTGTCTGTAGTTAGCATCTGAATTTGCATCATTTTTCCTCTTTGCACTTGGTAGAAACATGAAGTTTAGCTGAGAAGAAACTTTTTATAGCATTGTTTGTATTATTTTCTTGTCCTCATTCTTCAGTTGATTTTTCTGGGATTAAGAATTTCTTTCAGGATCTATTAGAAAAAACATTTCCTTCATCTTTCTGGTAAACTTTATTGTGTATATCGTGAGTGTATTTCTCTACCCTGGTTTTTCCATTAGTTTGCTCCATCAGATTTTCCTCTTTCAGAAATACTTTTTGGGGCATCTCAATAGGATTTTAGGAGGAAATGAACTCTGTGATTAGTTAACAGGGCTTATCTTCAGATGGTATGTACCAATTCAAGCATTCCCTTGTGAAAATGATGAAGTGCTTAAGTTCAGACCTGGCTAGCCTGGGCACAGGGAAGACAGGGATACTCTTTTTACATTTAGACTGTAGTTTCAAACTGGAGTTGTCCAAACCAAATTACTAACACAGAGAGTGACTAGAAAGCTCTGGGGTGTGCCTGAGATCTAATGAGGGATGAGGAAGGAAGATTTGCAGAGGACACTGGGAGTTTCTGGTTGGAGAAAATACAATGTTGTATCCTTTGCCATTTCAAACAAATCATTCCATAAGAGGTTAACATATATTAAGAAATATCTATGAAACAGAAATAAATTATGTAAAGAATCAAGTTCATAACCGACTCAGTTTTACACTGACTTGCAAAAATGCTTAAAACTTGCATATAATTATATACTTACTGCGTGTTATCAAAACTGCAAGACATCTTTTCCAAAGAATATTTGATTTGGGGGGTTAGAACATGAAAATATCATTTGTGGAGGGGGGCAGTATTGAGTGCACTACAGAGGGGAATGTGAGGTCTTCTGTCTGTGAGGATCTCACAGCAGCAGTATTCAGAGGGATTGCACCCATTTCTCAGGTGGATGGAGAGACATTGCAATCTGCTTCCAGTGACAACATCCCGAGAAGAGAGCAATCTTTTCTCAACCAGCACTGACTTTTGCAGAAGCTCACAATTGTGGGTGTGCCTAAATATCGTGGTGTTTTTAATGCTTTCCTGTAATGTAATTCATCCATTACAAGCTGCTCATGGTGTCTGTTCCCTTGTCTGTTTGTTGGTGCCCACTGAAGATATAAAAACGATTCTTGACTGGAGGAAAAAAGCCAAGTATTTGCTCTCACTGTGTGTACCCAGTTATATCTTTTTAGCTAAAATCCAGTAAAGTGGCCACAACAGGATTAAGAATTGGCAAAATGGTCAAGTCTAAGGATATAAAAAGTCTTTGGCCAAAAAAACATAATGGGTAGCTTAATGCGAGGAACTCTTTTGGAGAATAACTTTCTTAATAATCACTCTTGAAAATAATCTTCCAAGTTCACACCTTGCACTATAGGGATTCCATCTAGGGATTTTCTTATAGATAGCTTTTCTATATCAGGAAGGATTGTGTGCTTTAGGCAGTAATGCAGATAAACCTGGTAGGAGATGATTCTTTCACTCTGTAATTACTTCCCATATCACTGCCTGTTGCAGAGAGGAACGCTGGAGGTAAAAAAATAGAAAAATATGACTAAAAGAAAATTTTATCAAATTCAGGGAATGAAGCATTAGTTGAAATTACTCCCAATGTTATTGTTCAGGGTAATTTTTGTGCTTTGTTATTAAACACATTTGTGATTTATGAAATAAGGAAAATTAAAAAATAATTGTAATAATATCTGATAATTTCCTCAGATATCCTAGTGGATATATGTTTTTCACCTAGGTGTATTGAAAATCAGAATCCTATATTCTTTATGAAAATCAAGGACAGAATTCTTTGAGTGTAAAGGACAGATCATGAGCAGCAACT